>NC_071525.1:8178365-8485769 GCF_027887155.1 Malaclemys terrapin pileata
AAAGCCCATTGTGGATACAAGGCTCCCCCAGCACAGGTTACGAACACCTACATAACCAAGGGCCCGAAAGAACATTTCCCATCCACTGGGACAAAACAAACAACTCCTCCCTCACACACTTAAATCCGCAAAGACTGGAAACCAAGGCATTTTTACTGCTATGAAATACGAGTATTTAATAAGTAGTTCAAGATAACTGACTCTGCAGACATATTGATCTTTACGTATTTTTAATTTATCTTACAGCTGAACACAATTAGGGGGAAAAAATCACAAGCAGCCAGAGGCACCGCAGAACCCACCTGAAGAATTACAATGCGCTGGGGAAAATTCAGTTCAAAAATCTCAATGGGTCAAGGACAAGCTATAAAGGAGGCTCAATTAACACTGGAGACACGACCTAGTAGTTTAGGGACACATTTTAAGTTGTGCCCCCCTCACTCCCCAAATCAGACTCAATATAATAAAGATAAAAATGCTTTTATTCAGAGATTTTGTTGGGGGTTGTATTTAAATACCTCACTACATAGGACCAGTGCAAGTGACCAGAAACCAATGACAGTCCAGTACCATTATCCAAGTGATGTGCAATGAGAAGTAAAACCAGTCCCACCTCCAGAAAGTGGCTCCCTCTGCACTCGCTCCTTCATGTAGGGGCTGGGGGGGATTGAAACCCTATTCTGGAAACATACAGGTGGGGAAGAATATCCTAGGTTCTCTCCAGAGAGGGCTTTCCCTTCTCTACAGGGAGTATGTGCTGGGAGAGATATCCTTCTCTCTGCCAAGGGTGTAATTCCCCTTATGCACCTTGACCTATGTTCTCTCCGGTCCCCGGGCGGGGGGTGGGGGTGTCCTTCTCTCTGCCAAGGGTGCAATTCCCCTTATGCACCTTGACCTATGTTCTCTCCAGTCCCAGAGGGGTAGGATCCCCCTATGTGGGCAGGGGTCACCAGTCTCTCTGTGGGGAGAGGGGAGATTCTCCCAGAGAAGGGTCTCTGTCCTGGTTGAGGCATATTCCCATTCCCAAGGAAGGCATTAACCCTCTCCCCTACAGCAATAGCCTCAAGCCCTCCCCGGATGCAGACCCCTTTGCACACCACAGAAATCTCTCTGAGCCCTTCTGCTGTCCCCCAGCCACCCCTCCCCAGAGCCCTACTCCATATCCATATCCTATAGTCTCCCCACCCCTGCACACACCTCCAGGGTACTCCATGTACACTCCTGGGGGGTCCCCTCCCCTGCTGGTTTCCCATAGAGCAGTTTCTCAGAAAGGTCACCTCTCCCCATCTGCCATCAGGCAGTCCCCCCATGCTCCCGACTTGTGCACTCCAGCCTATATGCCTAGAGAGCTCAGGGCCACAACTCTCCCCCCCCCAAAAAGGATCCCCATTTAAATGCCCCCCAAGATGGCACCCCTCCCTTGCCAGGGCCCCACTCCCCCAAGGCGTAAGGGGTTTTGATGGGGGAGGTCATCCTCCACCAGGTCACCCACCGTCCCAGCTCCAGTATGTAATCTCCCCACCCCCTGCCCCAACACATCTCTCTGAGCTCAGTTCCATTGAGGCTGGTTCTCCTGCAGGTGAGAGGTCCCCTCCCCCTTCAGGGACCCAGTCCATAGGTGTGGGGGCGCTGCTGCCCCCCCGGGCTGGAGGGTGCAGCTTCCCTCAGACACAAGTTCAATGGGTCTCGGCACCGCCACGATACACATTGTCCCAGTCCCCCTGGCCCAGTCCCGCCCCCAAGCACTGGCATCCCCAATACGCGGTCCCTCTGGGCGGTGGGGAGGGGTCCCCTCCATCCCTCCCCCATCCCTGTGGGCGGAGGGGGGCCCCTCCCCCATCTCCCGCTGCCCCGCCCCCCCGGGGTCCCCCCCCCGGCTCGCTCGCCCACTCTCTCTCTCTCCGCCCGGCCCCCCCGTACTCACACCTCCAGGATGCGGTCCCCCTTGCGCACCCCGGCGCGGTCGGCCGCCCCCCCGCCCAGCACGGCGCTGACATGCTGCAGCGGCGCGTACAGCTCCCCGTTGATGCTCCGCAGCTGGCCGCCCTCGCTCACTTGGCCCCGCACGTTGAAGCCGTAGCCGGACTCCGACTTGACGATGCGGACGACGCGGGGCCCCCCCGCCCCGGGCCCGCCCCCCCCGTTGCGGTGCGGAGCCGGCGCCGAGCGCTGCAGCCCTTCACCCTCCTCGTCCGCCATCTTGGCGAGCAGTTCGCGGCCGTCGCCGTCACGCGATCCCCTCACCGGCCACCGTAGCCAGGCCGCCGGATTGCTAAGGGAGATGTAGTTCACGGGCTCTGGGGGGCGCACAGCACCATGGGAAATGTAGTTTAGGGTCTCTGAGGGGCGCACGGCACCACGGGAAATGTAGTTGGGGGGGGGCTGAGGGGCGCATGGCACCATGGGAAATGTAGTCCAGGGTCTCTGAGGGGCGCACAGCACTATCGGAAATGTAGTTCAAGGAGCCTAGGGGGCGCATGGCACCACGGGAAATGTAGTCTGGGGAGTCTGAGGGGCACACGACGTCATGGGAAAGATACTGGGGAGGGGGAGAAATCCTGGTGATGCATGGCACTATGGGAAATGTAGTCCAAGAATATCGAGGGGCTTCACAGCACCAGGAGAAATGTAGTCAATGGAGCCTGGTGGGCCTTGTGGGAAATGTAGGCCGGGGATCCTGAGTGGTGCATAGCCCTATGAAACATTTATTCTGGGGAACTGAGGGGCACATGGCCCCATGGAAAATGTAGTCTGGCGAGCCTGGGGGCATATGGCACTATGGGAAATGGAGTCTGGGGCCATCTCAACCCCCCCAAGCCTCATGGGTGATATAGGCCCTGTCACCCCCACAGCTCCATGGGAAAGGTAGTTCAGCCATCTCCCAGATGCAGAGGCTCATGGGAATTGTAGTTCCAGAAGCCCTGGCACTGCTTCATGGGAGATGTAGTTCATTAGGAGAGCCCCAGCCGCAGTGTGTGTGGGAAGAGGTGGGTGCTGGGGGTTGTAGTTTTGGTGACTGCCTGGGCCTGTCAGCCCTGACCTGAGCCCTCCCTGGGGCAGAGCGGGAGTCATCTCTGACCGCAACCTCTCACCACAGATGGCAGCTGTCACTCATTGCCATAGCAACTGTGAGACGTGAGACATCTCACCAAGCCACGCTGAGATGTCATTGCACCAAGATGTCATCACGTTTACTCTCGTGACAGCCCATTGTGTTGGAATCCCATCACGTGTCATAACATCCCATCACGTCAAAAAACCACCATCACATCACATCACATCACCCGGCTTCTGGCAATACATTATGATGTCATGGCTGCTGTGACAAAGTGCCATGGTATCACACGGCGAGGCTGACCACACATCGCGGTGTGACATTTCCCCCATCACACTGGGTTGCCGTTGCTTTTTGAAATGTCATCACACCCCCCACGGCCAGGCCATCCCGGTGGGTGCACATCCAGTCTTCACTTTATGCCAGGAGTCGGCAACCTTTCAGAAGTGGTGTGCCGAGTCTTCATTTATTCACTCAAATTTAAGATTTTGCGTGCCAGTAATACATTTTAACCTTTTTAGAAGGTCTCTTTCTATAAGTCTATAATATATAACTAAACTATTGTTGTATGTAAAGTAAATAAGGTTTTTAAAATGTTTAAGAAGCTTAATTTAAAATTAAATTAAAATGCAGAGTCCCCCGGACCAGTGGCCAGGACCCAGGCAGTGTGAGTGCCACTGAAAATCAGCTCGCATTCCGCCTTCGGCACACTTGCCATAGGTTGCCTACCCCTGCTCTACACCGTGTTGTGTCAGAAGGCTGTTACACCATGTTCCAGCTCCCACAAGTTCCATCACAGCCCATTAATATTATGTATTATGTGTATTGCAGTAGCACCTAGGAGACCAGGTCATGGACCAGGACCCCATGGCGCTAGGCGCTGTACAAACATAGAATACAAAGATGATCCCTGCCCCAAAGAGCTTACAAACTACGTATGAGGCAAGAGATCCTCCTAGCTGGTTTGGCACCATAATCCTCCTAGCCCTTTGGAAAGGCCCCCTCCACATGAGGTGTCTGAGAAAGCTTCCAAAATATCTGCTGCTGCTTGGGCTCCATTTACTGGAGCGTACCCCATTCCGGCACGCCCATCATCCAGAAGGTGGAGGTGCCGTGCTGTTACATCATTGGTTGGGGAGAGTTTGTGACGTTGCAACGCTAGTCAGTTCCTTTCACTCTGATATAGTCTCCTGCTACCAAGCAGGGCAGGGAACCCTCCTCTTACCCCACCATAGATCCCACCCCAACAAAGGCCGGTTGCAGCTGAGCCCAAAGCGTTTAGCTCAGAAAGTCTGTTCCAGCAGGAGAAGCAGCGAGTTCTCATTGTTCAATAACAAGACAGAGAGAGAAACCCAAGGATACAGAAAAGTGGGTGTTGGCAACTGCTGTATTTACTGTCAACACATATGCACTAATATGGCTGAATCCCACTAATGTTTGCAAATGATGCCAGCTGCACCAGCCGGGGGAGAGCTTCCGAGGCTGCACCGTGTGGTGCATCTAGTAGGGGTCGTGGGTTACGCAGCATTAGATGGAACTCAAAATCTTCCTGCTCCAAAAGACCAGCCCCACTGCATGTGAGCTAACAGAGAATTCTCTGGTTTGTCATAATCTTATCCCAACTCCAGGAAGGGAGCAGGGTCTAGTAGTTACAGCAGGGAACTGGGAGCCAGGACTCCTGGGTTCTGCTAACAGTCCAGGAAGGGGAAATGGTCTAGCGGTTAAACGTAAGGGGCCTTGGAGCTGAGACTCCTACATTGTATTCCTGGCACAACCGCTAACTGTCCAATCTTGGGTGTGTCTCCTCATCTCCCTATGCCTCAGTCTCCCTGTTGGGGTATGTAAGAGTTAAGTAAAGACCTGGGGTCCGCTATCCTGGTAATAGGGAGTAAAGGCA
The DNA here is from genome assembly GCF_027887155.1 of Malaclemys terrapin pileata. Taxonomy (NCBI): domain Eukaryota; kingdom Metazoa; phylum Chordata; order Testudines; family Emydidae; genus Malaclemys; species Malaclemys terrapin. Next base: position 8,183,318 of record NC_071525.1, read on the forward strand.
CAGGCAGGTACTGTCTCTTCGCTTGATAGATAAAGTTGCCACCCCTTTCCCTTCCCTTCTGCTTGTTAAGGATAGATAAGCGTTGCAGTTGCATGAGAAATATGGTTGTCTGAAGGATACCCTTGTGTGAAGAAGTGCTATCTCCCGCCTCCTTTCCTTTCCCAGCTACACAAATAAACCCGAGGTCATGGCCCCTTCCTCCCTCCCCTGTGAACTGCTGATTAGGGGAACTTGTGGCTACAGTTACTGCAAAGAAATGTATCTTCAAGGTAAAAATGTCTGTATAATATACCCGCCCCGTTCACAGCATTAAGCATAATTATATTTCAGTATATAGCTCTTAATATTCATTATATGGGCACTCATTATCAGATAAGGGTTTTGGGAGGTATTATAGTAAATTTACGTATTAACTTAGATAAAAACAGTGTGATGTGACTCATTTGGGGCTTACTCGACAATTGGGTCGAGGGGAACAAGTACTGCCATAAAGAAGCCCGTTTACTCAATCCACCTCTGGGCGCTCCTGCTCATTCTTTCTGTCTCTAACACCCCCCAGCAGGGCTAACCATTTTGGCCAAGATACTAAAGCAAGCCCCCATTTTTACAAAAAGCCCCCTGGGATGTTGCAGTCTATAGGGGTTTATAAAAATATGCTAAGGAGTGAATATAATGTAACTAGGATATGCTTCTTGCAAAAGGTCTCTTGTAAGGTATCATTACAAAGCTTCAAAAAGAACAGGAGTGCTTGTGGCATAAGCTTATGCTCTAATAAATTTGTTAGTCTCTAAGGTGCCACAAGTCCTCCTGTTCTTTTTGAGGATACAGACTAACACGGCTGCTACCCTGAAACCTTACAAAGCTTATAATCTACTGAGTGTGATCATCCTATATGTATAAATGTACCACTTGTATCTGAAACTAGAAATATGAAATATAACTCTGAGGGCCTATTGTAATTATGCAAAGTGTGGGCCATTAATGGTGGGTTGGAATCTTGATGATTCCCATTAACCAGGACAATTGTCTGCAGATGGGTGTTTTTACCTGTAAGTCTTCCTGTGTATGTGTGTGCTGGCAAGTGGGCAATGTAGTCTTGCAGTGACATGTGATCATGTCACCTGAACTGGAATCCATCTTTAACCTGGTGTCTTTCCATTGAGAAGGAGGGGGTAGGAACCCAGAGAGGGACAAAGGATTCCCATCTTATGCAAAAGATATATAAAGGGGCAGAACAGAACAAAAGGGGGAGAGGAGCCATCATGAAGAATCCCCTAGCTACCACCTGAGCTGCAACAAGAGCTGTACCAGGGGAAAGAATTATGCCCAGGCCTGGAAGGTGTCCAGTCTGGGAAAAACTTACTGAAGCATCTCTGAGGGTGAGATTATCTGTATTCAGTTTGATCAGACATAGATTTGCACATTTTATTTTATTTTGGTTGGTGACTTCCTTTGTTCTGTCTAGTATCAGAGGGGTAGCCGTGTTAGTCTGAATCTGTAAAAAGTAACAGAAGGTCCTGTGGCACCTTTAAGACTAACAGAAGTATTGGGAGCATAAGCTTTCGTGGATAAGAACCTCACTTCTTCAGATGCAAGCAAAGAAGTGAGGTTCTTACCCACGAAGGCTTATGCTCCCAATACTTCTGTTGGAACAGACGGGAATGTCTGGCTCAGCAAGACAGGGTGCTCAAGTCCTGAGCTGGCAGGGAAAGCAGGGGCAGAGGTAGTCTTGGCACATTGGGTGGCAGCTCCCAAGGGGGGGTCTGTGATCCAACCTGTCACACCCCCACATCCTGCAGAGCAGACAAGGCCTTGGGTCTCCAAGGTCGTATCTGTATCATGCTGAAAGAGCAAGCAGCGTAGAACTCGATGCATCTGCCTCATGAGAATAAAGAGCCGAATCAGGCCTGAACCAGGAATCAAATCTCTGGCTCCATGGCATTAGGGCTAGAAATTCAGACAATTTATTCTTAATTCTGGGTCATTCTATGAACCCTTTTGTAACAGTGGGGAGAAGCAGGGGAACAGGGCAGGGAAAGGAGCACAGAAAGTGACCCCTTCCACAGTATCTGTTTCCCTTGCCAATCTCCAGCCCGACCCATCACATTTTTCCTATTCTCCATCTGGGACGATGCAGGGGCTGTTGCTGGAGAATCCCTGCTACAAATGCCTTCCTCCCACCGAGTCATTTCATTACATTACCTACTCCCAGACCCAGGTGACTTGGTCCCCTTTTTTCCCTGCTCTCCCTGACCTGTGGAGTAGTCCAGTCGATCTACCCCCCGATTTCAGGGTACTTGCAGAGAATGAGCTGGGGGGGGAAGGGAAAGAAGAGATCCCACGGAATTGCCAGCTGACCTCAGCATCTGTCTGTGGAATAGGACTTGCCAAATGCTCTAAAGAGTCTGAAACTGCTTGCCTCAGTTTCCCTCATTTGGCTGTCAGCAGAATTCCTCCCTGTCCTGTCCCCAGTTGAGTCCGGATTTGGCCTAGGCATCCGCACAGAGCTAAGACCGAGAATCCCTCTGTCACCACCTCCAGGTTGCATGCCCCCTCCCCTCCCCAGTCTTCTTATGTCCATCCATTTCAGAGAGAAGCTGGGCTCCAGTCAATCTCTGGTCTCCGATGCAGCTGGGAGAACACCACCAGCTGTCATGCCTGATCAATCATCGAAGCGACAGCATCAGCACTGCAGTTTGATTGCAAGACCTGCGATATTTGGTGGCTTTTTTTTAAAAAGTCTCAGCTCCCGCAGCCAGGTGACTACACGAGTCTCTCAGGATTCTTAAAAATATATTTTCTAGCTCAGGTGATTGTGGAGAAAAACTAGATGTGGCCCCTCGAGGTGCCGTAACCAGAAGGTGACTAAAGAGCTCCACCTTTCATGGTGTTCGTTTGAGAGCTCATTAGTTGGGGGCCGGGCTCGACTTCTGAACTCTTCAGGTTGGTCCCTCCCTCCACGCTGGAACAAACCAAGAACCGCCAGCTTTATTTGATTGCTGGTTGGTCCTTCGACTACTCCTGTCATGCTGGCTGTGATGACAGAATCCAGTGATTTAGGCTACATCTATTCTACACTTAAAAATACAACGTAGCCATAGTGGCCAGGATACACTAGCCACCCCAGGCTTGCCTCATTATCGGGGGCACATAGGCAGGGTAGTGAGGTAACACCAATATGTCTCCTCCATCCGGGAATCATGTTCCAGCTGTAGACATCCCCTTACTCTACAAGCCTGGGAGCCTAGGTCTACTCAGAGCTCCCCAGGGCAATTTGCTTGAGTAGGAGGTAGCGCTGCAGTCAATACAGTAGCCACAAGGCTTTTGGGTAAGTGCAACATGGCAGATGCAGAGGGTTGTTATTCACAGTGAGATGGCAGCAGGCTAGAGCCCAGCTCCAGCTTGCTCAGGGCTCTGTAATCCTACAGGGAGCTGTCTGCTCATTAGCTGCAAACTCCTAGGAGAAGGCTCTTGCACCGACAGCATGGATATGTCAAGGGACAACAAGGCAGCCAGCGGCAGGGTGAGGAGGAGGTGGAAGTAAATGTAGGGGAGGACAAGGAACAGTCTGGACTCAAAGGGGAGGTTGCCAGAGATGAGGGTGGCTAGGTCCCATAAGTCTGGGGAGCCAGGAGTAGGAAGCAAGAGGGAAACTTGGAAAGGCAGACAACACAATTTACAATCCCGTCCTGAGACATAATTTAACCCTTTCCCCTCCCTACCCCTCAAAAACCATCTGCAAACCCTGCCCATCCCCCCCCCCCCCACACACACACACAGCGCACTGCCAGGAGCCAGCCTGTATTTTCACCCTAGTGTAGACAGGCTCCTGGAAGGAAAGCGTGGCAACAGGAGGCAAGCACGGCAATGGAAAGGGAATGGAGAGCTCCAGGGGTGAGAGATGGTGGGGAAACAGCCTGCAGATCCTTCACTTACCCTCTGGCCTCGAACTCACTCCAGCTGCCTCGTTGTGTCACAACAGCCGCTATGGAGCTAACGTCCCTGGGAATTATCTCCCCATAACTCCATGTGGCCCCAGTGGGCTGACAGGGATCAGCCTCCGGCCATCTGCGAAACCAGGGCCAACAGGATGGTGAGCCAGAGTGGGCAGCGCAGCACAGTCTATCAGCCTCGCTGAGAGCAAAACTCTTCGAAAGGGAGAGGAAAGGAGGCCCCTAATTCCCACAAGCGCCATCTCGCTCCTCAGCCCTGGGCCTTTGCACCTGGGGCCCAGGTGAATTGAGCCTGGCAGCAAAAAGGCCCCATCGCAAGTCCACTTCCTTCCTCTTGTAGAGGAGGAAAGCTGGGCCGAGAAATGCAATTTTGCACCAAGATCACAACCTGAAGCTGTGGCAGCACCAGGGGTTGAAACCCAGGAGTCCTGCCCAGGGCCTTAGGCACATGGCAAACCCCAGCAGAAGGTAAAGGAAGGTGGTCTGAGTGGAGCAGCATGGAGACACTTGGATAAAGCTGGAAATGGTGACGTTTAGGTGGGACATTAGATTTATCAGGAGGGAGAAGGAGGCTGTGTGATAGACCCCCCCACATCGCAAGGCCCAGCTCTAGTAGCAACATACTCCAAGAGCACAGCCTCTCAGCCTCCCCAGATACCAGCTCTGGGCACACCTAAAGCAAGTAGCATCCCTCCTAGCTGCTCAAGGACACCATAGCAGGCTCAGGCAGGTGTGCGCAGTCTTCACCCCTCTATGGTTTAAGGTTAGTTACTCCATAGTAACAGCTTCTCAGAGCTACCAAAAGGGAGGTGAATGAGGGGTTAAGGTCAGGGGATTTTTTTTTGCTTTAAAGACCTAAAACTGAGGGTTCTTAGAGCGCTCTGGCCAGTGCAAAGAAACTGGGGAATTAGGCCCAAAATCTCAACCACATCCCGGTCTTTGTGGTTTAATTCTCCAAACACCTTCTGATGCAGATGGTATCACCCCTCACCTCCTTCCCTAAGTCAAGGTGCCACACTCCACCCCAGGACTAGCAGCATGTGTGTGGTGGGATGAACAGATCCCTAAATGTAGTTTATGCAGCAGCTTTAGTGTGGTCTGGTAGCCTTCAAGCAGGCAGGTGAGATACAGAGAGAAGGCTTAGAAGATGGCCAACAAAATCTCCTTCACCAGGAAGATGTCAGCGTTCTAGAGAGCCACATCAGTGTGAATCACCCCCCCGCCACTAACGCCAGTTGCATGTTAGTGACTCCTGCTGCCTCAGGTTAAATAATCAGAGAAAGAACCACAGATAATTAGATCCCTTGGTGACCACAGCTCCCTTTAGGAGAATCTGCTGAGCCACCTGGCCTCTCAGGGAGTGGGGAGGTGGGAACAGTAGCCCTGGAAAACACTTCAGAAGCACAGCAGTAGGGTTAGCACCTCCTAGAGACTACATCTAACACAGCTGTTGGGTGCGTGACTCCCAGCATAGTTAGACAGACAGGCGTTAGCTCTGCGCAAGCTGGCGTGCTAAACACAGCAGGGGGTTACAAGGTTGAGAACCCCTGAGTTTGGCAAAGCACAGTATATGTAGCACCCCACTGCCATTGCCTCTGAGCACCTCACAAACAGGGATGCCTCTCTCCTCACCACACCCGTGGGGTAGGAAGTATCATAATTTTACAGCTGGGAAACAGAGGTGTCAAGAGGCCCCGTGACTCGGCCCAAGCTCCCATGGGGAAGCTGTCAAGAGCTGCAAGTTAAATCCATAGGTCTGCTGAGCCTCAACGAACAACCCTCCCCTACGGCATTTAGTCTCCCTAGCCTGAAGCAAGTCCAGACAGCTCTAGAAATCACAGTAGTTCCAAGGAAAGTGACAGGCTACTGGATCCCCTGTCAGACATCATGATCTCACTTAATACAGAGATTAAGAATTCAAACACCATCATCCTGATAAACCAGGCAGGAGTTTATCACAATAAGAGTCCATGAAGTTGTTTCCCCAACCCCTCAAAATGAAATGCTCCACTGCCCTCAGCAGCTAGAAGATTAGAGACATTCTAGGTACTGTAGGTGGTGTATCAAACTTTCCGTGGTTTTGTACTTAGGCTCACTGCAGCAGTTTTATTCCACAAGCAACAGCAGAAGGGCATCAATAGCTGCACCGGTGAGTGCATCTTCAAGGTAGTTTCAGAGTAGCAGCCGTGTTAGTCTGTATCCGCAAAAAGAAGAACAGGAGTACTTGTGGCACCTTAGAGACTAACACATTTATTAGAGCATAAGCTTTCGTGGACTACAGCCCACTTCTTCGGATGCATATATGGCTGTAGCCCACGAAAACTTACGCTCTAATAAATGTGTTAGTCTCTAAGGTGCCCCAAGTCCTCCTGTTCTTTTTAAGGTAGTTTCAGTTAACAGGACATACTGCCCAAGCAAAAATAAAATGAAAGGTGCAGGTGTCCCTGATCTGCTGAAATGAGTAAGAACTTGGACTATTACAATGGAGCAAACCCTTACATAGAAACCATACAGACTAACAGGGATGAAATCAACAGGATGCTCTAAAAGTTACCCTAGAGAATCAGATCCTTTCTAGAGGATTTTAAAGCCAATATCTAGAAAGCAAAGAATTGTATCGTTAGAGACCAGTATAGGTTGGCTCATAAAGGCTCTCCCTAAAACAAGCCTGATATTCAGTGACATTCCTGATATTCAGTATTCGTTATCTGTCTTTTGAAGAAGAAAACTCACTTTTATTTCAGAAGATTTGATCAGGAAATCTGATCATCAGAATCTGTGCAGAAAGCCAGCATCACCCCATCCAGATACAGGTGTGGTTAGATGTTGATAGATGTTTGGCTGCGTGTGTGTGTTCCCTCTGTGCGCTGCCCCAGCCCTGCGCAGACAGCTGGCACGGCAGACCTCGAGCGAACCGCGGAATGACCACAAGATCTGTTAAGGATGAAGGCACCCAGCCAGGTTTATTGTCAACGAAGCACAGTACTAGTATCCCGCAGACTCTATCGGACCACTAATACGTTATGCCCGTAACAACGGACCAGCTCAGCAAACAGTGGGACTTTGTTCCTCCCTAAGCCAGACAAAGATACTCCCTCTGAGATACATCTTTATACCCTAATACAAACAAGTTAGTACTGCCCCTCGGACATTGATAACTAGCCCCATTAGGGGGCAGTAACTCATCCTTGTACATATTGGTTCAATTAAAACATCTCTATCACATACTGTCATCCTGACCTTATCTTTTAGGGGGGTCAGTGTGTTCCTGTTATCCTTGAGAAATGTTTTTGTACCATCCTTAATAGCGGGATGTTCTGATGCTACTTGATATTGGGATGGGTTTGCATGAGTGCTGTGACAAGCACTCCTTAGGAATGTGTATTTCTGCAATATTAGCCCTGTTCTTGCCAAGTTATGTGAGCAGGTCCTGCCTCATACCAGGCCTCTAATACAAGGGCTTATATCTCAGGCTCTCTTCCTACTACAGCAGGATTATTTGGAGTCAACACCTGCTTCAGCCTGTGACTTGTACTAATTGTGCAAGACCGAGATTCCATTTTCCTACTCGCTGTTCTAGGCCAATACAGCAAGCCTGTCTGCCTCCATCCCCATCAACTGTCAACATTCAAGCCAATAAGGATGTAAGAACCTGACAGGCTTCCCTTCTTCCTTTACAGCTGAGCACTGTATCTGCCTGGAATGTGCCATACTGTGCTGGGCCCTTCGATACCTATACGTACTTTCCTTCATTGCACTGTATCGGTGCTCCCAGGGATGAGAACCCTTGGAAATCTGAAGAGTTGGTTAGGGGGAAGAATTGGGTGTAGGCTAACCATGCAGTCCATGGCTATTGGTCTAAAACCTTTAAACATGCCGCAGCGCAGGCTGCCGCACAGGACGGAATAGCTCAGGGGCATGGAGCCGTTCACTTCCAGGATGCTGGTATTAGTAGCGTCTGAAAAAACTGTTCCCACTGGATGCTGATCAGTGACCCACATCAAATGTTTACATCCACCCTAACTCCAAATTCCCATAATTAATGTATAAAACACAACAAATTCCACATACATTCCAGCACGTATGCACTATTTACATAATTTATTCAATCCACTACAGATTATTTGGACGGCTATGTAAGGCATATGGTTTTCTGCACTAAAGAGGTTATTCAATAGGTACCTTTCACAGAACTGGTTCTGCCTCTCTTTGCTAGTATATAGAGATACATGTGACATCTTTCCTCTGCCAGAGATGTAGAAAAAAAAGAGAAGGCTGCTTCTTTTCAAATCACATACAAGTTATATAATAACTTTCAAGCCCAGAAGAAAAACCGGTTGGTATCTTCCACTGAAATCAGACAAAACACGCACGCACTAAATATGCTACATAAAAACTATGGCATGAGCACTTGTGCTCGTCTCCAAGCTAATCTGAAGACACTAATAATTTAGTGAAATAAATACAAGTAGGAACTGGACAACCTCTTTTATACCTACACAGATCTGCTTAAGATTCGTCTCTCTGCTACTGAGCAACAGACTATTGAAAAGTCTTGTGTTGGATGCATCCCAAAGAACAGCCACTCGCAGTGACCACAGGAGGGAGGAGCCAGACCTTAAGAGGACATCAGTTGGAGTCTGCTGGTTTGGTGCGGATTGGGGGAGAAACATGGGAATCCGATTTCAAGAAGATGATTTTGGGTGCTGATTTTTTTTTTTTTTTTTTAAAAGATTAAAAATTTAAGTCCACCTTGGTTAGTTGCAATTAAAAAAAGCAGGATTCCACCGAGGAATAAAGAAGGCGTATAGTATCGTAAGTTGCTCATAGAGCAATTTCAGGCTTAAGCAAAGGAAGAAATAGTAACAAACTGTACCAGGGAAAGTCAGCCTAACTCTGGGGCTGAGTGCAAGGGGGTTTGTCTGTTATATACACACACCCGGGTTGGATGTTCCCCAGACACATCAGATACCATGCTCAACAAATTTGCTTCTGCTGGACTGTGGAAGCCCCTGGGGACAGCAGTGTGGAAATGTCCGTTCAGTAGGCCTTGCTGCTCTGCCAGTCACCCCAGGGGACAGCTTGGCCCTTAAAGCATACAGTTCTCTGGAGGCATTGCCCACCATTTGTCCAGCAAGCACAGGGGGTGGCAGTAAAGTTCAGTCGACAGTAGCAAATGGTGAGTTTCTTCAGTTCAGAAGCCGTGCCCAGGAGAGCTCATGTTTCCAGCACTCTGATGAGAGGGAGGGGCTTGGGTCCAAGGGGCTTCGCCAACCTTTTACTACAAAGCAAAGAAAGGAAAACCCTGAAGCACGGATCAACCGGATGCATTGGAGCTATGACTCAAATTATGATGCATGTCTATCAATCTGGGTTCTTTAACCCACCCTCCACTGGATCTATCTGGGTTATTACATGCCGCCCCCCTCCCACATCAATCTCTGAGCATCTCCCAAATATCCATGCATTGAAGTTGACAAGTCTTGTACCCCCTTTACAGACTGGGAAACCAAGGCAGAGGGATACAATTGCTTTGCCCCTTGCCAATGCCTTCCATCAGTGGTCTTGGTGCTTAACAGTGAATCAAGCTTCACAAGCACGCCCACAAAAAGTTCTCCCCATTTTACAAACGGGAACATTGAGGCACAGAGTGAAAAAAATGACTTGGTTCTAATCCTGTCACTGCCTCAGTGTTTGTCTTGAACCCAAACCTCCTGCCTCCCAGGCCAGTGCTTAGCGAACACAGAAGAAGCAGCTTGAAGTTGGACACCGTAAAACCTGGCCTCGGTCTTCCTCCACAGGTCACTGCAGCTCCCTCCTTACCTGCTTGCGGACTCCGATTTTGAGCGAGCTCTGGTGCTATAGCTGCCAGGGTTGGTTTGCTTCTCGATCAGGTGCTCAATACGATCGTGCATCTCCAGATTCTGAAACACAGACCAGACCAAGAGTTTCAGTTCAGTCTGGAGAGAAAGGCCAAAGCGGTGGCACGGAGTCGATTACGCCACCACCCAGCGAACAGAGTGCTAGGTCAGCAATTCCCATGTGGTATCGGTTTACCACCTTCCTAAAAAATAGTTGGGAATAGCGCTGGTGGAACATCAAATTCACGTACCACTGGAGCTTTGTGCACCACAGTTTGGGAACCCCTGTGCTACGTTGCACAATGCTAGATAAACAATAGACAAGTTTTACTCCCTGCACTAAGGACCTGAGTCAAGCCATCTTTGAACAAACTGCATGTTATTTAGGGGCTGAAGGAGGCGTCGGTGGCAGATGAATTTCTTGGGGCTTTCATCTAATTCACCCTCCTACATGCCAACTGCAGCCTAGAGTGCGCTTTGATATTTTTATGATCAAAATGGAGCTCATGCCCCTGTGCCCCTCCCCCCCAATCACGGTTTCATTAGCTTGGCAGTTCTACAAGAACATATGGAATTAAATCGGAATTTAACTTGGATTTTAGATGAAAGACTCCGCTGGCTGCAGTTGCACCATTTTGGTTTTCTGCCTTCGGGTTCAGGAAAAGGGAGACATGCACTCACTGCCCCATCCCCCTCTGCTGATTAGCAACATGCCAAGGCACCATGAAGGGAAGAGACCGGTTAAAAGCTGCCAGCACATGCTCAATTTTAGCCCAAAGAGGAGATGCATTTGCATTCCACTATCAGGGAAGCGCAGCTTTGCATTTTGTGACGTTACTATCTGGCACATACGTGCCACCGAAAGCAAAGCTCCATTTGGGAGACCGTGGACTAGATTGGAGTTGTCTGCTGCAGTACCCCAGCTTCACTAAAAGAGAGACAATAGAGCGTCAGAAAGTGGCTCAGCGGAAACCATCCAAACCTACAGACTTCAACGCAAGCATGACCTGTCCTTGCTTGTGCGGTGGGCGCACTGCACGCTAGGGCTTTGCTAGCGTCTCTATCACCCCGACTGGGTGGCCTTCAGTGCTTTCAAGAAAAAGCAAAGTTCATTCCATACATTCCAGTTCGTTGTTCCAAACTTTAAAGTGACTTGCAAAATAATCACACGTGACATTTCGCTGGCATTTAAAGTTTGAGGGGGTAGCTCCTATCAGTTAAACAGGAAAGCTCTGATCGGTTAAAGCAGGCTTTATCACCCCCACCAACATGCACTTGGAGAAAACAACTCCTAGAAGGGCAGCTCAGCCAATCTAAGGAAATGAACAAACATACCTCAGCTTCCAAGTAGGCAACTCTCTCTTTGAGCTCCTGAATAATCACATCCTTCGCATGAATCACGGTTTTGGAATTCTGAAGCTGTAAAGGAAAAAGTTAAATCAAGATGACTAAAGAAATCTCAGACCTGCCTACACTAGACAAGGTATCCGGAGAGCATAATAAACGAGGAGCCTTTTGAGGTTAACACCAAAAAAAAACATTCACTACAGGTTTTCTGTAACTTTGGATCCGGGAAAAGGAACTCAAAGTTCTGGGCAAGAGTCTCCGAACTTGTGGATAGTCTAGAATTAACTATTTCACTGCCAGAGATTCATTGATGGGCCCCACTGCAGACAATGGGCCAGATTCCCTGCTGGTATAAATGACAGCAACTCATTTTTATTTCCAAGTAACTAGTCTTGCTGGGCACTATGGTCCGATTGCCATCACTGCGACCATTCCTTCAGAAGATCAGACCTTTCACACCTGGGTCCCTCGGGGACCGTCATCACTTTGGAGGGCAGCAGGGTGGAAAGTGCATTGTGACAGTTTCAAACAACTCCCTCCAGCAGACGTTCAGAGCCAAGCTATCAGGCGCCGTGTGGCGTTCAGCTCATGCTAACTCAGCCAGGAGAGACTGAGCAAACCTGGTGCTGCCTTGGTCCCGTTTCCTCCTCACACCAAAAGCAAGCATGGCCTTCCCTTAAAGAGGGTCTAAAAATAGATTTATGCCGCTCAGCTCAGATTCTGCAAACTGAGCATCTTTTGTATTATTTGCATTCCTATAGCTCCAGGACCCCTAATCATGGACCAGACCCCCCCTGTGCTCAGCACTGTACAAACACAGGGGAGGAAAAAAGAGACACTGCCTGCCAGCACCAATAGGTTTCCTAGCCCCAGCAAGGCACCCCCACCTGCTCAATCATCTGCCGGACTTTGCGCTGCTGACTCTTCAGCATGTCATCGAGATGGTGTATCTTCTCCCGCAAGGTGGCCACTTCCTTCTCCAGCTTGGCCGACCTAGGAAGGAGAGACACGAGTGAGTCAGAAAGAGCCATTTAGCCTCCCCCGATTAGCAGAGGAATACGAGACTGAGCGTTTCACCATAGACATCTCGCCACCTCCCCAGAGCTGTATTTATTCTGCCACGGACGGTCAGTTGCGGGTAGCGTTTTCTGTACGCATGCATGCGCCCCAGCCACAGGGCAGAAAAAGAGCAGTAATAGGCAGTGACAGTAAGGGAGATGGGGTTTTCTCAGATGACAACTCATGGATCTAGACAACTGCTGCAGATGCGCCAACGGTAGCAAAGACTGAGTGGAGAGACAGAGGCCAGCAACACTAACTGAGCAGAGAAAGACAAGGTCTCAGTTTACCTGAGAACAAGGTGTTCTAATAAACAGAGGCCATTTCCACTTGGATCCTGGAGCAAACAGGAAGCTAGTGGAGATATGTGAGAATGGAGTGACGTGGTCAGGTTTTGGATGTGGGAAATTTGCTTTTTCTAACAAGGCCACATGAGGACTGCACTCAAATACTAGGGAAGGTTTTTGGGGCACTGCAGGCTGCAGTAGGAACAGGTGGATTAGTCATCTTGAGAAAACCCTGATATTCGGCAAACAGCTACACCCGCCCTTCACAAGAATGCGAAGTCATGCCCCAGCGAGCTGACAGCCTCCTAGGCTCGCTCCCGAATTGGCGACTGCCTAGAAGGAGTCTCGGCATCCTGCCCAAGGCTGAGCCTCACCTATCCTGTTCGGCGAGCTTGTCATTTTGCAGGCTTCTCAGTTTCTCCAGCTCTGCTTCACCTTCTTTCATCTTCAGCAGCAAACTCTGATGTTCCTGCAACAGATCAGAGAACAAGTTACAACAGCTGCTCTGGCCTCTATTTCAGGGCAGAGGCAAAGCATCGGGCTATGTGTATCTGTAGCACTGGGCGGTCCTAGGAGTTAGCCTTGGTTGTCAGCAGAGATGCTGATCCTGCAGCCGGTATCTCATGGAAATTTAAAGCTTGTGAAAGCAGAAAGGAGAAGAAAATTCTCCATTTCCCTATAGGACGGGGAAGCAGCAGCGCAAAATCTCCCCCACGCTGCGCTCTACCACTGTGCTTCACCCCTGCCCTAGACAGAGCCCCAACAGGGGAGCTCAGTCTCCATGGCTTGTTTACACCTTAGCCCCTCTGCTGAGGATGCCAATACAGGTGCCAGCTGTGCAGGTGGTTATTACTACATGGACACCCATCCCCTGGAACTTGTTACCCAGAAGCCATCAACAAATGGCTCCCTGGCAGACTGCGGGCTCGCTTCCTGCTGTAGGAGGCGGCACTTGTGCCACAGCAGCGTTGATCTGGAGCTCATCAGCATCCAGCACCTTACATGTTGCAAGCACTAAACCCATCACCCTTCGCAGCGAGCACCTGACAGAGCGGCCCAGCCACTAGACCATCAAGCAGGCCCCATGTTGATCTCTAAGCAGTACCTTCTCCATCCCTGACATGAGCCTCTGCACTTCCTCCAGCTTCACTTCCTTCTCGGCCATGCCCTCCTCAGCCTTCTTCAGAGCTGCACTGGTTTGCTCTATTTCTTTCTGGTATTGAGAGGTTGTCATCTGCAACACAGGACACACAAGAAAGATGTTTCTGATCCTCACACAGTCAATAAAGACAATGAGAAGGCCCCTCTCAGTGACTGCATTTTAAAGACGGGATGGCATTTTTAGTCTTGACAGGTGTATTTTGCTGAAGGAAGCCAAACGGCCCAAAGTGCTGGAAAGAAGGAACCTCTACAAAGCTTTGTCTTCAAAGCACTTCAGACTAACTGATGCATAAATCCTATGGCAATGGAGATAAAAGTGCATCACAAATGCCAGAAAACTCATCATTCAGGCATGCGAGTGATGGAAGTTTTCCATCTCGTTGCAGATGAACACTCAGGGTATGACTACAACATCACAGCTGCGCTGCAGTAGGGCTTCTGCGTAGACACCATCTACACCAACCAAAGTGGTTCTTCGGTCAGCACAGACAATCCACCTCCCAGAGAGGTGGCAGCTAGGGCAACAGTAGAGTTCTTCTGTCAACCCTAGCGCTGTCTACATTGGTTGGCTTAACTATATCACTCAGGGGTGTCAATTTTTCACACCCTCAAAGACGTAGTTATGCCAATGTAAGATCCCAGTGTAGACCAGACCTCAGCTTGAATGACATCCCCTAGTCCAGGAGTTAGCCACAGAACTGGCACTAGAAGTCAGGAGCTCCTGGCTCCCAGACTTGTGGGCGGATCATCAGATGCTTCTGTTGTTCTGTAGAGAAGGACTCTCCCTTCTCCACACCCACCAACCTCCCAGGCTTGTCCAGAAGGTATAGCTGAAGTGGACTCAGCTGCCAAACCAACTGATTAGCATCTAAATGGACATTACGTATGTAAACAGGAAAGTTATTTGTCATAACTAGTATAGCGGATCTCAGGAATCATGCACAGATTTCCAATCCCTGGGGTAGGTGTCAGGAGTGCCACAAACTCAATACATTTCTGCAGCTCCCACTACCCCAAACTCTCTCCAGACAGCAGCAGAGCCCTAGTCTGCACTTAAAATTTAGATCCACCTCAGTACTCTACCTGTGCTTCCCCGCCAGTTAGTTCCTTTAGCTCATTATCACCCAAACACACATCCCTGGTTTGGAGAGGAAGGGAACAAGCAGACCTCTGCCAGGCCTCCCTCTAGGAGCACAAATGCAGGGTAATAGGATTTCCTTTCCCAGCCATTTTAGGGCTAAAGGGATTTCTCTTAGACAACAATTCACTCAAGCTCCATGAAAAGAAAATGGAGCCTGGAACCACTGGCACAATGAAACTAAAACCTGAAGCATCCCCAAACAGGGACTTCCCTCAGCCCCAAGAGCTCATTACATTTAATGAAGTCTCCATATACGCATATGCCAACATGGCAAAGCCACAGTTTTTCCCCTAAACAAAAGGGGACCATTAATCCCCAGTGCTGGGTAAAGGAGCAAACCAAGAGATCCTACTGCGTCCGCACCCCCTAGCACACAGGAGCTGTCATTTTAAGTTACTTTCACTGCAAAACCTGCTTATATCCCTAAAGCAGCGTGTAAATACAGTCACAGCTGAGTGAGAATGAATTCAGCTGCCACCGCAGAAACCCACCCACATGTTTCCATTTAATAAGTTACCTGATGTGAAAACATGGCTGGGTCCCAGCTGCCCAGTTTGTGCCACATCCCTTCACCACCAAGACATCTTGTGATCTTGATGCAACAAGCTAAAAATCTCTCAGTAAGGGGAAGGATTGTGTTGTGGAGAAGGCACTGGACAATTCAGCAGATCTGGAAGGGTTCAATGCTTGGCTCTGCTTCAGACTCCCTATGTGAGTCTGTTCAAGGCACTTCATTTTATAGATGGGGGGGGGGGGGGGGAAGTGAAGTGAAGTACAGAGATGGAGATGATACTTCCCTCATTCAAGGCCAGAAGGGGTTAGTGTGATCATCTAGTCTGACCTCTTGCATAACACAAGCATCCTACCACCTGAACGAGGACTTGAAACCTGGCCCCTCACATTAAGAAGCTGATGCTTCACCACCTGAGCTATCCAGGTAACTCACTGCTGTATGCAAGGCGCTCATATGCTGGTCATGAGCACTAGGATGTCCTATATATAATTAACAGGATAAATAGAAATTGGAGACGACTAAGGAAAATGGCCAAAATGCCACTTGTCTTAGCAAGCACTTTGCCATCACCCACTAAAGTCATTATGATTTTACCTTAGGTTTAATTAACATTACCTGGAAACAGTCATTGTATAACTCAAGACCAGTTTGTGAAAATTTCAATGCAATGTGTTCATTTGCAGTTTACAGATTGTGCATATTTAGTTAAGACTTTAATAGTAACCCTGTGCTCAACTTGAGTTTTCGACCTCGCATGGGGAAGAGGCTGGCTGTGCTGACTGATGTGAACTAGCCAGAAATGTGTTTTACTCAGTCATTAAAAGCCAGTCAAGTCTATTTACTCTCTGTGATGTTGTGCAGCCTATATGGTTTTATAAAAATAGGATAAGTGAATATAATGTAACTGGGATATGCTTCATGCAAAAGGTCTCTTGTTAGGTATCATTACAAAGTTTATAATCTACTGAGTGTAATCATGTTATTTGTATAAATGTACCACTCTTGTATCTAAAACTAGAAATATGAAATATAACTCCGAGGGCCTATTGTAATTATGTAAAGTGTGGGCCATTAAGGATGGTTTGGAATCTTGATGACTCCCATTGTCTGCAGATGGCTGTATTTACCTGTGAGTCTTCCTGTATATGTGTGTGCTGGCAAGTGAGTAATGAAGTCTTGCAGTGACATGTGATCATGTCACCTGAACTGGAATCCATCTTTAACGTGGTGCTTTTCCAGTGAGGGGGGGTGGAAACCCAGAGGGACAAAGGGTTCCCGCCTTATGCAAAAGATATATAAAGGGGTGGAAGAGAACAAGGGGAGGGAGGAGCCATCATGAAGAATCCCCTAGCTATCACCTGAGCTGCAACAAGAGCTGTACCAGGGGAAAGAATTGTGCCCAGGCCTGGAAGGTGTCCAGTCTGAGAAAAAACTTCCTAAAGCATCTCTGAGGGTGAGATTATCTGTATTCAGTTTGATTAGGCATAGATTTGCGCATTTTATTTTATTTTGCTTGGTGACTTACTTTGTTCTGTTTGTTACTACTTGGGACTACTTAAATCCTACTGTCATTAAATCCTACTGTCTGTATTTAATAAAATCACTTATTTAGTAACTTACTCAGAGTATGTATTAATACCTGGGGGAGCAAACAACTGTGCATCTCTCTCTCTATCAGTGTTATAGAGGGCGAACAATGTAGGAGTTTGCTCTGCATAAGCTTTATGCAGGGTAAAACGGATTTATCTGGGTTTAGACCCCATTGGGAGTTGGGCATCTGAGTGCTAAAGACAAGCACACTTCTGTGAGCTGTTTTCAGGTAGACTTGCAGCTTTGGGGCAAGTGATTCAGACCCTGGGTATGTGTTGGAGCCAGACAGGAGTGTCTGGCTCAGCAAGACAGGGTGCTGGAGTCCTGAGCTGGCAGGGAAAACAGAAGCAGGGGTAGTCTTTGCACATCAGGTGACAGCTCCCAAGGGGGTTTCTGTGATCCAACCCGTCACACTCTCTGGGTTTCAAAACTGCCTGAACAGCAGGTCTTCAGAAGTGTGTCCCAACCACGCAGGCCAGCACAACCCCAAACTGGTTTCAACTATTATGTATTCTTTGTATTGTGCTTTCAGCCAGGAGCCCCAATCATGGATCATGGCCTCATTGTGCTAGGTGCTGTACAAACCCAAAACAAGTTTGGGTGTTGCTAACAGGAAAAGGGCAGTGTAGCTCGGATTGTCTGGGGAAAAAAATGGGAATTGATGGCTGGTTGAAGGATTCATGATTGATAACCTTTAATACATATCACACCCTCACATCCTGCTTTCCAACACAGCTTGTATCAGCTCCAGAAGGAGGGGGCTGGTCAGTTTCAGAGAGCTTTGAAAGCTACTTAGTAGCATGCACTTGAAGCTAGCCCCTCATTCAGGCAAAGATCAAGCTCTTTCAGCAGTTAAACATTGCTGCGTATTCACCTCAAAAGCGGTCTTGTCTGACTGATGCCGTTTCTCAGCCTCCTGCAGTTTCGTGAAAAATCTCTTTGCGGTCTCACGAATTTTTTCTATGTCTTCTCCTGAATAATCATCCTCCTGCAAACACAGCATGAAAGCTTTATTTGTCTCAAGTTGAACACTATCAGGACACTTTTTTTCTGCATGTAGGAGAGCCAATACTTTTGACCAATAGGTTACAATATTCACTACAAAAAAGGGCTGCAGAAGTTGTAATAAAGTTTGATTTAGGTAAGTAAGAGAACAAGTTCTCAAATTCCACACTGAGTCGGGGGTCTTGGGGCCCATAACATTAAAAAAAAAAATCATGTGACTTTCTTAGGTCTCCTTTCAGCCCCTCCCATGGTGTCTCTAGGATCTGTCATGAGTCACCCTTAGGTACCCCAAAACCATCAAGTGAACCAAGTCATGACAGCTTAAACGCGGACTGATTACTGAATCCTGCCCCCCTCAGTTATGGCTTTTAAATTATTGGCAAAAGGGCTGCAGCATTGTATGGTGCCACTCTTCAGTATGGAATGCCATTACTGTAGAGACAGGATGAGATAGCTGTATATTGCTCAATTTTCTGCAAACTGCACTAACTGCAGATAAGATGGACTCCTTAATTATCCCCGCATCCAAAAGGTTCCTGTGAAAAGGAGCCTTGTGCTTGCAGAGATTTAAAAAGAAGATGAGCTCATTACTAGACCAGCTGGTTTAAATGCATGTGAAAAATCAGACCTGACCTCTAACCAAACCCAGATACAGGCAAAACAGTACCTGTGAGCTTTGGAATGCAAGGTAGATCTTAGAGCAGTTATAGGTTTGAAGTTGAAGATTTTAAAATAAACCAAATCTAACTGCTCAAAATATAGTTCCCCCTTTTGGTTCCATACCTGATCCTCCAAGGAGTTCCTATGGCAATATCCTGATGGCTTGCAGATTCCATTCTGTTTTTCGAACATTACCTATTTAAAAAAATAAACATCAAGAACTGTGATCCTCCCTCATAAAACTAGGCTTCGATGTTACAGACAGAACACTTCCATCAGCTTTATATCTTTGTATTGCTGTAACAGCTTTAAAAAAAAGAGCAATATATATTTTTTAATAGGTTTACAAAGAACGTACACTAGAACAGCCAATGCATTAAGCTTGCTGAATCTTTCTCGTTTGCTTCTGCATATTTCTCAGTTCTTCCTCCAAAGAAGGTCTCCGAACAGGCTTTTAATCACCCAAGGGGATTTTATTTCTAGGCCACATTTTGCTGTTATTTTTATCCAAACATGGCATCTCTTTCCTCAGGAAAGGAAGTGCCACTGCAAGTTGACTGAAGAAATGTTCCTGTTACCTTTGCACATTGCAGATTAGTCTTAGCTCCTTGTCTGCTCTCAAGTTTACTACTTATATCTTCTCGCAGCTTCTTCAAAGAACTTCTAGCCTGGTAAACGCAAGTCAATTTAGCTTCGTCTGTATGAACAACAGTGTCAATTATTCTTTTCAATATACATCAAATGCACATGTAGTAGGTCCCAAAAATAGGGTGTAAAGACATTACATGCCAGCGTTTGAGGCCAGACAAGTAAGCAGAGGTCTTTGTCTTGTACCAAAGTGCCACAAAAGTCCCTGGTTTTACTAGATATTCACCAGCAAGCAGCACTGACTACAAGTGTCTTACTATCCTTGCTAAAGCATAAAGGACAGACTATGTCCCAATATGTATGCTGATTTTTCATTATTGTTTAATTTTCTCTGCAAGAGCACATTGAAAACTACAACAAATAGAAGTGACTAAGATCCTTGTTATTCCATGCATCTGATTCCATGTGGCTTCAGCCAAATGGGAATTTACTGACAAGTACAGTCTTGACTTGCACCTGTGATACAGAATTAGTCACTAGAGAAAATGAATCCGGTAATTTTTACAGGGTCACTCCTCCAGCAATAGTGACCCCAAGGCTGAAATGCTGATATTTCAGCATGTGCTTTCTGCATCTATAAGCATCTTTCATACAAGAATCATCAAGCACTTTTCTAGCTTTAAAGCTCTCAACCCCCCCTGTGAGGTATGTATTGACTCACTTTAGAGGAGAAATCGGAGACACAGAAAAGCCAAGATCATACAGCAGGTATGACTATGCTACATGGCATGTTCTATCTCAATTAGACCAGTCACTGATCCAAGGTGCTTATAAAGCACAAACGCTGCTTCAACTGTTTTGAGGTAATTTGGTGTAAGGCCTCTTCTACAGAGTTTTTGTATGGGTATAATAATGAGGTCTGTTAAGGTGCATTTATTGATATAGTTATACCAGTACCACCCCTTGGGCAGCGCAGTTCTATGCTTATTTCTCCTATAGCAGTTTTCTTCAGCAGATCTCAAAGCGCTTCAGTCTTTTAATGTATTTCTCTTCAACTCCCCTATCAGCCCCATTTAACAGATGGGGGAACTGAGGCACAGATTGGCAAAATGACTTTAAGGTCACACAAGAAGTCTATGAAAGAGCAGGGAATTAAATGCAGGTGCTCCCACGTCTTAGGCAAGTACCCTGACATCCTTCCTCATTCTATTGGTATAGCTGATTCCCCTTCCCATGCAGATAAGAGTTAAAGCACTACAACATGCGTGTTGAATAAGGCCGAAGTCACACCATTAACATGACTGTTACTTGAAATCTGTCACTTATACCAAGTATACATCCAACTGGAAGTGAGGGACACCCTGACCAATACACACCCAATAAGAACTCATTGTAATAAGTGATGAGTGGTTAATAAAATTGAAATCCCAGAGACTTAGCACATGCATACAAAGATTGAAGCATCTTGGTGGCTTAGAGATAAATTTCAATGGCTCTAACAGTAAATTACCTTACTAGTAATGGAATATGTCCACACACGAGCCAAGAGGGGAGCCATAGCTGAGAGCAGGGGCATGGCCGTGGATGGAGCCGGAGCTGCGGCCAGGGTGGAGCGGGGCTAGGGATGGCCCTTCCTCCCTGCACCTCCATAGGGGCTGGCCTTGGCTCTGCCATGCCTCATGGACATCCCTCCATTCCCTCCTAGCGTGCCGCACCCCACAATTTGGGCCCACTGCTCTAACAGAAGAGACTGCTAAAGCCTTTGTGCTTTTCAATTCGTTTTCAAGTAGTCCGACCAAGTCTGTGGTGCAATTACTGCAGTGAAGAGACAGAATGAACTATTTTTATTTTCTTTAGGGGAAACGCATTTTGTCTCGGAAGCTGGAGGCCAAGATTCAGAAGGCTAATATAGAATGGAGGCATAGGAACTGTCCTATTCACTCAGATGTTGGGCTATCTAACCCAGTATCCCAGAAAATTATGGAGACATTTAAGTTTATTTAAAAGCCAAGCTTGAGACAGACCAGCCTAGACCCTACTATTGCAAAATATGGAAATGGTTGAAATCGCAACCAGCTATCTCCCAATCCCAACCCCACAAAGGTCCAGTCCCATCACTGCTGCCAACTGGACAGGGAAACGTTAACCCTTGTAGTGTCAGACATCAGATTTCCTTAGGCAGGTGGAGCCTTGCCTACAAAACTGCCTTCTAAGGCCTGGTCCCCACTAAGTCCCCACTTCAGACTAAGGTACGCAAATTCAGCTACGTTAATAACGTAGCTGAATTCAAAGTACCTTAGTCCGAACTTACTGCGGTCCAGACGCGGCAGGAAGGCTCCCCCGTCGATGCCGCGTACTCCTCTCGGCGAGCTGGAGTACCGGAGCCGACTGCGAGCACTTCCGGGATCGATCCGGGATCGATTTATCGCGTCTTAACCAGACGCGATAAAATCGATCCCAGAAAATCGATTGCGTGCCGCCGGACCCTCCGGTAAGTGAAGACAAGGCCTAAGAGGCAGCTCTGGTGCCATGCCCGGGTGTGGCTGGGGAGAGCCTAGCCAAAAGTCATGCAGTTCTCACACAGCTGACTTGCACTTTACCCAATGCAGCACTGCAAAATGCCTCTGCACTGTGGCAGTGTCAGGCCACGTCTACACTTACAAACTTACAGTGCGCAGCTGTATGGATACAGCTGTGCCACTGTAAGAGTGCCTGTGTAGGCACGTTATGCCGACAGGAGAGAGCTCTGTCAACATAATAAAACCAACTCAACGAGCCGTGGTAGCTATGTTGGCAGGAGAGCGTCTCCCACCAACAGAGCCCTGTGCACACGAGCTCTTATGCTGGCAAAACTTATGTCGCTCAGGAGTGTTTTTTTTCCCACACCCCTGGGTGACAAAAGTTTTGCTGATGTAAGTGCTAGTGTAGACATGGCCTTAGTCTTCGGAAAAACAGCTACATGGGTTTCTACTCAGGCATGGGGGGGAGGGGAGAGAGAGATGGGCAGATTCCTGTATGGGAAGAGAACACCTCTGCCATGACACAGATTCTTCAAACATTGCCACTGGAAGTTGAGGGCACCAAAGCTTTGAGATAAGCCTCAAACAGGCAGCTGAGAGAATTCAGACTTTGGTTGGGTTAAAGTCAGCAACATATTGTACGTTAATTCTGAAACCAAAAGCTACCTCTTGAATGTAACGAACTTCGCTTTTCAGCTGACAGACATTCTGTTCATGCTTCACCTTGTCCTCAGCCCGTGCTTTTAAGTAAACCTGAGTCAGAAAGAAACACCCCAATGAAATAGCTGTTCAATTACAGAAGATACAAACCAGAATAGTTACAGTCACACAGTTAGGTACAATGAGCTCTCAAAGCCCTTTAAGATCTTCCAGGCTCTTTTTCTACCTCTATTCCTTCCTTCATTGGGACATTGTAGCTGGGATTTGGACACCCAATTCTCATTACATTTAATTGGCTTTGAAAACTTCAGCCTCTGGCATGACCTTTTCAGTAGAAGTTGTTAAGGATGGTTATGGTCATCAGTTTTTCGTCCTCTCTCTAACTTTTATTCACTTCCCAGTTTTTACATTTGGATGATTTTAAGGCATTTGTTTATTTCTCTAAGCTCTCCCTTACGATTCCCAGGGTGTGGAGACTAAACATTCCTCAGATGCCATTTTTGTTTTGAGTTTTAAGAGTTCCAGTTTAATCAAGTTCATTCCATTAAGCCTGGGAAAGTTACTCAGCAACTCTGCTGAAGTTAATTTACTGAAACAATGCAAGGTTTCCACATTTCAAAATGGTTTCTCCTGAAAGAAAACCCACTCTGCAAGCATTGCTACAGGCTCTCCTACCCAAGTCAGGATACCACGAACCATGCTTGCCGAAATTTGTTTGCACAGCCAAAATCTAAATTTTTAGTTTACGTCTAAAATTAAACAAGATTAATTTAGTCTCAATGCATATTGGGTACCTCTAAATTAACTGGGCAAATTAATTATTCAGATCAGCTGGGAACCATGGTTAACACGAACCTTGATGATCTCCTCGTGACCGTCACTTGATTTGATGCATTCTGAAGCCAGTGAATGGCCATTACTTGATCTGTTGGCCACCATAGCAAAGGCCCTTCCAACAGGCTGCAAGAGACAATGTAGTAAGACATTTAGATAATTTGTTTGCATAGCTTGGCTGGACCTAGCACAACCAGCTTTCTAGTCAGATCAGCATCAAGCACTTTATTAGAGAAATGCTGTGTAAAATGCAGTCTGGACCCTGTGGGACAGGCAGTTTTTTAGTCCTGGGTTTATACATCCCCTGCACAATGGGGCCCTTCTACATGACAGGAGCCCTTAGGAGCTACAGTAATTAAAGGATGCTCCTTTAAGTGATTTGCAATGAGCAAATGCTTATGCAGATCAGGAAATGGAGTTCTCTCTAGCATATCAAGCATAGCATAGTTTGACTATGATCCCTTACAAAGTTCTTTCCCCTCCAAAAAGTTATTGTGAACAACAGCTTTTACATACAAGCCAGAACAGAAGAAGTTTCTACTTATTTTAAAATCACTGGGTTTTAGCAGCCCTTAGCGTGGAGTTCGCTGGTAAAATTCAAAACATGGCACACGAAAGTAGCAGTGATTCCTACATACAGCAGTATGTTCATGCCTGGAACACACACCTTTTGTTTCACCTGATCACGTTGCTTGCCTGGAAGGTCATTCTGCAACGTCAGCCGTAGCACTTTCACACTGTCCTGTAAGAAAGATGCCAGATTTTAATTAAAAATGGTTTATGTTGCTCCATGGTTAGGTTTCAAAATATTTTTTGTATCCACATCAAACATTTGACACAGTTAAATACAAATCTCAAATGCCCATTTACATTCTTTCCCAAAAATCAAATGATTGTCTGCATAGACACAAGGGCAAGCCCTGTCTATTTAGCTCTCTGATTTTGACTACAGTTGATGTAGTAAAATAGTTAGGATTAAAAAGGAGAAGACAAAGTGAAAAGGAGATTGGAAAGCACCTCACCCAAGCCCCAAATAGACCTGAGGAAGCATTGGTGGGGTGAGAAAGCAGTCAGAGGACCTGGTAATGATATTAGCCCGCAGGCCGGAAAGACTGCCCCTGACCATATGTGATACTGGCTGATCATTTAGGGGTTGCCATAGATTCAAGGCTGCTACTGAAAGTAACTGTTCTGCATTAGCACCTTCCCTCCAACGGGAAAGACATAGTGACACATTTATCCCTTCCTTTATTCTTTGAGGCTAGCTAACTTCACTCTGCATGGAAGTTGAGAGCACGCAGAAACTGAAGATGGTGCAGAATGCATTTGTCCATTGAAGCTATACTTCATGCCAACAGCGTACACGCCCAGGGCTCCGTGAGCTATTATTTCCAAGTGGTACATAAAGGGATTGGCTTTAATCTATGAAGCAGGTTTGGGACCTGGCCACTGGAGAGACCTCTCTTCTATCCCATAGCTGTGATCAGTCTAGTCAGAGCACTCAGTTTAAAAAGGCGCTGGTTGCAACTGAGGCACTCTCTGAAGGCCTCTGAAAGGCTGGGAGAATGTCTGTTCCAAACTGAGAACATCTTGCTTTGTCAGGATCCCCACAACCCAGGAAAGGGGTGTAGGTGCATGATTTGCTCATGGGAGTGCGCCCAAGAGACCCAGAGCTCAGAACAGTGACCAGATGACACTACCCAGACCCAGGGGGCTTGGAAGCATGTGGGATCCAGCAGTTGGGTCTACTCATAACAAACTGGGTATGCTGCAAAGCCTCTTTTTCCTCTGGAGTTTAGGGAGACATGGCTGGGAGATCCGTACACAAACAGCCCTTTGTTGATTGCTGATGGGGAGTGGGTGGTTATCTATTAGATCTGACAACTGGGGTTAGAGGGAGATCAATCGTTTCAAAAATCCAGAACAGATGGGCACTTAATAAATCAATTTGCACAGTTAGGGTTGCTCAGCTCTCCTTCAATATTTTCCTCATGCACTAGGAAACAAACAAGTCAAGTCAACAGCAACACTTCTGTTTCTCTGCCTATCCCAGTAAAAAACTTAGCAACTCCTACCACTTACTATTCTCCTTCCACAAACACCCAAGCCTTCATAGGCTACCATGCAGCCTTAAAGACATACACACAGGGAAATGAGTGAATTCTATTTTTAACTTTTTTTGGGTATGGTTTTCTTTTCTTAAAAAGAAAACTTTTAACACCTCTCCTGAAAACACATGTCAGATGGTCTCGGTATTCTTGGTTCTGCACAGGGGACTGGACTAGATGACCTCTCGAGGTCCCTTCCAGCCTGCTATAATTTCATGGCTCCAGGTCAGAAACCCAATGCTGATATGTATGTAAATAGGGCTGTTGGAATTTGACAAACCTGCTGCCACAAGTTGTTGGATATCAAAAGCTATGATATGGTTAATGAGATGCTCTCAGATTGGCACAGTACAAGTCAGTTGTGAAATAAAATCTTTACTCAAATTCCAAAACAGGAAGTTATACAAAGCTCTGTAACTACAAATATACTGTAATTTATACCTGAAGTGCAGTATAGAGTTTCCATGTATGTTCTTTACAAAGGGTTCTGAAATAAGCCATTCAGTAGGGTCCAATTTCAAAAGCCATCTCTATTTCCAAAACATCTGAGTGTGTTCCTCGCACAATTTTTAACTATGCTGTTTTGTAAGTTTTGTTTTTTCCTGGTGTTAACATATTTCCATTCTTTTCTCCTGTTAAACCCAATTCTCTGATACAACCTTAGGCTATGGGTTCTTTACCGCTGCATCAAATATTTAGTAATGTCAACACATGTATTTGTTTGGAATTTATATTCCAGCAGATGTTTACATAAACATGATTAAGTAATTATTTGAGAAGCCAATTCTACAACAGGACATAAAAATGCTGGCAGTTAACTATAATACAGAGGTGTGCTTTCAAAACAGTTCAAGTTTTAATATGATTTAAGGTCAATGGCGGTCAGAGTTTTACAATGGTGAAAGCAATTTTGTAGAAATAAATCATCAGTTTTATGGATTATTTCTCCAGACACTTCCTCATGCATAATGTGTGAGAGAAGCAAATTAGGCAATTGCATTGCAAAGCAATTGGACTAACAGCAATCCAGTCCAGGTCACAATAAGACAACCTCATCCAGAATCATTTTCTTATAACAGAGAAATACATCATCAGAATACTGGACAATCTATAACCTTCATGCTGACTAATTTAATGGTTTAGTATATCACATGAACTAGCATTTGAATCTACAATACTCTGCAATTAGCTACCTACAGAATACGCAGGCTTCAAAAAGTGCAGCTAAACCCACTTGTAATAAGACATATCTCTAAGTATTCAGGGGTTATGACTTTCATTGGGACTTGTGCTCCTCAATCTTCAGATGACTTCGAAAGTCTCCCCCTTAATACATCGACTTCTACTTATTACAGTTGATCTGTATTTTTAATTCATATGCAATCACTTGACATATCCGACAGAGCAAGGAGTTCTTTGATATAAAGTTTATAAACCATTACACTTATCAGTAAAATAGGTTCATCTTTAATTCATATGCAACAGTATGTCTCATTTAATAGGTTTATACAGTTCAGCATGGCAGAAACAGGTTATCCCATTCAGATCCCTGTAAGTAAGAAAAAAAATTTTGAAACATACTCCTTTCTCTGTCTCATTTGGAGCCTTGTTTACAAGTGCAAGATTCTTGGCCATAGAAACAACAGAGTGAAAGGCACCGGATGGGTTTTAAGGTGTCTCATAGTGTAAAACGTCATCTATACTGCATGCCTAGAAATTGGGACTCCTTAAACAATCTTTTAACAGCCTAGCTCTGCAGCGGGCAAATATTTAAAAAACGGACTTGCTAATGCTACAAACTATGCATATGTGCTACAATGCATGCCTGCTATTGTCTGCACACCACGAAAACTGCTTCAATGCTATATAAATTTGCTGCAAAAAAAGGAGCAGGAGTGACTATTCCTACGACTTGCAGTCCATGGGCTATTCGTTATCTACAGAGCTGCATTCACCAGTCTCAGTAATTCTCATGGCTACCTGAAACTCAGTCCAGAATTTTTGGGTTTCCAGAAATTTTCTAATCCGCTAAACTCACAAGCACCTCACAGCACCCTAAGCAACTGCTCCACATCTGCCTTTGTTGGCTACCTCTCACATAAATTCAACAACAGAGTGACCAGGTGCTACTAGAGCAACTGAGGCCATAAGCAACAAAGGGGGCTGAGTCGGTGCTGATAAACGTGAAACTGAACATCCAAGAAATGAACCGCACGGATACAGAATGAGAGCAATCTAATCAACCTAATCTAATCAACCAGACCCACTCCTTGCACTGGAGCCTAGTTATTTCCATCATCCCTTTAATAACATCTTATTACTTTTTCCAACATAAACAGGTGCCTCTAGTTGCCATAGGGAAGATACAAAATTAAGATGGAGATGCTTGAAGAGAGACTAAGAGAATGGTCATCTTAAGTAGCGAGACACAAGATGGTAGTTTGAGAGCCACTACCCTAGACCAAAGATACCACAAACATACAAAAACTTGTATAATGCTTTTTGGGATGGCAGGGCTAAAGAAAATCCTGTAGACATAGGAAAGAGACAAGGATTCAGTGAGTTTCCCCCCACATCCTTCCCATTTACTGCTTGTATTTCTACAGCGACATTCTATTACAGCAAACAAGCATCTGCTTCGGAATAGCTGGTGGCAGAGCAAAAAAAAAAATTCTCTATGGAAAAAAACGTTGAGACTGACCGCAAGCTATTATGTAACCTGGGAGAACAGGTACTGTCTCATAAGTGACGGGTTTCAAAGTAGCAGCCGTGTTAGTCTGTATCCGCAAAAAGAACAGGAGTACTTGTGGCACCTTCGAGACTAACGAATTTATTAGAGCATAAGCTTTCGTGGGCTATAGAAGGTGTGAGGAGAACTTAACATGGGGGACCTTCTATGGGTCATCTCGATTATCACTTCAAAGTTTTTTCTTCTGCTGCTACTGATAGCTCATCTCAATTGATTGGCCTCTTACAATTGGTATGCGTACTTCCATCTTTTCATGTTCTCTGTATGTATAAATATCTTCTGTCTGTGTGTTTCACTCTATGCATCCGAAGAAGTGAGCTGTAGCCCACGAAAGCTTATGCTCTAATAAATTCGTTAGTCTCTAAGGTGCCACAAGTACTCCTGTTCTTTTTGTCTCATAAAAAACATTCCTGCTGTGGAGCTGGCACTTTAGTCAATCATCCCAGATATAAGATTCCATGAATGCTTTCAATCTTGTCAAACTAATCTTTCCCAAGTCAATCATTTGAGAAGTTTGGAGCAGACATCACTGATATTATGCAAGTTTAACAAAGAAGCTAGATAGACTAGCTCCAAGCATAGCCAAACCTTGGGCAAGCATGGATCCTTCAGAGCTCTAAATAAAAGTGCGTCACATTTTTAAGAAGAGCTTCCTAACCATAATCCAAACAAATGTCTTGAAAACTTTTGGAACAGACGTGTTATCTGGTCACGTATTCTTTCTCTGATCTTATAGAAAAGCAGAGACCTCTCCAAGTCCACGCAGCACAATGTTTTAATTTTCATTGCTATTTGTACTAAATAAAGATTAATCTACAAAACTGCACAAATTCACTCTTATCAGTAACATTCATTTTGCATTAAGTTTCTGGTAGATTTCCTTGTGCTTAAAATCAAGGTGTTATGAGCATAAAGAAACCCTACCTGATTAAGTTAATTTTCTGGGAGAATTAAATCAGTGGGAAAAAAAGGAGTTGGAAGAGAATGCTAAAATGAACTCTCATAGCATGGCCAAACCTCGCTGCTGTAGTACATGTAAATTCAGGCACTCATTTACCTTGTAAGAATCCTAAGTGAAAAGGAGACCACCATGCCCAGAAGTCTGCACTAATCTCTCTTCCCTACGGACAGTCAAATTCAACTCCTCCAGAGATGCATTTGGCCCATGTAACTCCACTGACTGCAATCAAGTTAAAGCAGGGATGAATCCCACTTGTCTACCTTCCAGCTACATTTAAAACCATGACTATGCTGGTCCCTCCCCCCCCTTTTAGAAAAAAAACACTAACAATTTAGAAACTAAGGAAATACACATTACTGCCCCCAGTTATTTTCTACTGGAGGCAGAAGGTGTTCTTTGTAACTTGACAGGTGTGTCTGTGAGTTAATGAGTAAGCGCTATGTACTACCTATTAAAAAAAACAACCTCGTGTTTGGAACAAACCTCACATGGCAACACCTTAGTAAATATCATATTAACCTTGAGCTATTTGCTGCATAAAGATTATGCAACTTGCTCAATTTTCTTTGCTTCCAACACACCCTGAATTGCACATGTTTAAAGCATTTACTACAGGGGTCACGAATTAAGGAAGAGCTAAAGGAAACCTGACAATTTTTGTACCGTTTTCTGCGAAGAACTATCTACAGTTAGAGGAGATGCCATTTTTTATTTAAAAAAAAAAACACTTCTGATGTCAAGAGTTTATTCTGAGCGGGCAGCAGTGATGGAGTGGTATCTGATTTAACAGTGTGACATTCTCTGATTCTTCAATGCATAAGATTTAAAATAATCTAAATGGAGACATTTCCGCCACAATATAAGGTAACTGATGTCAAAGGGGAAGTGAAATAGGGTCAGTAGCTGAATTAGGATTCACATATTTTGAAAAGTCCAATTTTAGACCTCATTTGTGATCGTGGCATATTCATGGCTGTGAAACCCATCAAGAACAAAAATAAGCAGGAACACAATGGATGCAGATTAGTTAAATAACTGAAGGAAGAGATACTGAGCACTGCTCAGCAAAGTATGTTTCAGCTATCTAGCCTCAAGAGCATCCAGAAGCAAGAAAATTAATGTAGGGAAAAGAGAAGGTTAGTGGAGTACTAAAGACCTCGGTTAAAAACAGAAGATTATGTTGACCTGACTAAAGAAGTGAATGGAGAGCTACATAAGAGAAGGATTATCTTTTTTGAGACCAGGGAAGAATGCCTGAGACTGAAAGCCAGGAATCCGACACCAGCATTGAATCACTTGGTGACCTTTGACAAGTCACTTCTCAACTGTGTCGGTTTGGCAAATGGGAACTGGACTGACCAGAATGGTATTATGAAGAGTAATTAGGTAATGTTTGCCAACTGTTGAAGACGCAAGGTGTGATAGGGTTGCTTATTACTACAGTACCACACAACATGTATGCAGTACCTGCATAACACCACAACTGTTCCATATATGGTAGGGAAGGGCTGCAGGGAGTTAGGATTCTCTCATTAGAAGACTCAAAGATGAGTCACCTTCAATAGGAACAAAGGCCCGGGGACTGATACTGGCAAGGATAATGAGAACTGAACATGAAACAATTAAAGTTCTGTTGAACAACTGCACAGGAGAAATCCAGAGTACATTTATGGGAGCCATGTTTTTCCAGGCGGGATTTCTCCCCAAGATATTAAGATTCTAGCTTCTTTTTCTTGTCTAATATTTATATAGTAGAAAGAAAATTGGATCAATTGACTGACACAGGACTGACTGCAGGACCCAAATGAACAATTTGGTGTGCCTGGAGCTGTGTCTAGAAAACTTGGGGTTCTGGAAAACCCAATTTATCAGATCCAGTATATTTCTGCTTCATCACTAACCCAAAGAACAAACATATTGTCAAGAACTGTAAGCCACACCAAGAGCTCGCATTCCTATCAATGAGATCTGCTGAAAGCAATTTAGGACTTTGAACAAAACAAACCACACAAAACAGAGCCTAATTGTAAAGTGACTAACAACTAAAACCAGTCCCTCTTCAGCTTTGTGTAACCTTGAAAGCATGTCTCTCTCACCAACTGAAGCTGGTCCAATAAAAGATATTACCTCACTCACCTTGTCTTTCTAACAACCAAAACACATTTACTACCAGCAATGGCCGATGCCTAGATTACTCAAATCTTGTTATTAAAATCCCCAATGTAATTATCACCCTGACTACAGACACAAAGCACACAATTCTATTAGCACAATCTGGATATAGTTATTTGACATCTGTATTATATCAAAACCATTTGCTGCCTGCATGACTTTTCCCACAAATGTAGTAAACATTACATGACCCATATCTGTGGGCATGACATCAAGCTGTGCTATATAAATTGTATATTTATAAATATTTTAAATAGATAAATAAAGGTGTAGCAGGCAATGATTCTTGTGGTGTTCATGTTTACATTTCTCTCTAGGTCCTTATCTGGCCACATCATCATAGACCTAGAGTGCCTAAAATTTCTTAAAACAAAAAATATAAAACAGAGTACAACACTACTGAGGATGCCTAAAGATTTCTGATTAGCCTGGAGAATATTCTGATCTACAAACTCTGCTGACCGTATTTAACACTTGAAGCACACGTTTGTGCCACAGAGAAAAAGGTGCTACTATGAAAGAAAATAAGCCTACAGTATGTTACGGTAATACAAGATTATAGGACATAAACACTTTAAGGATAACATTTTGATAAACATTCAACAAGGCTTCTAATATTTTTAGAAGCCAAAATAAATTAGTAGAAGGGGAAGGGGAAAAAAAACCCTTATCATGGAACTACATTTGTAAGAGATTGAAACAAAGCCCTGTCTGTTCTGCATTAGGGTCTAATAACTTTCCCTGTTTGCAGTCCAGGAGCCACCTGCTGTCTATGGCAGCTTTCAACAACCAAGGAAAGTTACAGAAAGGCTTTGTGGATACTGGAGTCTCCATAACCCTCCATTAACCCCATGTCAGAGCCTTCCTGCTTCTCCCTTGCAAAGGGCTGACCCCCCCACAAAAAGGAGCAGGGCAGGGGTCTTCATCTCAGACCAGGGTTCCCCTTCAGAGCTGCAACCAGGTGCGCCACAGATCCCTCACCCCCTGCGTGCCAGCCGCCACAAACCCTACATCCAAGCCCAAAGCCACTTCCATTGCAGGAAGGTGGACAGCCCTAGGGACAGGAACCCGGAAGTCACAGGGGAACCCCGCAGCCATGTCAGGAATCAAGGGGCAACCACCTAGAGCCGCAAGGAGCTAGATCCAACTTTGAACCCCCACCCCACTTACACACACAGGAGAGAGGGTGCCCCCCACTAGGGGTACAGGAGACCAGTCCCGAACTAGGGAACTGAGGGGTACCCCCTGGAGCCGGGAAGGGGTGAGACCAGCTCTCAGAGCCCCCCAGGAATTGAGGGGGTCCCCCAGAGCCTCAGGGGGTGAGACCAGCGCAGGGAGCCCCAGGGACTATGGGGGTCCCCCCTGGACCCATGAGGAGCCGCAACCAGGTGGAGGAGCCCCCAGGGACTATGGGGGTCCCCCCTGGACGCATGAGGAGGAGCCCCAGGGACTGAGTGGGGTCCCCCACAAAGCCACAAGGGGGGAGAGGTAGCCCGTTGTGCCCCCCCCCCGAGGGGCTGCAGCCCCACAGGCCCGGGCAGGGGGGGCGGGGGGCTCACCGGATTCTCGCCGTCCGGCCGCACCTCCGCCAGCGTGCACACGCTCCGCACCGCGCTCATAGCACCGGCCCGGCTCCGACCACTGAGCGGCGGGGAGGGGGCCCGCCCGCGCCAGATATCCCGGCCACGCCCCCGGCCACGCCCCTCCGCGCCTGCCTGCCCGGCCGCGCTCCCCGCCTCGCCTCCTCACGCGCCGCCTCCTCTGAGCCCGCGGCTCGCGCTGGGGGTGCGGCGGCGGCGGCGGCTGCTGCCGCCCGCGCACGCGCACGGCGCCCCGGGGAGCAGGGCGGATGGGAGCAGGGCGGGGTCTTGCATGTAAATTAGTGCGAAGTAGGGCGGAGTCTGGCGAATTCATGGCGGGTCGGGGTCTCGCCTATTAATTAATATACCGCAGGGCGGAGTCATGCATGTTAATGCAAAGCAAGGTGGGGTCTTGCATGTATATTAATGCAAAGCAAGGTGGGGTCTTGCATGTACATTAATGCAAAGCAAGGTGGGGTCTTGCATGTAAATAAACGCACGGCGGGTCAGGGTCTTCCAGGTAAACGAATATACAGCGAGGTGGGAATCTTGCATATGCAAAGAACCGCCCCGTGGTGAGGGGTCTTGCATATAAATTAATACACCGGGGGTAGGGTCTGTAAATTACGGTGGAGCGGGGCAGGCTCTTTTGTTCAAATCGTGTACTATGGAGCCACGTACATCAAGTAGATTGTAGCCACCTCAAGGTCTGGGCGGGCCCGCAGTATGTTTGCACTCTGTACCCATGTATGGTTCTCGTTATCAATTGTTTGCGCCCATCTATTTGCATTGGCAAATTAAAGTATGGGCTTTTAATCATCATTTCCCCCTTTCGCGAAATTGCATGGGAGATAATAGATGGAAATTAATCCATGTCATTTAATGGTCTAATTACGGAACTCTTCTAAGTTCTTCTGTAATTATTTGCATTGGAGGATATTACATGGAAAAATGCATGACTGTTATTTATGTTTTCTAAGATATTTATCCTATGGCTAACTAAATATATGTACACATGATATGGGTTTTAATATTTACATTACAGTTATTTGATACAAGGGGGAGGCTGAATTTATCAAAAGCAACAGAGGGTCCTGTGGCACCTTTGAGACTAACAGAAGTAGTGGGAGCATAAGCTTTCATGGGTAAGAACCTCACTTCTTACCCACGAAAGCTTATGCTCCCAATATTTCTGTTAGTCTCAAAGGTGCCACAGGACCCTCTGTTGCTTTTTACAGATTCAGACTAACACGGCTACCCCTCTGATACTGAATTTATAGTTTACAATTGCTTTCCACTGACTTTAATTGGAATGCAAAAAAAAAATATTCAAAATTTCAGATGTTTTCAATTTGTGTCAAGAAATTATATGAAAATCAATGCAGGATTTTTAACTGTCGTTTCCAGCCATTTGTACTGGAAGGTATATTACATGCAAATTCATTCACAGATTTTTATTATTTTTGAATTAAATATATGGACTTACATACAATGCATAACTTAATTTCATTGCTATTATTTGTATAATCGCGGCTGCATGTATTGTTTCTAAATTAATTTTGCAGTCATTTGTATCCAGAACATGACATGTATGTGGTCCATGAACTTGAAGAATCTTGCATTTGTTTGCATTGGAGCAAAACATACATAACATAACTGAATTGTTTTCTAGTCATTTGCTTTGGAGGGATATTTAAGTAACTTTAGCAGCTGCAGCCCAGAACAAGGAAGGGGGTGAAGATTGTGTCCTGCAGAAGAAGTATGTCAAAGAGAAGTTTAATGGCATAGCTGGTTAAA
The DNA here is from genome assembly GCF_027887155.1 of Malaclemys terrapin pileata. Taxonomy (NCBI): domain Eukaryota; kingdom Metazoa; phylum Chordata; order Testudines; family Emydidae; genus Malaclemys; species Malaclemys terrapin. The sequence goes on from NC_071525.1 coordinate 8,217,864, forward strand.
GAAGATATAGAAGTCAGCTATATTTACTTCTGGGTAGTACATTCCATTGGAGCTGCTGCCTAATTGGCCTATCCACAGAGATTATTCTGGAGTTTTGCTAAAGTGTCTTCAGAGAAGGCTAATCGTCATTTTTGATCTCCTGCCATGTATTAACATCATGCTTCTCTAGCACCTTTTCAACCACGGATATTGGTTAATTAAGCCTCACAGCACTCCCTTGAGGTGGTGTCATAGCCATTTTACAGAAGGGAAACTGAGGCATGCAGGTCATGACTGATTAAATACCCCATGTCACCCAGCAAGGTTATGGCAGGGTCAAGAACAGAACCGATAACACCTCTGTTTTAATTTTTAGGGTCACATTCCCCATCCAGCGTCAGCAAAAGAACCTAGGTGTGCAGCCTTCTAAGCCCTTGCTCTCACACCCATACCATGTTCCCACCCAGAACCAAGAGCAGGAGAACCCAGGAGTCCTGAGACCCACTCTTTTGTTCTAGCTACTAGGCCACACTTACACTAAGATGCAGTAACAGAACCCAGGGAGTGCTGACACATAAACTGTTATTCTAACCACTCAACCACATTCCCTCTCCTGATTTCTCCAGTTATTCCCAAGGGCCTAGAGTTCTCCCTAAAGCCAGGTTTGCTGCAAAGAAGAATGAGTTAATTGTTGCACTGAATCTGTCCCGTTCACCCTGGTTTGTTGTGGTGCTTTTCTTTGCAGGTGCTGGGTGAGTAACCAGCCAACTCTCTCTCCTCTGTTTGTGATTCAGCAGGCAAGGACTTGGAAAGAGATCTAGCGCGCTGAGGGATTGTTTGGGGCGCGGCAAGGAAGTTTCCAGGAGCCGCTGTGAGAAGCAGACTGTCTCTTTCTCAGAGTTGAGCAGAAGAAAGAAGCTGATTGGGGTTTTATGTTCGTGCCAGCTCACTGCTGCGTGTGAGAACAGAACCTGGGGAGAGAGGGCCACAGCATGTCCACGTGAGAAAGCCTCAGGAAGCAACGTGAGGAGCAGGGCGAATGCTCCACGGCCCTGTTTGCTTTTTGATAACAAAGCCTGTGGCCCCGACGTGCAGCGGGCAGAGACGCTAACCCCTCCATGCTGCGTCTTTCTGAGCATGGGCAGGTGAATTCTTCCATCTGTCTAGGATAGCTGGCCCCTGTCACCATCATACCCGAGCAGGCCAAAGTCTTCCATGTACTGATCCTCACAAATCCCTTGTGGGGGCCATGCTGTTTTCCTCCTTGTACGGATGGGGATCTGAGGCCACAGAAAGACTTCAGGGGACATTATCGTGAACTCCGAAGTGCCTTAGAGTCCGTCTACACTGCAAACCTGTCCCCCTGCGGCAGCGAGTCGTGGAGCCAGGGTCCGCTGACTCAGGCTCGCGGGGCTAAAAACAGCAGCATAGATGTATGGACTCATGTTGGAGCCTCCTGCCCTCGCCAGGTTTCAGAGCCCGGCCTCCAGCCTGAGCGGGAACATCTCCATTGCTCTTTAGTCCTGTAGCACAAGCCCCGGGTGCCTGAGTCGGTTGCCGCGGGCTCTGAGACTCTGCTACAGGTTTGGGGTTTTTTTGTAGTGCAGACGTCCCCAGTTAACAGCCCCATTTACAAAAGGGACGTAGGCACTGCGGGGCAGATTTTGAAAGGTGCGTAGGCACTCAGTGCAGTTTACAAAAGTGACGTGCCTTTGGGATTCCCACTAGGCACCTAGCTGCATCTTAGTCACTTGTCCACAGCCCCATAAGGGACCTATAGCACAGCAGGGACTTGAACATAGGTCTGGCAAGCACCTTAACCACTGCACCATCCTTCCTCTCAGCCTGCTGCTCCCTTCACTGTAAGAGCCTTGTGATGGTGTTGGCCTGCCAGCCCCAGAGACTGATACCCTCCATCTCCACAGACAGACCAGCCTGGGCAAGCCAAGCTTCCCCATTGCTGTCCTGCCAATGGAGCTTAGCATTAACCCCTGGCAGGGCCCTCCTCTGGGGGCATCCATTGCCTGCGGCCTCTCTGAACCTGGCTATTCAGCTGTGGGATCTGGAGCGAGACCCAGTGACCAAACCCAGTTCACACCAGCCTCCCGGTGGGGATCAGAGGAGAAGGATTCCCAGCCACCCGTCCAGAGGCTGACTCCCAGTCCTCTGAGCCAGCCAGCTACCCACAAGACCAAGCAATGGGTCCCTCACCATCTCTTCCTGCAAGGCACCATCGACCCTTAGGCCTCAGCATGAACTCGGTGCCCCTCTCCACGCAGCCTGGGGCTGGGAGAAGTTTAATAGGATTCCCTCCCTCCCCCGCTTAGAGACACCAGCGCAGGATAGAGCCTACCTGGCAAAAAATCCCCTCTTCCTCTTCACCCCCGGCGTCTGGGCAGGGTGCTTCTTGGCCCCCCTCAGCTTCAGGGGTCAGTGCCAGCTGGGATTGCAGCCTCCAGAAGGCCATTTCTTCCCTTCTACAAGAAGCATCTGCAGCAAAGCCACCTCCTCGCATCCCAACTCGCAGGGAGCCAGTCCGTCCTCCTCCTCTGCCAAAAGGGCGTGCCATTTCCCCTTCTTTTCCCCCTCCTCCGCTGCGCTGAGTGCTGCATTCCAGGAGGATGAGCTCAGGGGGACCTGATCCTGCACCTGGGTGAAGAGAGGCGCTGAACCAGAGCAAATTTCTGTCTTGCCCTGTGTTCACACCAAGCAAGTTGCCCCTTAGAGGCGGGGTAGACCCGAGAGGGGAGCCTTGCTCAAACCACGGAGGCAGCAAAGCTGAGAGACAGAGCTCTCTCGAGGCTGTGGAATGAACTTCTTCAGAAACTCAGGCCCATCCCAAACCTCCCCACCTTCCGCTCCAAGGCCAAGGAGCGCTTCTTTGAGCTGTCTTCTCTAACATAAGTACAGAGCAACGTGTGTGTCTTAAAATAAAACCACCCCCCTACAACCCTACCCAAACAAGACAGGCCACTGTCCCCGCGTCTCCCCTTGGGGAGAAGATGAGAGACCAAATGACACGTAAACTGATGTGGCGTCACGGTGCTTCATGCATAACGGACAGGTGTGGTGGAAATTAGGGGGTTCGATGCCTTTGAGAAGCTGGGCCTCGCGTACTTGGGTGATAAGCGCAGTGTAAGAACCCCTATAGAACAATAGATAGAAGAACTGACCCGATTCTTCATTCCCCCCCCCTCCCCCCCGGTTTGCACTGACTCCACAGAAACACGGGACGGGACTCCTTATTTCTCATGTTCACTTGGTATCTGCTGCATCCGGGCAGAACCCCCCTCCCAGAGAGAGGGTTCTCAGAAGGGGTCTAGCCTAGCTGGACAGACCCAAGATGTTCCGACTGGCAGCTACACATTTCGGTGTGTCTGTGTTTGGGGGGAATTGTCCATTAGGAGCTGCAGCTGAGGAATTCTGATTCTAACAAGCCGGGGGGGCGGTTCACAAAAACCAGCCGAGAATTCTCCTGTCATGTTTTCAGATTTCAGAAAGAACCACTGGGGACAAAACTAGGGGCAGGGCAGGGGGTGGGGGGTGTAGGGGTTACAGCAGGAGAGTGGGAGTCAGGACTCCCAGGGTTCTACTCCCAGGTCTTCCATTTCCTCATTAAGGGCCAGTTTTCCAAAGGCTCACCACCTATAATTGGAGCTGAATTTTCAAAAGAGCTCCCTTTGCAGCACCCAAGGTGCAGTGGTCTTTTGAAACTCCAGCTCCCAGTGTGGCAGCTGACATCTTTGGGAAAAATAGTTCTACATGACCAGGAGTAAATCCCTCCCCCATGCCTCAGTTTCCCCATCAGTAAAATGGGGATAATAATCCACAGGTGGGGGCCCAGCATGTTTGAGACTCTCCTCACCCCCTCCCCCCTGCATGAGGTCACACAGAAGCGGACTCACCTTTTCCAACAGAAGTTCAGGGCTGGCTCTACACGGTGCTGGCTCAGTGCTCCTCTGATGGCAGGCACCACTCAGCGTTTCCATAGCTCCCTGTGAACACAAGCATTGCTAGGGAGCGAGGTGGAGACGTTCCACAGGGACCGAGCAGGGTAGGAGGGTGAGAGCAGGGAGCTGTGCCAGGCTGTAAAACATGAACTTTGCCCCGCGTTAGCTGGGTAAACAATGGCTACAGAGGCCCAGTGGGCTGCTCCCCTCCTGCCCTACGTCACAGGCCCAAGATAGCATCCGGGGAGCCACCCACCCATCCGGGTGCAACTGCTGGTGGATGTTCCAAGCCAGTGTAAACTCATACAGCTCCTGACACAAAGGGTCTGACTGGTAGAGCAGTGTCACATGCACCCACTGGGCGGTGGGTGAGTGCGCCAGACAAGTCATTTACCTGCCAGAAGGGGGTTGTGGCAGGAAAAGCAACCAACAGGGGGGGTGAGCCATAACCTAAGGCACAACTCCCCCACTCCTGCCGGCATCCCCCGTTAAACACTTTTCCTACTCGCCAGTGCCTCCTGTCAGGGTCCCAGGGCCAGATTCTGATCTCAGCTGCCTTGGCGTAAAGCCAGAGGAATTCCACTGATGCAATCTCTCTGGGGGCCCCGTTCCCAGAGCCCCTCAAAAACCTTCAACACCTGCCTGAGACAGGAGCATGTCACACCCATTGTATGCATGGGGGACTGAGGCCCACTGCGATTAAGTGACTTGCCCAAAGTCCAGGGGCTGCAGAGTATGATTTAAAGTGTGTGTGGGGAGGGGGGGGGGGAGAATAGCTTTCCCTCCCCTTCCCCTCTCAGCACCCACACCACCAGCAGCCTGACCCTCCCCTTGGCCCAGGAGCCCCTTACACCCACCACCTCCTAATTTGAGTGAATGATGCTGTGACCTAGCACACGGGGTCACAGCACCATTCAGGTTTGGCCCAGCCAAGAAGAGGCCAGGCCATGGCCCAGGTGACCCCCTTCCCATCTCCGTGTCCTGTGCTGAGGTCACCCAAGTAGTTTATGGTAGAAGAGGGCACCCCCACGTCACAAGTCAGCACCCTAACCACTTTTTCCTTCCTCCCTCCTCTAGATTGAGACCGTACAAATGTCAAGCCAGTGCAAACAACTCCTGACCTTGAAAGGGTACGAGGCATGGGCTGCTCATTCAGCTGCAGCTATGATCCCCTCTGATGCCCATTTTGCTAGCAACTGGCCTGTCCCAGGCTCACATCCGTGGTCTCTCTTTTTTGGTATTGTTCTTGGGTCTTCAGCCCAGGCCCCACAGTAGGCCCTTCCCTTGCTCCAGGGACACAGACTTTGCTAACACAGACAAGTTCCAACCAGCAACTCTTAAAGGGAATCCCCAGCTCACAGGGGTCTTTCCAAGTTCCTCTGATTTCATATTAACACAAAACAAACATACCAGGCTATAGTTGTAAATGTCAGGGCCTCTCCAGGTGGGTGTGTCCCAGAGACTACCCAAATGCCCCCTCCCGCTGCAAAAATAATTATCTCCACCCCACTCCTTTCTCAGTCCACCTCCCCCCCGTGGTTAAAACCAGGCTTGCCGATCTCCTTCCTGCTCTGCAGCGAATCGGGCCCTGACGACGGGTTTGCATCAAACAGGATCTGCCCCATTAAACTAATTGCTACATCTGTGGCAGTCTGGCTTAGCTGATTCAGTCCTGATGTCCATGACCCAGCCATAGACAGCTCAGTCCACAGCCCTTGTTACCCAATAAATACCTATGTTGTATAAAGATGGATGAATCCTTCAAAAGTCCTAGAGAACCAATCTGAAATCTCCATGGTGATAGTGAAGGCCTGCTGGTCAGAGCAGGGGCTGGGAGCCATAACTCCCAGCTCAGGGGCAGGTGAACACAGTATATCTATCTTGGTACTTATATGGTCACCATAGTACCTGAGAGCCTCATAATCATTATGGCATTTTGTCCCCACAACCCCCCTGTGTGTAAGGGCAGGGATATTAGCTGCATTTTACAGCGGGGATGTGAGGCACAGACATGTTAAGTGACTGGCCCAAGGTCACAGAGGAAACCTGTGGCAGAGCAGGCCTTGAAGCCGGGTCTCCTGCAGCTAGCTAATGGCTCAGGACGCTTGGGTTCTATTCCCAGTGCTGCAACAGACTCACTCTCTGAACATGGGCAAGTCACTTCCCCCAGCTCTGTGCTTCCATTTGTAACGTGGGGATTATGATGGTGGGTGGGGATTGGTTTGAAGAATCATCGTAAAGTGCGTTGAGATCTTTTGATGACAGGAAAGAGCAATGAACTAACACTGTCAGAGCTGCTGGAAGCCCGGAGTTTGCAAGGTCGCTTTAAAATCCTTTGGCTTCCATCATCAGGACGTTGCTTAGTGCTAGAAAGTGGCAGCTGTTTGCAGAAGCAGTGTTATCATCAGAGAAGGAACCTCATGCGATGAAGTGACCTTGGGACTGCCTGCCCAGCGTTCGAGGGTTCTGAGATACTCCGGGATCCCTGTAGCACTCGAATGGAGCAGCCTTATCCAAAAGATCCTTGATTTATAACTTTATAGAGGTCTACAGAATCATGAGGGGTGTGGAGAAAGTGAACAGGGAAGTGTTATTTACCCCTTCACATAACACATGAGCCAGGGGTCACCTGATGAAATTCATAGGCAGCAGGTTTAAAACAAACCTAAGGAAGTACTTCACACAACGCACAGCCCGTGGCACTCACTGGGCATCAGAAGTTTAGGGACACACATAGCGTGGGGTTGCATCCCTGACCACCTTGGCTAATAGCCATTGATGGACCTATCCTCCAGGAACTCATCTCATAGACTTTAAGGTCAGAAGGGACCATTATGATCATCTAGTCTGACCTCCTGCACAACGCAGACCCCAGAATCTCCCCCACCCACTCCTGTAACAAACCCCTAACCTATGCCTGAGTTATTGAAGTCCTCAAATCATGGTTTAAAAACCTCAAGGTGCAGAGAATCCTCCAGCAAGTGACCTGTGCCCCACACTGCAGAGGAAGGTGAAAAACCTCCAGGGCCTCTGCCAATCTGCCCTGGAGGAAAATTCCTTCCCGACCCCAAATATGGCGATCAGCTAAACCCTGAGCATGTGGGCAAGACTCACCAGCCAGACACCCAGGAAAGAATTCTCCGTAGTAACTCAGATCCCACCCCATCTAACATCCCACCACAGACCATTGGGCATATTTACCGCTAATAATCAAAGATCAATTAATTGCCAAAATTAGGCTATCCCATCATACCATCCCCTCCATAAACTTATCATCTAATTCTTTTTTGAACCCAGTTATACTTTTCGCTTTCACAACATCCCACTAGGTGGGATGTTTGCATTTCCAAGTGCCTAAATCCCATTCAAAATCTGTCCCTAGACATCTAGATCAACTCCACTGAAATCACAGGTCCAGATTCTCCTCTCCCACTGACTTGGCCCTGGTCACTCCATTTCATTTCAGCTGAGTTGCTCCAACATAAGTGAGCGCAGAATCTGTCCTCCAGAGTTGGCTACGTTTATGGAGTGGGGAATGGAACCCAGGAGTCCGGACTCCCACCATCTTCTGAACTCACCTCCCTATAGTCACACTTGGCAATTTTAACCCCTGGACTTGAATAACATTCATTTCCTCTTCTCTTTGCGAGCTATTTTCATCTCATTGTTCCCGGCTAGGCAAATCTTTCTCTAGTGGGTGTCACCAAAGGAGTTGTTCTTCCCCATAACTTGGGCCTAACTAAAGTAGGTTACATCCAACACCCTGCACTTGGGGTATAATGGAGAAGGCATTTCTATGTTTATCTCTGAATGGTGAAATTTGCCCTAGCGAGTCCTGTGTGAGGTCACCTCGCTGTGAGATGAATACACATCTCTGAAGGCAAGGTCTGCAATTATACTGGGCAACATAGCCCCTACTCAAGTATTTATTTGTATTTTCAAAGCTATGAATCACCCCAGTTGTGGTTTACAGTAAGTATATCAGGTTGCTATTGTAGCTGTCCTAGGCCTTTCATAATTGAGGGCAGATGCCTCACAGCAGCCATGTGGGCTCAACAGAGCATGTGTTTATTAGAACACATGTTCACGGCCAGTTCCTCAGCGGGTGTAAATCCACAACGCTCAACTGAAGTCAATGAAGCGATGCTGATTTACACCAGCAGAGGATCTGGTTCATTTGCTCCAGTGGAGCAGGGCTCATTCACACCAGCTGGGGATCTGGCCCCATTGATTCCAATGGAGCGCTGGCCAATTCACACCACCTGGGGTCTGGCCTCATGTGGTTCCATCTGTAGAGAATTGTTATGGGGTTATTTATTGGAAGACAAAAGGATTGTCTCACTGTTGTAAGCCAGAATTAAGCAACCTGGGCTGCCAGCCATATGGTAACACCAAAACAGGGCAGCAAAGGTGACAGGTCCTGTTTAAGGCACTGGACTGGAACTCAGGAGAGATGGATTCAATTCCGGACTCCGCCAGACTCCCCCTATGACCTTAATCAAGTTGTTTAATCTCCCTGGGCCTCAATTCCCCTGTGATGTTGCTCCCCATAATGCTTTATGGAAATATGCTTATGAATGTAAATATGACATAACTGGAATATGTTTTATGCTACATATGCCATGTAACATATCTCTGCAAAGGTTATGATCTATTGAATCTATTCCTCCTATTTGTATGCATGTAACTTTTTTGTATTCGAAGTTATGAATATTGGCTGTGTACTTGTTTGATTTTAAGTAGCCTTAGTAAGGCGTTTGGTCAGCTTCCTAAGAAAGGAATTTGCAAATTAAGTGCCCAATCAAGAAACACTTAACAGACAAGGGAACCTAGGAAGACCCCAAGCCACATAAGAAGTCTACCTGGGGACGTTCAAGGTAGCATGTGAGCAATGGCTGCCACTTGTAAGGAACTGAGTCATGAATGGACATGTGAGTTGCCCCTCTGACTCCAAAACTCCATCTTGGAGCTGGATTCTGCATAGGAGAGAGGAGGGGGTCTACACCCACAAGAGAAAGTTTATTTAAGCCCCTGGGAGACCCCTCCATTTTAGCTTCAGCTGGATCAAGAGATAGCCTCTCCACCCCCAAGGATACCTGAAAGAAACTGGAACAAAGAACAGTAACCACAGGGGTGTGAGTGATTGCTGGACCCAGACTAGAAGGAGGCTAGTCTGTAAAAGAAGCTTACTGGAACATCTCTGAGGGTGAGATTTCATCTGTAATCACTTTCTTACAGTATTAGGTTTAGACTTGTGTGTTTTATTTTATTTTGCTTGGTAATTCACTTTGTTCTGTCTGTTATTACTTGGAACCACTTAAATCCTACTTTTTGTAATTAATAAAAGCACTTTTTACTTATTAATTAACCCAGAGTATGTATTAATACCTGGGGGGGCCAAACAGCTGTGCGTATCTCTCTATCAATGTTATAGAGTGCGAACGATTTATGAGATTACCCCGTATAAAGCTTTATACAGGGGGAAATGGATTTATTTGGGGTTTGGACCCCATTGGGAGCTGGGCATCTGAGTGTTGGAGACAGGAACACTTCTTAAGCTGTTTTCAGTTAAGCCTGTAGCTTCTGGGGGACGTTGTTCAGACCTGGGACTACGTTTGTAGCAGGCTAGCGTGTCTGGCTCGAATCAGGCAGGGCACTGAAGTCCCAAGCTGCCCGGGAAGGTGGGCTCAGAGGTAGTCTCAGCACATCAGTTGGCCGTTCCCAAGGAATTTTCAGTGATCCAACCCGTCACATCGCCCACCTGTAAAGAGGGGATAATAATTTTTCTGGTCTGTTCAGACTGTAAGCTCCTCGGGGCAGGGACTGTCTCTCACTGTGTGTCTGTGAAACACCTGACACGATGGGGACCTGATCCCGGCTGGGGCTTCTAGATGCTACAATGGAATAAATAATTTTCTGTGTGAGGATCTCAAAACACTTCAGAAACATTCATTAACTAATCCTCAGAGCAGTGATCTGAAATGACATCCAAAATTATCTAGGAACATAAGAACATAACATAAGAATGACTATGTTGGGTCAGACCAATGGGCCATCTAGCCTAGTGTCTTTCAACAGTGGCCAGTGCCAGATGCTTCAGAGGGAATGAACAAAACAAGCCAATTATCAAAATGACCCATCCCCTCTCGTCCACTCCCAGTTTCTGGCAGCCATAGAATCATAGGGTTAGACGGGACCGCAAAGGTCATCTAGTCTAACCCTCTGTCAAGATGCAGGATTTGTTGGGAATAAATCATCCAAGACAGATGGCTCCAGCCTCTTGAAAACCTCCACAAAGGAGCTGCCACACTTCCCGAGGCGACTGTTTCATTGTCCTACTGTGCGTACAGAAAGGAAGCTTTTCCAGAGATTTAATCTAAATCAGAGTATAGTCAGAGGTTTAGGGACACCCAGAGCATGGGGTTGCATTCCTGAGCATCTTGATAAATAACCACTGATGGACCTATCCTCCAGGAACTTATCTCATTTTTTTGAACCCAGTTATATCTTTGGGCTTTACAACATCCCCTGGCAATAAGTTCCACAGGTTGACTGTGCATTGTGTGAAGAATGTTAGTTTTAAACCTGCTGCCTATTAATTTCATTGGGTGACCCCTGTTTCTTGTGTTATGTGAAGGGGTAAATAACACTTAGCTATTCACTTTCTCTCACCAGTCATGATTTTATAGACCTCGATCATATCTCCCCTTAGTCATCTCTTTTCCAGCCTGAGCTACCCTGGGCTTTTTAAATCTCTCCTCATACAGAAGCTGTTCCATACCCTTAATGATTGTTGTTGCCCTTCTCTGTACCTTTTCCAATTCAAATGTATCTCTTTTTGAGATGGGGCAACCGGAACTGCACGCCGTATTCAAGATATGGACGTACCATGGATTTATAGAGAGGCAATATGATATTTTCTGTCTTATTATCTATCCCTTTCTCAATGATTCCCAACATTCTGTTCGCTTTTTTGACTGCCGCTGCACATTGAGCGGATGTTTTCAGAGAGCAATCCCCACGACTCCAAGATCTCTTCCTTCTGTGGTATCAGCTAATTCAGACCCCATCATTTTGTATGTAGAGTTGGGATTATGTTTTCCAATGTGCATTACTTCTCACTGATCAACCTGAATTTCATCTGTAATTTTGTTGCCCAGTCCCTCCAGTTTTGTGAGATTCCGTTTGTAGCTCTTCTCAATCAGCTTTGGGCTTAACTATCTTGAGTAATTTTGTATCAACTGCACATTTTGCCACCTCGTTTTTCATTCCCTTTTCCAGATCATTGATGAGTATGTTGAACAGCACAGGTCCCAGTACAGATCTTTAGAAGGCCCGCTATTTACCTCTCTCTACTGTGAAAACTGACCATTTACTCCTACCTTTTAACCAGTTACTGATCCATGAAAGGACAGAGTTTGATGGCTTACTTTGCTTAAGAGCCTTTGGTGAGGTACTTTGTCAAAGGTTTTCTGAAAGTCCAAGGCCAAGTACACTGTATCCACTGGATCCCCCTTGTCCACATGCTTATTGACACCTTCAAAGAATTCTAATAGATTGGTGAGGCATGATTTCCCTTTACAAAAGCCACCTTAACTCTTCCCCAACGTATCTTATCAATATGTCTGATAATTCTGTTCTCTACTACGGTTTCAACCAATCAACTTAGTCTTACCAACCGGTAATTACCAGGATCATGTTAAAAAAAAAATAGTTCTAGCTACAGAAACTACTCACCTAAACCAAAAATCACGGCCTGAGTAGGATGGAAAGCATTCAGATGTGCATATGACAGTGGGTGATCAAATCTATCAGGAAGTCACCCCCTCGATGGTCCAAATTCTGACGGCCCAAAAGAGTACATCCATAGCTATCTGGAATGTACGAACTATGAATGAAGTCAGAAAAATTACCGGACAAGGTGTCCTCTCACAAATAATCTACAAAAGAAGATATCCGTGGCTAGGACATGTGCCGAGACTGGAAAAAGAACCCTGGTCAAATACCACCCTTGAATGGAAGCCAGAAAACGCAAGAAGAAAGAGCGGTAGACTGCGAACAACATGGAAACGAACTGTTCTGAACGATGTCAAGCACCTCAACATGAAATGGGAAGATTTGGAGAGAAGGGCAGTTGACAGGCAACGATGGCAAATGTGGGTAGCCCAATGTGCAGCAAATCACGGGATGGACTAAGGTCCAAGGATTTCAGACCAGGTCTCTAATTTGCCAAGGTTGTTTTGAATTCTAAGCCTGCCCTCTACAGTGCTTGCAACCCCGCCAAGCCTGGTGTCATTCACAAATTTTGTGAGCATCGTCTTCTCTCCATTATCCATGTCATTAATAGCAATATGGAGAGTACCGGCCCCAGGACTGACCCCTGCGGGACCTCACTAGCTCCACCCTCCCAATTTGACAGTGAGCCGTTGCTAACTACTCTCTGAGCACGGTCTGTCGACCAGTCGTGCACCCATCTTGTTGTAATTTCATCTACAGTATGTCCCTCGTTTGCTTATGAGAATATCCTGTGGGACTGTGTCAAAAGCCTGACTAAAATCAAGATATAGCACGTCTACTGCTTCCCCACATCCACTAGGCCAGTAACCCTGTTGGCTGGGCACAATTTGTTCTTGACAAATCCATGCTGGCTAGAACCCTGTTACCCTGTGGGTGCTTACAAATGGATAATTTAATCATTTGGTCCAATAGCTTTCCAGCTATCGAAGTTAAACTGACTGGCCTACAATTACCTGCATCTTTGTTCCCATTTTTAGAACCCAGGAGTCCTAAGTCTTTAGCCCCTTGCTCTAACTTACTAGCCTACACTCCACTGTCAGAGCCCCTCCCTGTGCCTCAGTTTCCCTACCCATCCAGTGTAGATGATGATACCTTCACCTCCGCAAAGCTCTGTGTATTATTAGTAATAAAGCCATCAGGCCAATAGGTAACAGGACTCTGAGGGAACTGAATGCTAACCCAGGGGAAAAACTCATCTGACAGGCCCTGGCTTTTGCTCAGTGGTGGACAAGACATTGGGCTAAGCCCAGCACATACATTTGGTCTCAAACCCGTTCTGCTGGCCAGTCACTGCCTTCCAGCCCCAGCTGCTGTTAATAACCAGGTGCAGGCTGGCAGGATGCAGGGCCGGGTTTGTAGTGTTTCCTAGCAGCCTGGAATGTGGTGACGACAGCCTCCAGGAGACAGCGGTGTTAGAGGGCGGGTTCATTTCCCAAACCTTGCTGGGCACCGTCGCTCCTCCCAGGTGAGAGGAACCTGAGACATGTCCTAAAAAGGAAGCATCATCTGGCTGTCACACCAGAGGCCCCAGCCCCGTTGGCATGAGTGAGTGGCTTCCTAAGTGGGTTTGTTGATGAGGGCAGGACAGGCGGAAGGGAAAGGGAAAGTGTAGTGTCTCCGAATTGGGTAGTATCCCTTTAAAGTGTTTGTGAGCCCTTTAATGGCACTCACTGGGTTCTATGCTTCCAAAGCCACCAGAACCTGCCAGAGCAGCGGTGCGGCTGGGCCTTGTGTGTTACACACACGGGTGTTTGGACTCCACCCTGTCAGGCCTTCATATTACGCATGCTGTGTCAAGAGCAAAAGACCCAACAGAAATCCCAGGGCAAGACGAGGCTGGGACGCCCCAGCACCAAGTGGCCCCTATTCTGTTGTCACTTACGCTAGTGTAAATCAGAAGAAACCTCACCAAAGCCAGGTGCGCTCGCCAAGGGGCAGCTGTACACCAGCACCGTGGGTGAGTGGTGAGAGCACTAGATTGGGATTTGGGAGATGTGGGTTCTAGTCCTGGCTCTGCTGGTGACCTTAGGCAAGTCTTTACTTTGTACCTCAGTTTCCCCTATCTGTAAAATGAGCAGAATGATATTGCACTCCTTTGTAAAGTGCTTAGGGGTCTAGGGATGATTAGAGTCAGTTAATGCTGCTCTAAGACTTCTCCGCTGGGAGGTCATTCCACCCCCTTAGCTTGTGGAGTCAAGGCACTGAGCTGCCATGCAAACTACCTCCAGGATCCCTGCACCCACCAACTGGGCTAGATTGGCAGCTACTAGCAATCCTTCCTGGCTGTGGTTTTCCACGTGCAATGAATTCGATAGGTCTCAGCCTAACTCTTAACAGAGATATGTCCCCATTCCTAGCTCCCTTTACAGGCAGAGCGCAGGCACAGAGAATGCACTGGGCTGGCACTCAGGAGACCTGGTTTCAATTCCTGGCTCTACCACAAACTCCCTGTGGGAGGATCTTTATTTCTTTGGGCCTCTCTTCCCCAACAGTAAAACGGGGGCCATGGTCCTTCCTTTGTCTATGTCAGTTGCAAGCTTCTTGGGGGAGGGACTGTGTCTGTGCAGCGCCTGGCACAATGGGTCCCTGATCTCCACTGGCGTCTCTAAGGGCTATTGTAATACACATCATCATTAAACACGTTTAGTACTGTAGTGCCTAAGGGCAGTGGGGCCCCTGGGGCCAGATTTGTAGCAGGAGGCATGAGGCTGTCAGCTTATACCCTGAAGCATCCTTCATCCGCACCTGCCTGTCCCTGCAACTGCATTTCATTATCCTGACATGACCATCGCCAGACACCAGGGAGCGGGCAGGCCCCAGCTACCATCTGAGGCAGGCAGGCACTGCCCCACGGCTCGCACATGGACCACAGCCGGGCTGCCAGCACCAGGCGTGGGGTGGCTGCGTGGGAAAGGATTCTCGGCCGGTGCATTTGGGGTGCTCCCGGCACCAGGTGGCCCAGATGCACCTTGTAGACATGGCACCTCCCTTGGTTTTACTTGGTGATGACAGAGGAACAATTACAACACTTAGCTCAGGTGCCAAACAAAGGCCTAGCCCAGCTTCCCCACTCCCTGCAAGCCAGGGAACCGGTTCTGCCCTCATTACTCCATCAGGACCTGATGGGAGGGGCCTTGTGCTTCACACAGCAGAGACTCTGGTGCCAAAGTGTTGCAGCAAACCCAGGGTGGCAGGCCACGGAGATTCGACTGGGAAAGCCCCGCACGGGCTGGAACTGGTTCCCCCATGCAGGGCCCTGGCCTAGCCCGGGCAAGTATTTGAATAAGGCTCCTCTGGCAAAACATGGCTCATCTCAGGGTGGGGAACATTTGTGTTTTGAGCGATTCAGGATTCCTCACGGGCTGAGTCCAATAAGTGAACCCACGTCCTTCTCCGGCACGGGATCCCCAACGGCCCGGCCAACATTAAATCCCCACAAGCCTCCTTGGGAAGTGTCCCCATTTTGCAAATTGGTAAACTGAGGCACGGAACAGGGAAAGTGACTTGCTCCCGCAAGCACATAATATCACAGCTGGGGTTCGAACCCAGGAGTCCTGGCGCCCATTCCCTGCTCCAACCACCAGCTCCCTCTCCCCTCCCAGGGTCAGGAAGAGAACCCAGGAATCCAGACACCTAGCCCCCTGGTTTTACCTCTAAATCTCACTTTTCTCCCAGCACTAAGAACAGAACCCAAGAGTCCTGAGCCCAAGTCCCTTGTTCTAACCTCTTCCACAGCTTAGGACGAGAACCCAAGAGTCCTGACTCCCAATCCCCAGTTCTAACCACTAGACCTCACTGCACTCCCAGAACTGAGACTAGAACCCAGCCCCTCCTCTCAAACCTGTTTTATTTTATTATAACTATTTTAAATTTCTCCTATCAGCCTGAGTCAACGCTGCCCAGAGCGCTAAGCATAAGATTGAGACCCAGTCCCCTGGCTCTGGCACTTACCTGCTGTATGACCTTGGGCAAACCCATGTGCCCAGCTGTAACAAGGGGATCTTGATACAACCTCAGGGTTTTATTCTGCTGCCCATCACAGTAGCATCTAGGCACCTTCCACATAAACTCAAAACTAAAGTCCTTGGAGGATTTCTTGGCGCCTCAGGTTCTTCTCCCTTTTCCGGGTGAAAACTCACTTGGGAGTCAAGCTATCAAAACACAGAATTCCTGTCCCAGGGGGGCAGGGAATTCCACCTGTTTGACGTTTTGTTTCATCCTGAATCAGGGATGTGTCAGCACCTGTTCCCTGCACCCCTTGTGGCAGAGACCAGCCTGGCTCCATCTCTGTTGTCCTCTTGGGGCACGTCTACACAGCAAATTACTGTGGGGCAAACCAGGGTGGGAATCCACAGCACAGCCGCTTGTCCCATGTGGACGCTGCTACAGAGCAGTGACAGGCCCAGCGTGTGGCTTGTTGGGCAGTAACTTGCCTTGTAGACCGGCCTCAACTCCAAAGAGCATCAAACAAAAGGGAATTGCAGGCTGCAGCCCGCTCCTTCGCAGAGCGGTGACCCTCCAGACGTTCTCCATGGAGGCCTTGCTCCTCCCTGAGCCACTGACCGTCAGGTCTTGTTCCCTGGAGATCTTCCCCAGGTCCATATTCCCAGTCTACATCCAGGACATCGGCCAAGGTGTTGACTTTTCCCCAGGCCTCCCATGGGAGACTGATTCTCCCCCATTGCCCTTTTCCTTCTGGACCAGTCACAAGAGACAACCTGCCTTCTTCCTCAGCTGAGCAATCCCAACACCCAACTCTTCCCCAGCTGGGTCTGATAGCTGAACCAAGCCCCCTGATTGCCAGCCATGCCAGATCAGCTGGCTGGGGGTAACTGATCCATCACAGGCGAGGTCGGGCCCTTATCCAAAGCCCATCAACCTGGGACACAAGGAAAATTAGAAATCTCTTGACTTCTTTGCAAAATGAAATATTCCAATTTTGTTTTGACCTTATTGAAACGTTTTATTTTGAGAAGGACAGAACAGGCCCTTTCTGACCTTTTCCATTTTGACATCTTATTAATACACAAGTTGAAATGTTCCTATTTTTATAATATAACAAATACAAGATATTAGAGAAGAAATGATAAAGTTGAAACCAAATGTCTCTGTAAAGTTGAAACGAAACATTTCTGCCTCATTGAAAGAAAACATTTCAGTCATTTCCCATAGACAATTTCAATTAAATCGACGGAAAATGTTGCTGAAATCAAACATTTTGTACAAAATGTTTCAATTTTGTCAGATCAGCATTTTCCAATGGAAAAACATTCTGCTGGAACCGGCTCTGCTTGCAGGGAGAGATTTTGTTTTGGATTCTTCAGATTTGATTGAGTTCCTTGGATGTTTTGGCAGGTTGGTTGTGTCTAGGGGTACGAGGGCGAGTCTGTGTTGGGGTTTAGCCCAGTGGCTCTCAACCTATTTACCATTGTGGGCCGCGTATGGAGCTTTCTATGTGTTATATGGGCGGTAGCTCTACTGCGCCGCTTCATTCTTCGGTGGCCGGTCCTTCGCTCCCCTCTCCATTGGCCTCCCCAAGCACCTGCTCCCTGCGCTGGTGCCTGGAGCAGGCCCTGGCTGGAGCATGGAGATTCAGCCCCCCCCCCCCCAAGCGCTGTGAAATGGATGGATAAAGAGTGCTGCTAGCAGTAGTTCCCCCTTTGCCTGCTAGTCAGCGCTGCCCAGCGCATCTACTGCCCGTATTCCAGCGCCAATGGAACAATCTCCCTGGCGCGCAGCATTCCCGTCAGCCACCAGCCCTGCCCTGCCTACGGGCCCTGCAGAAGGGGAGGTGTAATTCTGGCAACTCCACTGGGGCAAAGATGTCTCCCAGGACGGGCGTTATTAATGCTCCCACACCAGCTGCAATCAGGGCATCTCCATGGATAAGCAGAATCATTTCCCCAGCCTCCCTTCCAGGCTCTCCGTTACTAGGCAAGTAACAACCTCCAGGCTTCGCTCCAGTGGGACTGCAAAGACCCAGCACCAGGACCCCTTTGTAAACAGGAGGCAGATGGGATGGAGAAGGAACAATTGGAGAACAATGTCCTTATTAACCGACTTCACAGCAGGCTGATTTCTCATTGGACTTGCTGCGTGACCCTGGGGAGCGTCACAGTTCCACTCCGTGCCTCGGTTTCCCCAGCTCTAAAATGCTATAACGAGCAGGGGTGTTTGGATCCAAAGCCCAGCCGCAGCCCCCACCCCAGCCTGGGTCTCTCTACCAATTCAGTGAGGCTTTAGCAGCTGGAAAAGCCAGACACGTACTGCCCTGGGTTGTCTGTCAGAGATGGGTGTGATCCCAGGGGCTATTTCTGACTGGGGAGGCGGGGGGGGGGGGGGGAGCAGCCTGATTCCACTTTCTCTATTCACAGGATCAAGCAAAGTTTTTCCTTCCTGGCTCCCACTGGTTTGAGGGAATCTCTCCCGCGCTCCTCTGTATTTGGGGCACTGGTGCAAGAAGCGGCTCTGTCTCGCACACTGCTGTGTGACGCCGGGCGCATGTTCACACCTCTCTGATTCACACCCCTCTGACACACTCCACGCTGGAGGCTCGAGGCCTTCTCTGCCAGCAGGGAGGCCACTGGGGGAGGGGAGCTCTGATCCCTCCCACTCAGCCAGGCCTCTGGTGCCCCCCCCCGGAGCTTCTCCCTGCACCCCAAATACCCATACAGGGAACGGGAGACTGATGAGTGAAAATGCCCCTGTGCCCTGTAATTAACCTCCCTTGCTGATTAACCAGAGGGATAGGGTAGCCAGGGAAACCGCATCCAAACAGAGCAGGGAACTTTCCATAGAAGACAGAGCAGCCAGCCGCTCCCACTCGCCTCTCGCACCACAAGGGCTAACAGGCTGGTCCTGAGCAGGGCTGAGCACCGCAGCTCCTGCTGCATCAGGCCCCCAGAAGGCAAAAAAGCTCCATCATTCCCCTGCCCCCCATCCATTCCTGGCTCATAGGTGGTTCGCGGCTTCTTGCACACAAGCCTTTTAGTGGCAGGAAGAAATGTTGGGTTGGAAGGAAAGACAAATTCCTCTGTGCCATCCCCAGCAGCGCAGCTCTGCCCTGTTACCCGCTTCCTCTTCCACCCCCAGGCACCGTATCATGGGCAAGGGAGACATGCTGTGACAAAGTGGGGTTTTCTTCCTCGTTAGGTTGTACGTGAGCCTATGCGAGTTACTGGTTTGCATGAATACTGTGTGTACTTCAGTTTCCCTGTGTATTGCACCAGTGCCTAAGTGGTGGAAATATGGGTGTGTGACTTGCTGAGACCCTCAGGGGCTGCCTGCATATAAGCGATGGCCAATGCCCATCGTAACCTGAGAACCCAGAGGGGGGTGCGACCAGGTGACACTTTCCTCAGGAAGCAGCACTAAGACCGGAGGAGGAGCAATGGGCGTGTCAGAGGCCAGGCAGCAGGGTCCAGTTCAATCTGCTGTGCAGGACTCGAGGAGAGGGGAGTCCAGGGTGTCTGGCCCAGGGTTCCCCCAAGATGGACTTGGTTAAAGTTACTGATTTCTGTGCTAACAAGTTCTGCTCTACACTGTGTTCCTGTCGACTAATAAACCTTCCGTTTTACACACTGGCTGAGAGTCATGGGGGATTGCAGAGGTGGGGTGCAGGGCCCTCTGGTTTGCCCAGGAGCCCCGCGGACTCACTGCGGGAAGCACACGGTGTGAACAGGGATGCTGAATGCTCCGAGGTCAGACCCAGGAAGGCCGAGGCTGGGTAAACGTCCTGCCCTGGCAACAGTGTCAGAGAGAGGAGGCTGCTTCATACAGAGCACTTCCAGGGCATAGGCCTGTCACCCTATGACACATGCACACAGGCAGGGGGTGCAGCAGAGAGTGGATGGTGCATGCCCTGCCAGGAATGTACAGCTCCTAGCACTGGGCACAGGGACAATTGTGTGAAATCAGGGAAGGTCCGATTCTGCCCTTGGTTATGGCAGGGGGTAAATCCCATCAACTCTGTTCAAGTCACAGGAGTGGTTCCCAGGAGGCAAAGCCGGAGTAAAGCCAGAGAGGGTGGATGCCTCATTCCTGCTGCCGGGGGATGGTGCGAAAACACCAGGCCTGATCCTCTTCTCACTCCCAGCCGTGTAAACCTGTTCACTTCAGTGGAGCCACTCCGGAGTCACACCACTGTGAGAGGCCAGAATCAGGCCCAGTGCTTCTGCTTTAGCTCGTGATTCGTGGCCCTCTCCAGCCTCGCCGGGGAAGGGGGCAGCCTGGCACGGGTATGACCACAGCGGGATGACTACATTTTAGCTCCACATTGCGCCAAGCTCCCACTGACATCACCCGGGGCCTCCCTAATTTTGCTGCCAGAAGACAGGGGGCTGAACTAACAGTGTGTTCCCTGCAAGCAGGGCATGAGTCACTCTGACCCATTCCCCCCCAGGCTGCTCCAGCAATAGCAGGGGTGGGGCAGGGGAGGTCGGGACACTGGCAACCCAAGGCTGGATGACACCCAACCTTGTAGTGACTGCACGAGAGGGGTGATTTTGATCCTATTTGCTTAAATTCGGTGCCCAAAGTTGGGTATAGCACTGATCTGCCAACAGCCCGTCTCTTCCCCAACTACCCTCCTTCCAAAAACACGTCGGGGTGGGGCTTGGGTGTGGACACGCTTAGATCAGTTTAAACCCAGCATCTACGGGTTCAGCGTGAGTCTGTAATGGCCGGTCTGCAGGGAGAACTGCACCAGTTTAATGAACGGTCTGAATTTAAGCTAACACAGGGCTTAAGTCCTGCTTTAACGCTACCGTTACCTAGCGCGGTACAGCCCCCAGCTCAACGGGGATAAAGGGGCTGGCAGGGGGAGAGTGCATTCCCCTATGGGGAAGTTTTTTTGGGATAAGCCAAAGCATGAATTTAAACCAACCTAGTTATACCTTAAAAAAGAACAGGAGTACTTGTGGCACCATAGAGACTAACACATGTATTTCAGCATAAGCTTTTGTGGGCTACAGCCCACTTCATCGGATGCATAGACTGGAACACACAGACAGAAGATATTTATACATACAGAGAACATGAAAAGGTGGAAGTACGCATACCAACTGTAAGAGGTCAATCAATTGAGATGAGCTATCATCAGCAGGAGAAAAAAACCCTTTGAAGTGATAATCAAGATGACCCATAGAAGGTGTGAGGAGAACTTAACATGGGGAAATAGATTCAATTAGTGTAATGACCCAGCCATTCCCAGTCTCTGTTCAAACCTCAATTAATTGTATCTAATTTGCATATTAATTCAAGTTCAGCAGTTAGTTATACTAGTCATACCAGTATCAGCCTCTGTGGAGACACACTTATTCCGGCATCACAAGGCCTTTTCTTGGGTTAGCTCCTGGCCTTTGGGAAGGGAGATAAGATAAAAAGCCACTCTCGGTCTGGAATCAATGTCCAACCCACGGGGTTATAGTGGTTGTCACGGCTCCACCGTTCTGGGCTAGGCCCCAGCTTTTGAACAGTCGCTTGGAGAAACACCGTCCCTGAGCCAGATCCCCAAGGGGGCCCACTCCTCTTTAACGGTAAGCCATGCAGCCTCCCTACCTCAGAGCCTGAGCTTCTGGCCTCTAGCACGCCTGCCTCACACCATGAGCTCTGCCCAGCAAGCCCAACTGAGACACTCGTGGTAGTGCCTTGTCCACTCCTCAGGGACCAAAGCCCCCCAGCACGTATTGCAGCCTTGGCAAAATAGAGCAGGGGTTGTTACTCAACTGGGACAGCTCCTAGGATGTGTCCATTCTAGTTTTAGAAGTCTCAGCTGATGGGGAGCCCAGCCCTAGCCTGTCAAGACCAGAGAATAGCTGGGCCAAGGGGGAGGGCACTTACTTGTATTCAATTCCCAGCTCTGCCAGGCTTCCTGTGACTTGCCCAAGTTTCACCCTTTCTACCTCAGTTTCCCCATCCATGCAATGGGGACAATAGCCCTGCCCTGCCTCACAGCGGGGCTGAGGATAAACACATTCAAGATTGTGAGGTGCTCAGATATTGGGGCAGGAAGATCCAGATAAGTATCTTGACTAGATATTTGCCTCAGGTAAAAACCCCAAAGTACATTTTATTCCTAAAGACAAAGTTCAGTTTAAAAACAAGGGCCAGGTTGTTTCAGGAACAACTTATGATTTTGGGGGCCCAGCCTGAGACCCTTAAAAGAGCCTGATTTTCAGGAACTGCTGAGAAACTCCCTTCCCACCCCCAACCTCTGAATATCTAATCCCTTTGAAGTCCCCCGATCAGTCTCAGGATAGATATGTAATCATACTAAGGATATCTATGATTCTGTTATTATTCAACCCCTAATGTGCTAGGAGCTGTACAAATGCCTAGTAAGAAACAATCCCCTGCTCCCAAAGAGTTTGCAGTGTAAATGATTACTCTAGATAATCTATCTGCCTGTGCCGTGGTTTCCCCCCCCCCCCCCCATCTGTAAAATGAGGATAATGAAACCAACCTCCTGTTGAAGTACTTCAAGATCTACTGGGGGAAAATGTTATAGCCAAACGAGAGATTATTATTAGATGCTTCAGCAGGGTTTACATACAGCGAGCTCCATAGACCACAGTACCTAGTACAGTTCATCCTTGCACACAAAGAAAGAGGGACAGCTTCTGCGATCAGTCTCCTTTGAAGACACGCACAATGTTTCCCACCACCCAGTTGCTGCTGAGGTTACGATTAAAGAGTTTTACTGGATCGGCCAGGTCATAAATAATCTCACACACACGCACTGTCGCCGCAAAGCATCCGAGCAAGATTGCAAAAAGACACCTTCCCTGTTGCCGCCAGGCTTTTCAGCATAGCTGGAGTAAGTCAACCGCTGGAAATTGTAATTCTGCCCCTGCTTGTAAAAGACGAATAGAAAACAGCGTGAGCTTATTGCATTTTATACAGTATTTCAAGCAGGAGCTTTTGCATGGTGTAGATAATTACACTTGGAAAGGTAAAGATGATGGCAGCAGTTAGATCTTTAAAGTAACTAACGCCTTCCTGGAAAACCATTTTGCCTAATGGCTTTTTTTTTGATTGAACAGATCGTTCCCCTGGCCCCATCATTCTAATGCAGCTGAAATTAACCCACTAATTACATTGACTTCCTCCCTTGCATCCTAGGATCAATGGATAACAACTCAGGTGTGGTAAGAAGGATGGTGCCTTGCATTACCAATGCAGCTGTGTCAGGGGAACTAGTGACAACCCTGTTCCAATTAAGATGGTATCTTACCCCAGATAAGACTGGCTGCAGCCAACTCCCGACTCTTAATTGTTATGCATGAGTGAAGGAATAGTCACTCTGAAACAATCCTCAGCGCAGAGCGGTGACTTGAAAGCATTTGTAAACCAGCAGTTCCACAAGTTTATATGTACTCAATGGGGTCTTGGCCCATGACTAGGGCCCCTATGTGGTATGGTAATACAAATACATACTAATGATAGAGATGGTCAAAAGAGAGAGAGAGTTTTGTCTAAGGCTGGGAGTCAGGGACGACATTTTCAAATTTGAGTGCCTGAAATTTCATGCATTTGAAGGCCAAGGGGGCCCATGATGACCATCAGGTCTAAACTCCTGTATAACTCAGGCCAGAGAACCTCACCCAGCAATCTTTGGGTTGAGTCATTCTTGATTTAAAGACTTGAAGTGATGGAGAATCCACTCCCCCCCGCTCATTAAGTTGTTCCAATGGTTAACACAGAAGAACATAAGACTGGCCCTACTGGGTCAGACCAAAGGTCCATCTAGCCCAGTATCCTGTCTTCTAACAGTGGCCAATGCCAGGTCCCCCAGAGGGAATGAACAGAACAGGGAATCATCAAGTGATCCATTCCCAGTTGCCCATTCCCAGCTTCTGGCAAACAGAGGCTAGGGACACCATCGCTGCCCATCCTGGCTAGTAGCCATTGATGGACCTATCCTCCATGAATTTATCTAGTTCTTTTTTGACCCCTGTTATAACCTGGGCTTCACAACATCCTCTGGAAAGAGTGCCACAGACTGACTGTGCGTTGTGTGAAAAAATACATCCTTTTGTTTGTTTTAAACCTGCCTATTCATTTCATTGGGTGACCCCTAGTTCTTGTATTCTGAGTAAATAACACTTCCTTATTTACTTTCTCCACACCAGTCAGGATTGTATAGCCCTCTAGCATATCCTCCCTTAGCTGTCACTTTTCCAAGCTGAAAAGTCCCAGTCTTATTAATCGCTCCTCCTATGGAAGCCGTTCCATGCCCCTAATCATTTTTGTTGTCCTTTTCTGAACCTTTTCAAATTCCAATATATCTTTTTCAGATAGGGCGACCACATCTGCACACAGTATTCAAGATATGGGCGTACCATGGATTTATAGAGAGGCCATATGATATTTTCTGTCTTATTATCTATCCCTTTCTTAATGATGCCCAACATTGTTTGCTTTTTTTGACTGCCGCTGCACATTGAGTGGATGTTTTCAGAGCTCTATCACAGCGATGTTACATTAAATTATATTATAGTCACTATTACCAAGCGGTCTAGCTATATTCACCTCTTGGAGCAGATCCTGTGCTCCACTTAGAACTAAATCAAGGATCGCCTCTCCTCTTGTGGGTTCCAGGACTAACTGCTCCAAGAAGCAGTCATTTAAAGGTGTCAAGAAACTTTATTCCTGCATCCTGTCCTGAGGTGACATGTACCCCGTCAATATGGGGATAGTTGAAATCCCCCCTTCTTATTGAGTTTTGCTCTTCCCACATTCATTTTCTTTCTTCTGTCCTAGTCCATTAGTGCAGCACATTAGCACCTTAAGGCTCACTCGTACTGGGTGCAGCACACATACAGAGTGAGGGCTGGTCCCTACCCTGAAGAGCTTGCAATGCAATTAGACAGGAAAGAGCTGCATCCTCATTTTCTAGTTGGGGAGCAGCAGCCTGGAGAGATTTTAAGTGATTTGGTCAGGGACACATGGGGAGCTTGTGGCAGAGACAGGCACTAAGCCCTGGTGCCTGGAGTTGCAAGTCAGCACTTTAAACCCAAGGTCCACCCCCCCCCCCCCCTTGTTCATACAGAGCAGCCTGGGTCCTGTGAAGCTGATTCATCTACCCCCAGGGTGGGAATGCAGAGCAGGTGAGGGGGTGAATGGCTATCAGCTAGGAGAGCCAGGACCTGCTGAAGGTGGAGTGTGTTTGATTAAAGCCCATGACAAGAGATGAACAGCCTAGGGAGGGGGAAGCACCTGCCTTATGCAAATCTGCTGTGAAGCTGGAGCCTGTCCAAAGCACCCCACATAGGTCTGCTGCTATCAGCAGTTGCACAATCCTCTACCTCTGTCTTAGTTCCAGTCAATACTGACCCTTTACTGGGAATCGATGTGTGAACACCCAGCTAATGCCCTGCTACTGCTCCCATAGCCAGTAATGCTGCAAACAGGGATCTGAGGAAGGGAAGGAGAGTGGGATGCAGCTCAGACGGACCTGATGCATATTGTGAATTACCGTAGGAGCTGGAAGCCCCACACTGTGCTAGGTGCTGCACATATACCTAGTGAGCGACAGGCCCTGCAGAGCTTACAATCTGAATAGACAAGCCAGACACAAGGTGGGAGGAGAAGGGATGTGCCCAGGGTCACAAGGCAAATCAGTGGCCGAGCTAGGAACATAGAATCCAGGGTTCCTGAGCCCTCCTCCATTGCCCCCACGAGTTGTCACGAAGCTCCATTAAACCAACCAGGAGAGCCAGGACGGGTGGTAGCTTTCAGAAGGCCCCATTGAGGAAATAGGCATCAACATGAATAAAGGGTTTCCCATTGAACCCAAAGCACTGGCTCTTCGCTCATTTTCAGCCATCTCCATCCACCGATTCAACATTGCAGAGTTTGCTGACCAGCCTGATCCTGCGTCCCACACGAGGGATGTAAAAGGTTAACGGGTAAGCATTAGACTTACCATTAACTAGACATTGACCATTAACCCCAGCAGCCGGCCACACTGGTCTGGCTGGTGGGACCCCAGCCCTAGCCGGGCCACGGTGTCCCGACCTCAGTTAACGGATATAATTTTAAGAGTTTAGCCAGTTAACATTTTAAACCAATATTTACATCGCTATTCCACACCAGGCACTTTCAGAAGAAACTGAGAAGTGCTGTAGGCATTTGGACAGACCATACGGGCCGAAGACATTGACATAACCAAGGTAGGGGTTTGGTAGACACAGGTCTGTGTGGTTTTTTAAACAGAAACCTCGGGCTGCTTCATCCCATGGCGAACACACCCTTCAAATTCTTTTAAAATGTGAGTAAAGATACAGAAAAGGAAACAAGTTAAAAAACACATTTGGAACAAAGGAAGGCTTCCATTTTAACAACATTTCCCGTCACCCTTCCCGATCAGCTGAAAGCCTGTGGGCCTGGGCGATGGCGCCCTGATGGCAAAGCTCCCTGCAGTAGCCTCCGTTTGTTCTTTCGTCTTTCTTTTGTCTTTTCTTTAAGCACCCACGGTGTGGAACTGCCCATCCTCTCATGATTTTGTCCATCCGTCAGGCCTACTAGCCGATGCACCATTTTGGTTCATTCGTTTCCAGTCCCACGTCTTCTGTTTTTACCAAGCACGATTTCAACCTACTCCTTGAATTACTGTTGTTTTGCCTGCACTAATTCGCTTTCATAATAAATGTTATAAATAGGTGCAAAACAACTTGACCTGTTTACCATCGACCTCTGTTGTTAGAGGTTATTGTAACATCTTATGAACTTTTATATACTTTTTCCCAATTGATCTTACAATTAAGGTAAATTCGTAAGCCCAATCATCACACCAGAGACTTACAAATTGACAATTCACTTTATTCTCTGCATCATCTCCACCCAACACAGAGTTCGAACATTCAGAGGATGGGCTGTGCTATACCTTAACTGCTGCCTGCGAGAAAAGGCCCCTGGCAATGGAAAAACAGAAACAAAGCACTCGCGCCTGTGGAAAAGTAAATGGGGTTTGTTCTGCAATGAATGAAAACGGCAGTAGCAGCAATGGAGAAACAGCTGCAATTTCCCTCAGGACATCAACCTTTGTGTTGCCCCCCATTGCTGTCCCACTGCCTATGGGATTCAACAATTCTTTTCTCATGAGTGGGGGATTTTTCCAAAGGGAGGGGGAAATGGACATTTCTGCACAGTGAAATGGACGGGAGTATTTGCTCCCGAGAAACTTGGGCAATTATCTCAGGTAAAGCACATCACCCTTTGGAATAATGCTGGCTGATCAAACACAACCTTCCTTACCCATTTTCCACGTCTTTTTTAATTGGGCTGTAGGGTTAACTCTCTCCTTAATGAAGGTAGGGTATAAGAATTAAACACATGGCATTTTCTTCCCTGATCCAATAGTCTTCATACAAAGTCCATTTTCTAGCTGAAGGTAGCTTCCTTTGCTAGCCAGAGGAAGGACAGATAGAGGGTTAAAGCACAAGACTGGGAGTTAGAGATTCTGTCCTATGGGAAAAGAACAGGAGTACTTGTGGCACCTTAGAGACTAACAAATTTATTAGAGCATAAGCTTTCGTGGACTACAGCCCACTTCTTCGGATGCATATATGGCTGTAGCCCACGAAAGCTTATGCTCTAATAAATTTGTTAGTCTCTAAGGTGCCACAAGTACTCCTGTTCTTTTTGCGGATACAGACTAACACGGCTGCTACTCTGAAACCTGTCCTATGGGAGTTCTTATCAGACCCTCACCACTGTAGTTGGGTATTAAGAGAGGTCCCTCATAGCTGTAATGTGCTGTTTGATCTTGGACTCTCCCCACAGGAGTTTGATTTAAGTTTTAATATGTCCAAGATCCGAGTGATCTGGTAAAACTGAAGTTCTGTAAAACACAGAGTTCAGGATTTGCATAATCCAGAAAGGACATTCCTGAATTTGGCATCACTAACCCCACCTTTGGCGTATTGAAAGTCTTTGTGCATCGTCACAGGGCCCTGATTAGGGTTCCTACATGCTACTGTAATAAACTGAAGAGAAATGCTTTGCTTCACCTTCTGCATTTGCTCAAGATACAGCTTGAATACGGCCCCTAGTCCAACTCCGAGCCCCCCCCCCCCCCAAATCTCAAGTGGTACTTTCAACTTAAGCTAGCTGGCTCGTGGGGGGTAGGGGTTGAAGCGCAGGTGCTCAAACTAGTAATGCTGTGGTAATTCCCGCTGTAACCGGATCCCAACAACTGAGCAGCTGCTAAGCCGGTCACTCGGCCTGGCTCCCGAGTTGTTTCGCAAGATGGTCGCTCTCGCTGGAGTGGAGCAGCCGGAACCAACCCTTGCACTGAAGACCAGCCTTGCATCACCATTCCCCGCTGTGAAATGCAAATCGTTAGATTATGCGGAATGCAGTGAGACTGGACTGGGAGGGTCTTTTCCTGTAGTAGTACAGTACCTAGCGCAACTGGGTGCTGGTCCATGCCAGGGTTCCTAGGTGCTATCCCAATGCAAACAGAGACCCTCCTCCAGTGAAAGGAGAGGGGCAGAGAACTGTTATTTTCAGGGTGGATGTTTGGTTACTGATGGAATGTAACTGCAGGGAATTTGTTCATTCCCTCTTTGCCGTTCAGATACATTTGTTTCCCCAGTTATGGGCACTATTCAGCTCTGTAAGGGACACGGCCCTGCTGTAAGTCCCTTAAAGTGAGCACAGTTACCCCAGGGATAAACTGGCCTGTACAGGTTGGACTTGAGCTCACCACTACATCATGGTGATCACCTGCCATTCAGATCAACTCTGTTAATTAGCACTTGGCAACCCTCAATGATAATGTGTGCTAATAAGTACCTTGTCCCGGCCCAGGACAGCTCAGTGGTACACAAGCAGCCAGCCTCCCAACTGGTGCTGGACAAACAACACTGGGCAAATAACAAATTTCACCTCTCGGGTTGGAAGCGCACTGCGATTTCTCAATCCGAGATCCAGATAAGCAGGGTGAACCTCATGCTACCACCACCTTTCGCTCCTACGATTGAGGGTCAGTGGCAGAAGCCGAGCCACACGGACCAGGTAGTCCATGCCAAAAAAGGGTGCGCTCCTTCAGCACCCAGTGGACATCTTCTAGATGGGCCCAAAGCTCTGCCGTTCCAGAAGCACGTCCTCAACAGTGAAAGAACACGCAGAGGCCACCTCAAAGCATCTGTTCCACCTAGGCATGTCCCAGAGGCCCCAGTCCTGGCAACAGGTCTGCACACGCTTAAGTGTTTGCAGAATCCTGGTTCTTGCCAGCAGTGGTTTGAGATGGCCACAGTTTTACAGGAGAGAACTTTTGAAAATGTCTTCTATTAGGATGTTATCATTGTTTTAATGTTGACGCTGCAAGGTATTTGTATCCTTGGGCGCCCTCATTTGTCCATCTCCACCTGTTGTCTCATTTGATACTTAAGATTGTCAGCTCTTTGGGGAGGTGATCGTATTTTTGTTCCGTGTTTGTACAGCACGTAGCGCCCTTGGTCCATGACGGGGCGGTTAGTACAACACAAACAAAAATAAATACGTGACGCAGGGAAAAAACTGCAATGAGATTAGCTTCAGTGTGTATAAACTTTTAATTTTAAAATACAAGTTGAACGGCCTATGTAAGAGCAAAACAAAGTTACATAATAATCAGATCATCTCTCTCGTATACTGCTATACAAGCCATCAGAATCCATAGAGGGAAGAAAGCCACTCTGCAACGAACGCTATTAACATTGGACTTGAATCAATTCTCCCCTCCCTGGTCTCAAATTCCTATTACATCGGGTTTGATTTTTAAAAAAGCAAAGTTATCCTCGCAGGAGATCTCAGCAAGGATCCCCTCCCCCGCTCTCTGGCCCAGCCCCTGCAGAACAGCCTGTGGAGACCACTAAGCCAGGCTGATCCCTGCGTGTTTCTTGGGGGACGTGCAGGCAGCCTCTGTCTCCATCGTACAGCCTGGCAGCACAATATCCTCTTGGGGTATAGGGCCACAGAGCCAGTGGGAAGGAAAGGCCCAGCCAGAAGAGGGGGAGACGGTGCCCCGGCTGCTGCAAGATCCCCACACACACTGCGGGGTGACAATCAGACCATACAATTCTGCAGCTCCTTGGCTCTCGCTGCTGCAGAACATCAGTGGGCCTTGTTACCCTAGTGCAGCCCTGGGAGAAGTGTCACTCACTTCAGGGTGGTGGTTCTGCATTTACAGCAGAGGGAGAGGGGAAATTCCAGCACTGAGCTGGTCCCAGCCCGGCGTCACTCCAACCAGCCCTGCCCACTCCCGCCGCTAGGGTCTGTAATGAGTCTGTGGGTTCCTCAGCGGCTCTGAAGCAGGGCTGGCTCCCATCAGGCTCCTGAAGCGGGAGGCATGTTAGATCTAAAAACCACCCCACAAAACTCTGCTGAGAGGACCCTCTTCTTGCTCACTGAGCCACACAGCTCATCAGTGGCTGTTTCTGGGGAGTCCCACGTCCCGTTACTTTGGCGGCTGGTGGTGGAAGGGAACCTTAAATTCCAACTCCTCATTCCACCCCTACAGCTTCCCTTTTGCAGTTACTGCTTCACTGATCCGCTTGCCGGTAACAGTTCAAGGGGTGGGTCTCTGCACCCATCAACAGAGCCCCGATGAGGCGTCTGCTGTCTCGGGAGACCTCCCTGGGATCCAGAGACTGGCCAGCTCTTGTGAAATGCTCTTGGCTAGTTCCCTCTCTGCACCTCCTACAGATCAGGTGGGGTTGGAGGAGAAGCAAAGCCAGGCGCAGAAGACAGAGGCTGCCTGCAATGAAACCCACACGGGCCCTTCAGACGGAGAGTGAAACAGGACAGCCCTCAAAAGGTGCAGACTGCAACCTGGATAGAGAAACCGTCACTCCAGCAAAGCCTTTGCAATGGGCACATTCCTACAGTCACAGAGCGTCACAGGTTCAGGCTGTTGTGCGGATACAGCCACACCCATCCAGGGCTTTTTTGGGTGTGTGTGTGTTGGGGGGGGGGGATTTTCCCCCCACCCGTCTGTGGGTGGGTAATAATTGAAACAAAGATTCCTTGTTAGAAGTACCCAGTGTGAAGAGTTCCAATTAAAACCCAGAGAGAGAGAGAGACACAGAGAGAGACGCGCACACACAGACACCCAAGCCAACAAGATCAGCTGTTTGAAAGCTGGGGTTGGATGCTCAGCTGGTGCAGATCCACAGTCTTCCATCCATGGCAATGGAGTTACTCCCCTTCACACCAGCTGATGATGAAGCCTTGATTCTTAAGTCGCTGCCCGCTCTTCCTCAGTGGCGGCAGCCTCGAAACAAGAAAAAAAAAAAAAAAAAAAAAAATCTTGGCTCCCTGAGCAAATTCCTCCCAAAAGTCTCATGGTGCAGAGCTGGAGCTGGTTGGGGTCGGTCGAGAGATTGTCAAGGTGTCCCTGAACCAGGAGAAGGTGACAGGAGAGTTGACAGGAGAAGGTGACAGCACTGGCTTGTCAATGACCCGAGATGCATCCTGAAGAATTTATCTATGGTTTTCTTGGGGGTTGGCCTGGAAACGCTAGAGCCAAACACCTTTTATAACTAGATCAGCAGCTTGGGGAGTTCCCAATTAGGGGCAGCTACTTAAGTGGTCCAAGCAAGCGTCTTAGAGTGGCTCTCTGGAGCAGATGAGAGCTCAGAGGACTTGCTGTTCCATGGCGTTTTGCTAACTGCCTGGCCTGTAGCTGCAGACGTTCGAACCAAGCGTCAGGACAAAAAACAAACATCCAAAGCGTCGCCTCATCTGTGTGGCTACGGAGACCTGCTCTAGGGCAGCATGCCAAGCGAAGCAGGGTCCAGAGATAAGGCCCCTGTTGGAAGCAGAAATCATGCAAGACAAAGCAATGGCTATATTTGGGCATTGGGGATTTTTGTTAGCCCTTGAGCTCAGACCGAGCACCAGGGTGTATTTGTCACCTCCCCACCCCTGCTCCTGTGTCTCGCTGCCTTGGGCGGGCGGGGCAGGTGTGTGTTAAATCAGGTAGGTTACTTTAAAACAGAGACACGTTTAAAGGTTCTACCTCCAGTTCCCTTCCAAGCAGAAATTCACTGGACTAAGTTTCCCCCACTGGACATTCCCCATTAAGGCACGACGGTCAAGGGCTGACCTGCAGGTTGCTCTGAAACCTCTGAGCTGGTGAAGTTAAAAAAAAAAGTAACAGAGGGAGACTGAGGTGTTAGCAGCTCAACCCACAACAGAAGCGGGTGGAGGGGAGGGGGGGGGGGAAGGTCACACACTTAGTGGATCCCCCCCGCCCTGGATATTCCCAATCTATAAAGTGGCACTTTATGATCAGGTGCAAATTCAGCTACAAAACGAGGCTCAACGGGAGCGGACAGGTAGGTTCCTGTTTAAGGATACACAGGTCTCAAGCAGGGCTAGCCCCGTATTGTTCTTTCCCCTCCGAACAGCCTGGATGCATTACAGCCCAGCCCAGCCCACGCTCCAGTGACCATGACCGCAACTCGGTGGGTGAAACAGGAGCAGTGTTTGGGGACACGGAGCTCAGGTGAGAGAATGTGGCTGCTCGTCCCATCAAGGCCGGTACAGCCCTTGCTTTTCCATGAACATCTGCAGCACATGTGCTTCCAAACGCAGGGGGTTGCCTTTCCCTGGCTGGTTTATTGCCAAAAACCAGAAGCGAGAAATTGCTGGAGAGGTGCAAGATAGGAAGGGCCCCCAGTGGGCAGACCCCAGGTGTTTCTTGTTAACTCTGCATTGGAGGCTGGATGTCCCTTTATGCAGGACAGCACAGAGTGGACAGCAGGACGGCCAGGCAGCCTGGCCCTGGATGGACCCCCGGGCTCTTGCCTCATTTTGCGATTGATCGCTCGGCTCAGACGGAGGTGGAGGCAAGCTCTCATGCTCATCAGTCTCAACAACAAAGTGATATAGTGTCCGATAAAAGTCTCAGCTATTCCAGTAACCTGTGTTACTTCTTCCTCCATGGGCCAGCTGCGAAGGGGATTAGGGTAATGTCACTGACAGCTAGGGACTGGACCGAGACCCCCGCAGTTCCTCTCATACAGGCCATGAACCCTTGGGTTCAATCTGGGCGATCGCAAACTTTTCCTGTCCTATGCCCCAATCCTTGGCCTCCTCCTCCAGAGCAAGGCCAACGGAAAGGGCCAAAAAAGCGGCAGCAGAATCCCTTGCCCAAGCGCACTAGCCCTGTAGAGTTTCACAGGGTGGAGGCTCCCACTCCCCATCCTCTGTCATTACGAAGGCAGATCCGTCTGTCAGCGCAGCAACGCGCTCACAAGGAATGGAGAGAAGGGCAGAGCAGCACGTAGGCCATGTGGATTGAAGGGCTGGCCGGGAATTTCTCTTTAACATGGTGTGAAGAAATGACTGCTGCAAAAGTCCTGGAAAAAGCAACCGCTCGGTTTTAGACCCAGGACTCCTTGAGGGCGTCTATAGATATTAAAGAGACTCTCTGAGCAGACACACACCCGGGCCGTCTCCTAGACTCTGGCTGGTGACTGTAACCTACCACGCTTCCCCTTCTGGCGGGGAAAAGCCAACTCCCGCTGTGGCCGAAGAGACAGGTTCACCTCTTGTTTATCATCCTGCCTTATTGCACATCTGTTTCCACCCCCCGATATACACACAAACATTTGGTTAAGATATGAAATATCTAAGCAATGCCCTGAGAATCACAGAGAAAAACAGATTAAATAGAATTTTCTGGGGAGCTTAACACCCAATTCCACCCCACCCTCCCTCCCAATTTAAGCAGAAAACCTTGCTTAAAAATTGTTCTGCCGGCTCCTCTCCAGTTAGCTGCTTTTTGGAACGGATGCACGTGTCAGCCGACTCCAATCCAAGGATCGTTGGCCTCTAGGATGTTTTTCCTCCTAGAGGGACTGGAACGTCAGTAGGTAGGGGACGCTCCCCTGTGGAATGACGCCCTGCGCCGGCCTCTCAAAGAACCCGAAGCAGTTCTGACCGTAGGAAAAAGGGTGCACCCCAGGAGCCAGTTAACGACCCACGCAGGCAGCTGCTAACACGAGCTGGTCTGCAGGTTCCCTTCCGTCAGCAGTGAGGCGATGGAGGACGGGCCGTAAGCGCTATCGAACTCCTCATCTGAGCTCAAGCGGTCATCTTCCAAGGAGGCCTCTGTGGCCAAGCGGGTGTTCTTGCGCCTGGGTCAGGGAAAGGATGAGCCAGTTCATACCCGCGCAACAGAGCGTCTGCGCTTACCCGGCCCTGCACTCTGGCCCCTGCCGGCTGATTCCCACCAGGGCCTAGAGCAGCGGGGAGATCCCTGCTCTAAACCAGGAGCTCCCATTTGCCCACAGCCCTGCTCAGACCCCCTGCACCCCAAACACTGCGTTAGAGGGCAGCAATGAGAAGAAAAGATGAATGAAATTCAGTAACTGTTACAAGCCTGCTGGGCTGAGACTTCTAAGGAGCCTGGGGCAGGTCAGCACCCAGCCTTCGCTGGACTCTCAGAGGCCCTGGGGCAGGATCGTTTCATTATCCACGCCCAGCGCGCTACGGACTTCCCTTGGCTGCAGGCTCAGTATGAACGACCCTCGCTAGGGCACTGGAGCATGGCTTAGATTATGGGCACACTGCCACTCTGCTTCGGGGAGGTGGCTTAAACCAGATTCCTCTCCAAGAGCAGATCTTCCTCGGCGCGCCCAGCGCAGAACTATGCTTAGCTACAGGGCTGGAGGGAGGGCAGGGGACAGGCAGCCTGCAATTATTCCTCAAGGGGGAGTTTTCTACTATCACATTTCTACTGGGAGAGGAGCTAGGGCTTCAGCCGGCTGCATAGGGAGACTGGTACGGAGCAGGGCTAAGGTGGGACGCGTACTGCTCCAGGAGCCCCTTACCTCTGGCTCAGGAGGGACCCCTAGCATGCAGGGCTAAGGAGAGGATTTTGCAGCACCCACCCCACCCACTGCCTACCAGGCCTCCTTCTCCAGGGCCTTGATGCGATTCTGCAGCTGCTCGTTGAGTTCGTGCTGCTCCTCCAGCTCCCGCTGCGCTTTCTTCCTGGCGCTTTCCAGGCGCTCGATCTCCTCCTCGGCCTCGTCCATCTGGCGCTTGAGCGCCTTGACGCGTAGGCTCAGCTGTGAGGGGCACAAGGGGAGGGGCACGTTGGCTTGTGGTGCTGGAAGGATGCCACCTAGACCCGGACACCCAGGCAGTGCTGAGGGACCTCACCCCCACCTCTACCCCTCTCCTCCTCCCCCAGGACACTCGGGGCCTCTGCTAGCAGCAAGGGCCATTCGCAGCCACAGCAGTGTCCTGGTGCTGAAGGAGGACGGAGTGAGCTGGGAACCAGCCAGGCTCAGCTCTCTCTGGAGGCTGGGAGCAAGATAAGAGCCTAGAAACACTAGGCCTCGCAGGGGCACATCCCACGGTTCTTAGCGCTGCAGTGAGCAGAGCCGCTCTAGGATTCTTTCCCAGTCAACTGTGGGAGAACTTGTCTGGCCTTCTGAGCACACAGAGGGTGGGAATTGTGGGAAGGCACTGGAGGACTGTCAGCACTATAAGGCGTACAGCCTGCATCCTCATTTCAAAGTGGAACCCGAGCCCTCACCCGCAGCCAGGCCAGCATGATCACCCTGACATCTGCTGGGAGAGCTATAGAGCAGTGCACGGACAATCCAGGAAGTTTTTGGAGAGTGTTGGGGACAACTTCCTGGTGCAAATGCTGGAGGAACAAACTAGGGGTCGTGCTCACAAATAGGGAAGAATTGGTAGGGGAAGTAGAAGTGGGTGGCAATCTGGGCAGCAGAGACCATGAGATGGTCGAGTTCAGGATCCTGACAAAAGGAAGAAAGGAGAGCAGCAGAATACGGACCCTGGGTTTCAGAAAAGCAGACTGACTCCCTCAGGGAACTGATGGGCAGGATCCCCTGGGAGGCTAATCTGAGGGGGAAAGGCGTCCAGGAGAGCTTGCTGTATTTTAAAGAAGCCTTATTGAGGTCGCAGGAACAATCCATCCCGATGTGCAGAAAGAATAGCAAATATGGCAAGCAACCAGCTTGGCTTAACAGAGAAATCTTCAGTGAGCTTAAACACAAAAAGGAAGCTTACAAAAAGTGGAAACTTGGACAGATGACTAGGGAGGAGTATAAGACATTGCTCGAGCATGCAGGGGTGTAATCAGGAAGGCCAAAGCATAATTAGAGTTGCAGCTAGCAAGGGATGTTAAAGGGTAACAAGAAGGGTTTCTACCGGTATGTTAGCAACAAGAAAAAGTTCAGGGAAAGTATGGGACCCTTACTGAATGGGGGAGGCAACCTAGTGACAGATGATGTGGAAAAGGCTGAAGTATTCAAAGCTTTTTTCGCCTCCGTCTTCACAGACAAGGTCAGCTCCCAGACTGCTGCACTGGGCAACAGTATGGGGAGGAGGTGAGCAGCTCTCACTGGTGAAAGAACAGGTTAAGGACTATTTAGAAAAGCTGGACGAGCACAAGTCGATGGGGCCGGATGCAATGCATCCGAGGGTGCGGAGGGAGTTTGCTGCTGTGATTGCAGAGCCATTGGCCATTATCTTTGAAAACTTGTGGCGATCGGGGGAGGTCCCAGATGATTGGAAAAAGGCAGATATAGTGCCCATCTTTAAAAAAGGAAAGAAGGTGAATTTGGGGAACTACAGATCGGTCAGCATCACCTCAGTCCCTTGAAAAATCATGGAGCAGGTCCTCCAGGAATCTATTTTGAAGCACTTGGAGGAGAGGAAGGTGAGCAGGAACAGTCAACATTGATTCACCAAGAGCAAGTCCTGCCTGACCAACCTGATTACCTTCTATGATGAGATAACTGGCTCTGTGGATACGGGGAAAAGCGGTGGACATGATAGATCTTGACATTAGCAAAGCTTTTGATACAGTCTCCCACAGTATTCTTGCCAGCAAGTTAAAAAAAAAAAAAAAAAAAGTATGGATTGGCTGAATGGACTATAAGGTGGATAGAAAGCTGGCTAGATCATCAGGCTCAACAAGTAGCGATCAACAGCTTGCTGTCTAGTTGGCAGCTGGTATCAAGCGGAGTGCCCCAGGGGTCGATCCTGGGGCCGGTTTTGTTCAATATCTTCATTAATGATCTGGATAGATCGCATCCTCAGCAGGTTCGCGGATGACACTAAACGGGGGGGGGGGGGGGGGGGGAAGAGGTAGATACGCTGGGGGGTAGGGATAGGGTCCAGAGTGACCTAGACAAATTGGAGGATTGAGCTAAAAGAAATCTGATGATGTTCAACAAGAACAAGTGCAGAGTCCTGCACTTAGGATGGAAGAATCCCAGGCACCGCTACAGGTTGGGGACCGACTGGCTAGGCAGCAGTTCTGCAGAAAAGGACCTGGGGATTACAATGAACAAGAAGCTGGATGTGAGTCAACAGTGTGGCCGTGTTGCCAAGAAGGCTAACGGCATTTTGGGCTGCATTAGTAGCATTGTCAGCAGATCGAGGTAAGTGATTATTCCCCTCTATTCGGCACTGGAAAGGCCACATCTGGAGTATTGCACCCAGCTTTGGGCCCCCCCCACTACAGAGATGAGGTGGACAAATTGGAGAGAGTCCAGCGGAGGGCAAGAAATATGATTAGGGGGCTGGGGCACATGACTTACGAGGATTGGCTGAGGGAACTGGGATTGTTTAGTCTGCAGAAGAGAAGAATGAGGGGGGATTTGATAGCAGCCTTCAACTACCTGAAGGGGGGTTCCAAGGAGGATGGAGCTCGGCTGTTCTCAGTGGTGGCAGATGACAGAACAAGGAGCAATGGTCTCAAGTTGCAGTGGGAGAGGTCTAGGTTGGATATTAGGAAAAACTTTTTCACTAGGAGGGTGGTGAAGCACTGGAATGGGTTACCTAGGGAGGTGGTGGAATCTCCATCCTCAGAGGTTTTTAAGGGCTGGCTTGACAAAGCCCTGGCTGGGAAGATTAGTTGGGGTTGGTTCTGCTTTTTGTTCCCTCATGCGCGGTCAGTAGAACCCAAAGGATATGCTCCCAACACAGAGAGCAGGTCAAGTAGGCCAACGAAGCGCAGGCTTGGGAGATACGATGGCAGAGTAGCCGTAATTAGGCAAGACGGAGCAACAACAGAGACCAGGTGGTGGCTTGTGAGATGGGGCTGGCAGATTCTCAAAATGCTTCTACAAGACTATTCTGCATGGGGTCTTCCCCCCAAACCCTGCCCCCACCACGCCGTAAAAGGACACGAGAGGCAGACACACAGAAATATTTGGCTGTAATCAGGATAGGGAGTGGGGGGAGGGGTCGATAAGGCAGAGAGAATGGGGTGGCTGCAGTTGGAACAGGGATTGCTCTTGCACCAAGAGGAGAAACGTGCTGCGTGAAGGAGCAGAGAGGAGATGGGTGGGAGATGAGCCAAGACCAGATCTGTGGGTCTGGCCCACGGTTTCCATTGGTACCCAGCTTGAATTGGCCAGTAGGAGAGGTCAGCCCTGAATTGGAGCCAAATCACTGTCTGAAAGCGCATGTGCAAACATGCATGCATGTACACACCCACCCCCACACCCACCCACACCGGATGTTCTCTAGGGTCTGTGCTATCCAGCAGCCTGGGATCAGCTGTGTAAAGGGGCGGGGTCTCTCTCTCTCTCCACCCCCTCCTACACACACTGAGCTCTCGGGCTGCACAGAGCCAACTTGGCTGAGGTTTCTCCATTTGTCTGCCAAGCAAGTGCCAGAGGCTGTGGAAGCCATTTAAACGAATAAAAATTGGAGGATAAAAATTGGAAGAAAAGAACAGAGGAATGAGAGTTATGCCCCAGAGTAGTTCCAAGAGTGTGTGAGGTGGCAGGGGAGGAAAGACAGCAGAATGTCATCTACACACCTGGTCCTTCTGGTCATTCACATGCTGTCTTTCGTCGTCGATCTGGATCGTCAGCTCCTTCACTTTCCTTTCCAGTTTGCGGTTCGAGGACACCATGACATTCTTCTCCCTGAAACCACATTGAGCAGAGCAGCCACTGAGCTCTGTCCAGACATGCACGGGATCTCTGACTGTTTACCTTATGGTGGCCCCCAGAAGCCCTTATTGGGGCTAAGGTCCCCTGTGGTGCTGGGCGCTGCACAGACAGCCCATGCCCCAGAGAGCTCACAGGCTGAATAGGTAAACTGAGATCCAGAGAGATGAAGCACCTAGCCCTCACTCACACAAGCAGTGAGAGGCAGAGCTGGGATTTGAACCTAGAACCCCCAAGTCCCAGTGCAGCACCCTAACCACTAGGCCACCCCTTCCCTCTGCCCTTTGAGGGCAGCATGACTGGTGCTCACACGGGCCTGGGATGAGCTCCGTGCAATTAGATTCGGCTCAAGAAAAATAGCGATGGTGCACGAGGATTTAGTTCTGGGGCAAGGTGGCAGGTTGACAGGCCTGAAAAACAGACAGCGCTGGGCACGCTTCCCCCAGACGCTGCCGACGAGGTGATTACGCAAGGCCGAGCACTTGCGGCTGGGCTACGTCAAGCCTATTGTGCACACGGGTCATCGGCCGAGGGTGGTGGCTCTGACAATGCCAACCTGAGCTGGAGGGGTCACTCAGCCCCCTTCTATACAGCAACAATCACTGCATCCTCCAGAGATTGTGGCATTTTTCCACCCCCATAACACTAGACAACAAACAATGAGCCAATTCAGCCATGTAAGTTACACGAATTAGGAATGTCTGTTTTTAAAACTCTAGTCTGAGATGGGGACCCCCCTAGAGGCAGTCTTTAGCGACTGGTGAGAAAGGTGCATTTCGGGGGTTATTTTAAACCAAATTCTGTAAATCAGACACTCAAAAGGACACTCAGATTTCAATGTATTTACATTTTAAATAAAACAAAGATTGGGAAACGCTCTTAAACTGAAACCAAGGCATCCACATGGAGGTTTGAAGTGGTTTAGCTAAAATCAGTTTAAAAATTGGTGTTAACTGAGGCCACGTCTACACTACCCGCCGGATCAGCGGGTAGTAATCGATCTATCGGGGATCAATTTATCGCGTCTCGTCTAGACGCGATAAATCAATCCCCGCACCGACACCCATACTCCATCTCGGCAGGAGGAGTAAGCGGAGTCGACGGGGGAGCGACAGCGGTTGACTCGCCGCCGTGAGGACAGCCAGGTAAGTTGAACTAAGATACTGCGACTTCAGCTACGCAAATAGCGTAGCTGAAGTTGCATATCTTAGATCGATCTGCCCCCAGTGTAGACCAGCCCTGAGTGCGACCCACCGCATAGATGGTTTTCTTTTCATGATTTTTTTAAGCCTGACAACGGCTGCTCTTATTGTTGAGACCCCAGTAGCAGGGGCTGTCCGCACAGCTGTTTATTCTGCCTCGTGCCACGAGGGTAGTTCAAACCCAGCCAGAAGCACAGAGAAGTGAGTTACTGGACCTCTCCTGCCAGCTAGGAGAAAGGCTTCTGATTCCACACGGCAGACACCCTCCTCCACACCCCCACTGATCGGGAGTCAGTTCCAGCCTGCCACACTTGGTACCAGACCACTGCAGAACTTGCACATGCCAGTTCAAGGGTTAACCGCACATTCTCACGCCACCTCGCACGGGAATGTTGTTGACACTTACCCAACATCTGACCTCTCCCGAAAGCTGTTATCATGAAATTAAGCCTCGGAACATGCCTGGGAGGCAGATCAGGCCGAGGTCCGTTTTGAAAAGGGGCGTGGGGGGAGAGAAACGGGACGTAGGATGGAGAGGATTCTGGACATGAAGGCCCACGGACCAACACCAGTACTACCGAACTAAACCCCTTCTTGAGACTGCAAAGCAAGATCAGGGCACAGATTGGGCTAGAACCCATGCACTCCCCTGAAACCGCAGTCCTGTGCGTAGACCCTTCAACTTTCTGGTTAGTGCATGGGGGGGGGGGGGGGGGGGGGAGGGTAAGCATTCCTACACTCCCTTATCAGCTGCACCACGGACATGGGAGGAGTCACATGCCTGCTGTGTGCCTCAGTTTCCCTATCTATAAACTGGGGGTGGCGATCCCCTCCATCTCTGTGCACTTACAGTGGTAAAACTTTCCAGTGTAAACCAGGGTTGGTTGTCAATTCAGGTGTGAATTTTTACTGATATGGTTATACCGGTGCATCCCCTAGTGTGGACACAATTATAGCTTACCAGTATAGAATACCAGTATTATACCAGATACCAGTATAGCTTGGTCTCCTTTCCACAGGAAAACAGCTATACTGGTAGAACTGCAGCCGCTCTGGGGGGGGTGGGAAGGGAAGGATTGTAGCTCTCTATACTGTTAGAGAGTGGTACAGCCTGTGTTTAGACAAGGGCTTAGCATTGCGTGCTTGGTGATCTTCTGCCAGAACGGAGCCAGGTCCACATCTTTTACCTCTCTTCTGCCTGAAGCTTATCCTGCAGTTCCTGGATCCGCGACTCCAGCTGAGACAAACTGGCGCTCGGTTTCTGCAAGCCTTCCGAGCTGGCCAGTCGGCTTTTCAAGTCTTTGTTCTGGTGGGAGAAATTACACCTGATTAGTCACCCAAGAAACCAACAGCCAGCAGCGGAGTGAGAAAGTCGGCCTTATAAACCAACAGAGCAGGAACGGAGTGTTATGTAAACCCTGGCAGTTAGTCAAGCGCGGCGAAATCCCTTTCACAAATAGGAAGCTTAATGAGTTGGGTTATATAATGGCAATTATTTTTCCTGCATTAAAAATGTTGCCAACAGAGCGTAGTTTAAAACGGTGTGTGGAATCCGAGCGCTACAAGACAGGTGAAGACAGTTCTCCCGCTCTGCACAGCTGCTGCTGTCAGGGGTCACGGGCCAGGGAATAGCTGACATCTTCATTTAGGCCATGCTGCCCAATGCTCCATCACGCTCAGCAGGAAAAAACGCATACCTCCCCCACGGAATGGAGTTTACAGGCCCACAGTCCTGTACGGACACCGGTTTAGCAGCAAGCCAAAGATCTCCTGGCGGGGACACAATCCAGTGCAGAACTCCGATATTAATGACCAGTGTATTTAATAGCTTCCTCAGCCCAAAGAGCTACATTTGCCCGCTTCACCTCCTTCCCTAAGAGCCATCACAGCTCCTCTAGCCTGTTCCACAGGAAGCGACAGCAGATGCCAATATTAAACGCGCCTCGGTAACTGGCCACCTCCAGGAGGGAGAAATAAGGCTGAAAACGTTTGAAGAATGAGATTGGTGCACTGCAGGGGACCTTTTGCACCACCTTAAGTCAGCAGCTCAAGCCGAGTGTTGTTTTGTTCTGGTTAATTACGTGCAGAGAACAAGAACAGCTTGAAGGATTTGCTTTTTTAAGCCAGCACACACTTGTGTAACAGAGAATTCGGTAACACA
The DNA here is from genome assembly GCF_027887155.1 of Malaclemys terrapin pileata. NCBI lineage: Eukaryota > Metazoa > Chordata > Testudines > Emydidae > Malaclemys > Malaclemys terrapin. The sequence continues at coordinate 8,259,895 of NC_071525.1, forward strand.
AGTCCGGGCAAGCAGCTGCTGCATGTTCACAGCAGCCCGGGCTGTAGTTTAACACCATTTTTTTTTAAACTTGGGAATTAAGAGCCCATCTACAAATTAAGGAGCACCACAGAACCATGGCAGGGAAAGCGGTCTAGGAGGCATCGGGAGCCATTTCAAGTCATTACAGACCGGTCTTAAATCGGCCGGTTCGTCTGAAGCGTGAGTCAATGAGTTCTGGCTCTGAGTGGATTTGAAATAGGAGTCAGTTCAGATCTGCAGATAGACCCTGAAGATGTGGGCCTTGTAGTAAGATGAAGCCCTGAAACATAAACCCTTATATCAGAGGCCCGGTTTGAGGCCTGAACTAAAGTAATGGTCAAGACTTTGCTAACAAAGCAAAGTTAAGCTGTGAGCCAGAGGCAGGCCCTGCCCACAGAAGCTGGCAAGGAAAGGGCTGATGTTGCAAAAATACACACACCTAAAAAGGTACTGGACACTAGATATATAAACATGTGCTAGGATGGTACCAGAACACTCCGATACCTGCACATTCCACACTGATAACAAGGAACAGGTTGACCCATCCTAAAGACAGGGGCAAAAGGGTAATATGATGGAGAGAGTTATTTTGCTTGAATCAACATGTATAAGGTAATAGGCGGCACCTTGCTACGTAGAGGGGTTGCACTTCAATACGTCGGGAGTGATGTGTAACTTGTTTGTACCTGTGTATAAGAATGCAGCCCTGGGGCGGTGTTTCTGTCCAGCCTAGGGAGCAGTGGTAAGTCCCACCACGGACTGAGCTGGTCCATTGTCAGGGGGCACATATTCGTAGTAAGTCCTGTAGAGTCTGCTTGACAATAAACCTGGCCGGGTGCCTTCGTACCTTATCTGAGTCTGTGGTCATTGGGGTTTCTCTCAAGGTCTGCTGTGCCAGCGACCTGCGCAGAGCTGGGGCTGCACACAGAGAGAACACACGCACGCAGCCGACTGGTATCAACACTAAACAGAGCAGAGCACCGCACCCGTGACGTCCGACGACAGGCCTCAGGTCTGTGTTTCTGCCGATTGCCCCGGCATAAGATGGTGGAGATGCTCTGTGTCACTCCCCCCCCATGCAGGAGTGTGTCTAAGGAAGGAAGGGGCAAGGGCAGAGAACTCTGCCCTCCGGCTAGTCCGTGTTGCTTATTGGGGCCCTTTGCAGGCAAGGTGCAGGTTAGAGCTGCCTTGGGTGCAGCTTTAGCTCCGGTAGCCTCAGTATCCGGAAGAGACACAGTCACCGGCACCTGAGCCTCCACTCTAGGGCTGTGCCGAGCCGGGTCCCAGTCTCTGAACTCAAACCCTAAGAGTTTCTTGTGGATGGCAGGTGACAAAGCCTCTTTCCCCGCCTTCAGGAACAGCTCCTGGCAGGGAGGTCAGCATTCTGGGATGGCAGGAGAGAGCTGCCTCTTGGACCCCAATAGCTCAGGGCCCCCCTTCTCCTGGAAAGGCAAAGGGCATCAGCCTGCCCATAAAAGGCCCCATCTCCATATCTACAAAGGAGGCAGGAGACCTGGGAATACTGACTGCACGACAACCTGCAACAAGAGCTCGCTGCACCCTTGCAGCCAGGTTAAGAACAAACCCCGACTGCTTAACACTTGAGCCCTGTTGCAGGGTGCTCTGGTTCCAGGCCGCACGAATGAGATGCCCTGGCTCCCATGGGGCAGGCAGGGGCCTCGGGGAGGGTCAAAGCGCTGGACAGAGCACAGCGGCCGGGTATTTTCAGAGGTAAGGGCAGGGCAGAGAGTTACACAGCTGCTCTCCAGCGGTCCCATGTGGCACATGCTGGTACAACACCTCCATGGATTGCTGCAGAGTTCACTTTCACTGAAGGCCGTTCAGGGCACTGCATTACTCTGCAGCTGGGAGCGAGTCTCCTAGGCTGAGCAGACAGAGTTTAGTTCTTCGGCTGTCTCAGAGATCTGCCCCTCTGCTTTGCTATCTAGGACTCCCCACCCTCCTTTCGCCGACAGCCCCTGCATTTCGCCTATAAATTCCTCTTCCCCTTTAAGAATCAGGCCAAGCCCCAGGTTCTCAGCCTCCCAGGGCACGCTGCTAGCCTCACTCCCCTGCAGGCAGGGAGGGGTTTATGGGAGTTCCCGGGGATTAGAAAATCATGTCCATTAAGCGCTCCCTACACAAGGTGCAACACGCCTGGGGCCCCCCCCAAGCTGGGCGTGGGCAATAAACTGAAAATTAAGAGGGAGGATTAGGAGAAGAGACACCCCTTATTATCCTAGCCGCCTTTGCAATGCCGCTGGAGGGATGGCAGAGCCGCGGGCAGGAGGTGCAGCGATGCTGCCAGAAGATATCCCAAGGATCTCGGACTCTGTCCCTGCTGGGAGAGGAGGTTAAACACTTCAGCCATTCGCAGCATTTTGTTGTTCATATTCCAGTAGCCCCCAGAGACGCCAAACGGGGCCCCCTGGAGCAGGGGCTGTGTCGCATCTGTCACAGAGCGCACACAGTTATACTTTGGGATGCAGATGGGGTGGGGGAGGGATGACAGGGCTACACTCTTCTTTGCATAGGCGGGCTGGGAACACAGCGCATATCTATTATGGTAACATGGCCCCTGATCCTTGACCGGGGTTCCTTTTTGTGTTAGACGTTGGGCAGACGAGGAAGACAGATAGACCTTCCCTTCCCCGGAGAGCTTCAGACCGAGATCTCGAGCAGGACACAACAGGTCACAGATTGCAAGGCCAGAAGGGACCAATGTGATCACTTAGTCTGACCTCCCGTATGACCCAGGCCAGAGAACGGCCCCCAAATAATTCCCAGAGCAGAGCTTTTAGAAAAACATCCAGTCTTGATTTAAAAAGTGGTCAGCGATGGAGAATCCACCATGAGCCTTGGTAAATTGTTCCAATGGTTAATTACCCACCTGTTCAAAATTCACACCTTGTTTCCAGACTGAAATTGTCTAGCTTCTACTTCCAGCCATTAGATAGTGTTCGACCTTCCTCTGCTAGACTGAAGAGCCCGTTATTAAATATTTGTTCCCCATGTGGGGGTTCAGACTAATCTAACCCCCCTTAACCTCTTCGTTAAGTTACCTAGTTTGTGCTCTTTGAGTCTATCACTCTCAGGCAGGTTTTCGAATCCTTTAATTGTTCACGTGACTCTTCTCTGACCCCTCCCCAATTTATCAGCATCCTCCTGGAACTGCGGGCGCCAGAACTGGACTCGGGATTCCAGCAGGAGTCACACTAGTGCCCAATACAGAGGTAAAATAACCTCCCTACTCCTACCCGAGATTCCCCTGTTTATGCATCCCAGGATTGCATTAGCCCTTTGGCGACAGCATCACACCGAGAGCTCACACTCGGCTGGTTGTCCACCACGACTCCCAAATCTTTTTCAGAGTCGCTGCTTCCCGGGTGGATGAAATGGACGCAACGTGAGGATGAAACAACAATACAAATGCCAGACAGGTTCCCTTTGGGAGGGGTTACTGCAGAGGCAGGTTTTGAGGGTGCCAACGAGGTGACAGCTTTATGAATTGTGAGGGGGGTGGGGGTGGCATGGGAGACTTTGCAATAGTGAGGGGATATTTGTTGATAAATACAAACAAACAGGACCAGTAGAGTCTGTCTCGCATAGACTAGGAGGCTGGTGGTGAGCTAAGACCATCACATTGTTGGCAGTAGCAACGGGGCAGACCTATTGCTCCAGGTGACCCCACTCCCCAGCTGGGGCAGGGTTGCTCCCTGCGGGACAGAGTCTGAGTGTTCTCTCCAGTCTAGTTTAAAACTCCCAAGCAAAGGAGGCTTCCCCACCCCTCTCCTTTAGGGACCCTTCCACAGCCAGACAGATCTCTAGGTCAGGAAGCTTTTCCAGGATCCGAGTCACAAGAGCGTGCTGGCTTAAATGCATTTTCTAGCCTTGTCACGTGGGGGAGGGGGCAGACTTGCAACCTCTGGCCGTCTCTGCATTTGAACAAAGCCACAAGAGCAGCCATCGGCTACCCAAGCCGACAGCAGGGCTAGCTCCAGCGGGGCAGAGGCGTGCAGCAGCACACCCCCGAGCAGCACCGAAAGAGGTGTCCAAATCCCGCATCCGGGCACAGCCTTACCTGCCTCTCCAGGGAGATCTTGTCGCACTCCAGGTCCTGCTTGCTGGAGCGCTCCTGCAGCAGCTCCGCACGCAGCTGGTCAATCTGGAGGAAGGAAGGTTGGTGTAGTTTAGGGGTTATTTCTGGTCAGACTGGGGTGTCTTCTCTCAGCCAGTGGCAGTTCTCTCCCGGGCAGATGGCTAAGATTCCTAAGGCCATTCATGGATACAGCCAGTCAGAGGACTTTGGGGAGGGTCAGGAACTCTCAAGTTCTAATCTTGGCTATTACACACGTCCCGAGTCCCTTCCCCACGGTATGCCTCAGTTTTCCCCATCTGTCACCCACCTTTCCTGCGGAGGGCTGTAAGGATTAGAGGCAGCACCGCATTTCGAGAGAACAGAAGCTAGGCACAATTGGCATTTTTCGGGAAATCAAAGTCGCCAGGGCCTAATCCTCAGTTCAACTCAAGCCCCTCGCGATCAATGGAGTCACGCCAGTGGCAGTCTGGAGTGGCTGGCCCATGAAACATGACACAAGTAACGGGCACTGTGCTTCCATTACATTAGTGTGGGTTCAGTGGGAGCTGAAAGCCATTGCACTAAGATTCCAGTTCTCGGTAGAACAGCCAGGGTGCCTCTGCCAGGATCAGGGCCCCTTTGTGCCAGGCGCTGTACAAAGTCTCCCCCCCGTAGAGTTCTGTCTGAGTAGGCAGGACAGGAGTATCCCTATTTTACAAACCGATACTAGAAGGCTGGGCTATCCAACCTCTCCCGGTGGCTCTAAATCAGCCACTAGGCCATGACATGGAAGACGCCAATCCCCCCATCCATAGGCCCACCCTGCTTAAGCCACTGCTACGTGCTAGGTCTTCAACTGAACCGTGCGGAGAACTCAGAGGCAACGTAAGGCAATTCCAGTTCATACTGCTGCCTCTTGCGACACCGAGTACTCCAGGGCCGTCAACAGGGGGATAAATCTTTGGTGGGCTGCAGGCCCGCACCGGCGACCGGTGGCAGGCACGGAACAAGGCAGCACTAAAAGGGGAAGCCGTTCTCAGCTGCCGTCCACTGCCCGTGGCTGGTGTGAGCATGCAGCAGTGCATGCTGCTCCTCTGCTGCCGCGGCTGGGTTCAGTGAGTTAGACACACCATGAATACCCAGGGATGCATGTACAGCAGGGTGCAGCCCTGAGATCATGGCTTGGCAGAGTCCCTGATGCCGGTTAATTGCGTATGAGACACTGTGCAGAGGTAGCAGCACGTTTCATCCCCAGCGAGATTAGATCATTGTTTACTCAGCAGCCCAGATAGATCGTTTTTATTTTCTTAACGTTTGCCAAGGTTAGGTGCTAGATATGCTGCCAGCCCCCTGCCGACAACGCCCTTCCCTTTGCCAGGCAGGGCTGGGTGCAGAACCGATGGGCGTTTTAGCTGACACGAGCAGAGACCATGGCGGGGACGTTCTACACTGCAGCTGGGAGGTTCTGACTCCTGTTGGCGCTCTACAAACAGCTGTGTGAACGCTGTGGACACTCTAGCCCCTGGGTCCAAGCTCGGAGGGCTGGGCCAAGCCTCTGCCAATGCCGCAACGTCCGCACTGCTATTCTGAGTGCAGCGGCCGTGCCCCGTTAGCACGAGTCTGTCCCAGCTGCAGCGTCGACTAAGGTTGCCAACTATCTAATCGCACAAATCCAAACACCCCTGCCCCGAGACCCCGCCCCCGCCCCCCTCTATTCCCCCTCCCTCCCTTTCACTGGGCTGGGGCCAAGAGGTTCGGAGTGTGGGAGGGGGCTTCAGGATGAGCCTGGGGCAGGGGGTTTGGGTGCAGCTCAGGGTTCAGGGTGCAGGAGAGGGTTCAGGGTGCAGGCTCTGGCTGGGCGGCGTTTGCCTCGGGCAGCTCTTGGAAGTGACTGGCACATTTGGCTTCTAGGCTGAGGGGTGGCCAGGCGGCTCTGCACACTGCCCCTGCCTGCAGGCACCGCTCCGCAGCGCCAATGGGAGCTGTAGAGTTGGCTCTCAGGGCGGGGGCAGCACGCGGAGCCCCCATGGGCACCCCTGAGCCTAGAAGCCAAAGGGACATGCTGGTCATTTCTGGGAGCTGCACAGCGCCAGGGCAGGTAGGGATCCTGCCTGAGGTCAAAGTCTGGTCAGCAGTGCAGCAAGGCTATCAAAATCTCCCAGACTGCCTTTAATAGTCACCGGGAGATTCCGGGAGACTCCCGGCCAATCCTGGAGGGTTGGCAACTCTAATGTAGACACACCTGAAAGACCCGGCAGGAGAACTTAGGCTCTTACTGCTGTTGCGCATGTAGACTTTTTTCTTAAGACATCAGTGACCTGCAGGGCATTAGCAGGGCATTTCTGGCACCTTTGGCTTATACATCATCTCCCCTGCACCTACTGATGGATGTAGTCACGCCCCCCATGGCGCTAGGCGCTGTACAAACACAGAAGAAAAAAAAAAAGAGTCCCTGCCCCGAAGATCTTACAATCCAGGTATTGCCCCCCCGTTTCTGTGCCTCACTTTCCCAGTCTGAAAATGCGGTGCTCAGACTTTGACGGCAAGAAGCACCCAGATTAGTAAACGGTAAGGCCAGTAGGGACCATTACAATCTAGTCTGTCGTCGTACATGAACGCCGGCCAGAGAACGTCACCCAATCATTTCTGCACCAATCAGATCGTTGAGCAGATCGTTGAGAAAGGGACGTCCAGTCTTGACTTAAAGTGCAGGTCATGGAGAATTGAGGACCATTCAGTAACAGCTATGTAGAGTCTGAGTAACTGTGGCTACTTGGAGAGTAGCCCAGGACTGTACTTGGCTCTAAGAAGCCCTGTCTCTCTCTCTCTCTCTCCAGCAGGCAGTCCCCAAACTTTTTGCATCTTCTCCATAGACCATTAATGGCTTAGCACGACAGAATAGCTGGCTTGGGGCTGACAGCTGGCTTTCAGATTGCAGGCGTCAGCAACTTGGGAGCAGACAAAATATAGACTGCAATTCAAAAATATGTACCCTTCACAGCACTTCCAGGGCTGGCTCGAATAAGAGTTAATAAGCCATAGACGATTCCGCTCGGAGAATTTAAGCGCCAAGAAAGCCATGCCACCTGTATGTAACCTGTTTTCTCTCTGCTATTAAGATAATCACCATGCAATTCAAAACGCACGTGCAGCGTCAATAGGGTTCTGCCATTTGGATTCAGAAAACAGCAACATAGGTAGAGATGGGAGCGGTCAGAAGGCCCCCAGAGAAACGAGATACAGCAGGAACCCATCATTCAAGCAGGATAATGGGAAGGGGACTCATGCCAGTGGCAGAGCAGTTTGCAAAAGGCAGAAGAGCAGCATCTGATGGCAGGTGGAGCTTCTAATGAGCTTTTTATTTTTAAGAGGCTCCATCGTCTCTTATGTTTTATGCACACCTTAGAGATGTTTGTTACCACAGGGATTCAAGCTACGAACACGTTTTCAGAGCACTATTAAGAGATGCTAAGATTGCCAGATGGAAAGCAATAGAGACCGGGTCTGTAGGAGCTCCATCAACATCCAACGGTCAGTTCTAGTAGCACGTTTGTGAAGCAGGGAAGCCCTGCAAGAATGGGGAATATTTGCCTTAAGTTGTTGCTGCATTTGGCAAGGAGGGGGCAGGGGAAGCAGAAAAGAAAAGAAAAAGCTTGTGCCGAGCAAATATTTCTAGGAACAACCAAGAGGCAGTAGCTCCTAGTCAGAGGTTGCTTGAGAGGATGAAACTTAGTTTAGACATGAACATAGAGATTCTCCCTCCACCCCCACCAGTTTTGCAGACGGAGAAGCTGAGGGGAAGGAAGGGATTCATTCAAGATTGCACAGTGGATTCAGTCACCCAGCTAGGAAAAGGATCCAGGACTCCTGATGCCTGGGTGACCAAGCCACTAGATCATGGTGTCTGAACGGGACTGCACCGCTAAAACAATGGCACCTATTGGGCATGGATAGCGCACTTGTATGGGTCCGTTGCGTGAGGGAAGTTCTGCTTGAGGGTCCTTTGTTGAAGCAACTGAGCATCCACCTCAGTGACACGCCGACATGATGCAGGGGAACAGATGGGAGGAGAGAACCAAGAGCCAGACAGCTAAGCCCCTGCTCCACTGGCAAGTCTGTCAACAGCAGAGAGCTTCCAGGAAGCAGTTACGTTAGCATCAGTACGGCTAAGGGCTGCGTTCTGCGCCCGGCAGGCTCCGTGCTGTGTCAGACGCTAGCTTGGAAAGAAATGCTGAACGATTATAAATGAGGAGCAGAGTCATAGGGCGCTGTCTAGTTGCTGGAGCACCAGGGCTCCTGGTAAAGTCCCCACCTCTGTGCCTCAGTTTCCCCATCTGCAAAGGGAGGGGTTATTTGGTCCCTGTTCATATCGCAGCAGCAACGAGGAGCCCCAGGCATGGCTCAGGACCCCATTGTGCTAGGAGCTGTACGGACACAGAACGAAGAGATGGCCCCCTGCTTCAGAGAGCTTACAACGCAGGGTGCTTAGACTAGCAGGCTTCTGTCAGCCTAGCTTATTTCACACCCCAGGGGCTCCCTGCATCCTTCCATCCCCCCTCCAGTCCCCATACCAGGGGTCCTCAGTCTCTCCCTCATTGCAGGGACTCTGTGCTGGCCCACTCCTTCCCACACCAAGTCTCCATTAACCCATTGGCTGAAGCTGGGCTATGGGGCCATTTTCGAATCCTTCCCTTTGCAGCACACTCCCCTACCTGGTCTCTGCCGCGGTTAATCCGGTCAGTCAACAGCTCCACCGTATTCCTCTCCTCGTCCAGTTCCACCTCGAGGCGCTTGGATTTCTCCTGTGAGCAGAGCCTGGGTTATTCTAGCTTTGGATTCTGGGGAGGACAGGGGGTGGGGGATGTTTTATGGGACACTAACGCCCCCCACCCCAACCTTGGATCAGACAGAGGGCAGTTCACCGAGCGTTGTGGCACTCCCAGGAGTTATGGGCTCACTAAGACATCAGTGAAGCTAGGCGGTTAACCCCGTGGAGTGCTGGAGTAAGGATATGAGTGTGACGGGGACTCAGTGGGAGAGCTCGGTAGGACCCCCAAGTCCCTATTCCTGAAACGTGATCCACACAAGTTGGTCCCGGGGCCTGTGCAGAGCCTCACTGCCCGCTGCGGGGCGCCGAGAGCCCCAGGGGCTGCCCCTACAGAACAGCCTGCAGGAAGGAGATGCCTAGCACCCTTTCCGGGAAGGGCCGCTGATTTCAGGCACCCCAACAGGAGGCACCGTTGGCTGAATTTCCAGAAGGCTGAGCACCCAGAACTGGAGTCAGCGGCAGGTGGCTCTCACTTTTTTCAGAGGTGAGGAGCAAAGGGTGCCTCAAGCCAGGCACCCAAAGATCAGTGGCCATTTTAATTTTGATGAGGCACTGACCCCAACCCATTAATTCCTTCCTCACAGAGCCACAGCTCTCTAAGGACTCCTACGGGCCAGGTCGGGGGAGGGGGGGGGGGGGACAGAAGGGCGTCAGATTTGGAAAGCTATTTATTCTCTGAGGCCAGACAGGAGATAATTTGGCCCCCAGGACTTGCAATTTACACTCTCTGAAGGGGGGCATTTGTCAGCCAACAGAGGAGAGAGAGAGACCCCTCGTGAAATCCCTTCTTTAACAGGCTCGCTACACTGCAGGGCACTGGGGATTTCAATGCAGACTGCAGCAGACAGCCAGTTAAGCAGGCTTAGGACCCGTCTGCCACAGGATTTGAACCATGCTCGTAAAGAAGAGTTTGATCCCTCGTTAAGTTTCACTGCCGCTAAGCTGATTTCAAACCATATCATTTGCATGGACAATGCAGACGGTTCGAGTGCATCGGAGGACTTTCCAGAACTCAAACGTGGCTTGGAAAGGCCTGATCTCCAGACACCGCGTCCGCGGCTGCTTGGGTTCTGCTGTCTCCGCTCTGTTCCATACCGCAAAAGCCATTTGACTTTTCGAAGGGCTTGGTTTGGGTTGGATCTGCCTGGGAGCGCCATCTAAACGTGCTGGTCAACAAGGACTTGGATTTGATCCAAAGGGATTTAAGTTTTACCGTAAGGTTGGTTGCAGATCACTACAGACCTGCACAAAGAATCTCAAGCCTGCTGTTGGCATTCAGACCAAAATAGCTGCTTTATAAATCCATAAATAAAGAACCCCGGAAACAGAGCAAGTCTCTGCCATGAACAATTATGCTGCAAGGCTTGAAAGAGCTGAAACTAAATCAGTTACTTGGCAATTAAAGAAAGCGTTAAACAAAAGGTCCTGTTTCCAAGTGAATGAGAGACTCGGAAGACAACTCTGCCCTCTGCTGTTAAAAAGCAGGCTTTGTAGCTCGCAGGTTTTGTGCCACAGACAGCAGCAGATGCTCTCCTGGATTGAGTGCATGCTTTCTTACTTGCTCTTAGCCGTGGGCGAAACATTGGGGTAAACTCTCAGCTCTCCCTCAAAACAGAGTCCTCCTTGTCATTTCTAGCCAGGCAGCTCCCAGAGTCTCGCTCCCTGGTGATTTGTCTCACCATTACACAGATGCAACAGCTGGTTCCTCTTAAACTTACTTGGTTGCTTTTAGTCTAACATCTACAAGCGCTTGGTTTTTAAAATCCCAGTTACAGCAGATATACTTGCTCGTTAGCAGCTGCCTTTAACAGCACGAAGCCCGTGGCTGTTGCAAGAAAGTTTAATTATTGTTCTTGAGTACCTATTCGGAGCCCCACCGCCTAGCATGTGGAGCTGAAAGAGTCCTTCTTAAACAGGTGAACATTTGGGCTCTACGAACTCTGATGGTTTCATGACCACTATGGGGAGGGGGGCAGGGTTACGTCACAAGAAGCCCCCGACATGCAGTCGGTGGGAGTTTGGCCTAAGGAAAGGCTCCTACTGGCCCAGAACCTCAGCAATCAGCATTAACCGACCTGCTGTTGCACGTGCTGGAGGGAGCGCAGACCGTGTGCTTACAGGTGCTCCGGAGGAGAAGTAGCGTTTGACCAGCACCTACATAGCGAACGCACTAAAACAGGCCAATCCAGAGGCTTGGACTCTGGGGAACGAGACCTGGAGATACGGCCCCCACCCACTGCATACTCATGGATGAGACTATGGGCCTGTGTCCCCCATCTACGCCATTACTGGGGCTGCCAGCATGAGAGGCAGCATGGTACCGGGCAGTCTAGTCACTAGAGTGTTGTTGGGGGTCCCAGGCAGAGTGCGTCGCACCGTTCTGTGCCATGCTAAAGGAGCTAGTTGAAGTTTCGCTGTCCCGCCCGTTCTGCGGCGGAACAGAGAACAACACTACGTTCTGTGCGTGGGGATTTAGTGCCGGTGAGACGTTCTGGAGGAAGACGGCACAGACAGGATCGCAGCAAGGAGGCCAGTGGAGATGGGGACTTGGTCATAAAGACCAGCGAGCTCCCTGTGCCAGAGGAGTTCAAAGCGGCACTAGGGTCAGGGAGAGCAAACGAACCTCCAGCGCTTTGACCTGCCGAGAGCGATCGTCCTGGGTGCGTTTCTTAGACTCCACCTCCTGCTCCAGGTTCTGCAGGCGCTGGGCCAGCACCTCCTTATCCAGCACGGCGCTTTCCCGCTCGGCCTGGCTGTCCTGCAGTGCTTGCTTCAGCCGCGTGATCTGCGGGAAGAGACGGCATCAGAGAGCTACCGTGCTCCCCCAGAAAGCTGCACGCGCCAGGCATCTGAAGATCTCCCCTAGTGACCACAATATAAGGCTGGCTCACAGGTGTAGCAGCTGGACAAAGCAGAGGATCATGGTGGGGGGAGAAGCAAAGGCTGGGCCAGACAGGAGCAGTGTGGTGCCAACCCTGGAACAACCCACCTAGGGGCCTCTGGTGATACCGTGTGGTTGATGCTTGCAGTGCTAGCGAGCCCTGCAGACAGCCGTGGCCAACCTGCTTCGGCTGGAGGACAGGGAGAGAAAAAAGCAACAGCCCCCGTTTCTGCACTGGGCGGCGAGAGGAGACTCTTCCCCCGCACCCAGCAGGCTCTGGTCTAAGGACACATCTGGGCACCCATGCATAGTACCAGTGATCTGCTCTCTGCATACCGGAGAACACCCAGTTCTGTCATCAGGGTGATTAACAAGTTTAGGAGGGGCCAGACACCACCAAGCTATGTACTTCAGGTAGCGAGGGACCCTCTGAACTGCAGCTGGATTCGGAATAGCCGGGCAGAGCTCTCCAGCCCTGCGGGGGCCCAACCCCACCCCACCCGCACATGCTGGGCTCAGCACCGGGCTCGTGGGTTTCCCAGGAAGCACCTTAGAGGTTTCTGGTCTCAGGCAGGCAGAGATGCTGCAATTTCACTCGGACGGCGGGAATTACTCCAACTTCGATCTGTCCAGTCTGTGCTCCCAGTCGGAGCAGAGCAGCTGACTGAACTCAAGGGAGATTCCAATACCTGTCACTCCTCTTAGCCAGGGAGGGCCAGCCCAGCTCCAGGGGAGGGAACCAGAGTCTGTCCCCAAGTCCTCCCTCTTGCATCGCTGGGGGGGAGAGAGACTCTTTCCTGGCTCACAAACAGAATCACTAAGTTCTGACTGCAGGACCTTTATTGCTGCCCAAGTGGGAGCCAGACGGCACCCAGCCCGACTCTGGTCCCTGCTGGCACGTGCTGTTACAGACGCTCATCCCTTTACTTGTCTACTGAGCAGAACTGATCTGTGATTGCTGGTGATACAGCCCCCGCAGTGCCCTCGAGCACAGCTGACTTCAAGGATACAAAGCGGCCAGTCTCAGGTAGCGCAGCCTCTTCCACTGGAATTGGGGGCAAGGGAGCTCTAGTACGGTCTAGAGTTACACTGGCTGCCGCTCCTGTATTCTCCTGTGTTCTAACAGGGCTACGCTTGCTTCAGATCAAGGCCTGAGCGCAGCAGGAAGTTTGCCTGAGGCAGGGAAAATGCACGACTTGGTTACACTGGGTAACTTGAAAGTGGATGAGGGACGTTCACATCTTCCCTGCGCTAGTGATTCCTGGCAAACGCATTGTAGACGCCCTCTCCGAAGACAGCCCCTGGCAGGTTGTGAGCAAGACTAACCACCTGAGAGCCGGTGGCCTACCTCGTCCTGCAGCCGGCCCATGGTGAACTGCATCTTCTCCACCTCTGCACTGCGGTCCTTGGCCTGCTTCTGGGAATCTGCAATCTCCTTCCGTGACTTCTCCTTGTACTCCTCCAGCTGCGACTGCAGCATGGCCAGTGAGCGGTGGGACTCCTGGGCCATCTGGTCCAGCTAGAGCACAAGAGAAGGAGTACTTAGGAACCCACAATTAGTGTCCATGACCAACCACTCCCCCAGGCCACGTGGGGATCAACGATGCCATTGGAGTCACATGGGGGAATCCCAGTTAACTTCAATAGGAGTGGAGGGAAGGGAGCTCTAGTAGGTTTAGACCCACCATGAAGAGAAAGGGAAGGAAAGACGAGGGTGTCCCTACAATACTGGTCAGTGGGCTGGACTTCCCCTTTTCCCCCCAGACATTTGGTTTGAACGACAGAGCTGAGGCGGCTAGGAAAGGCACTGACGTCCGAAGGAGATGTGCAAAGCTGAACTCAAAAACAGAGATTTAGCACAGAAATGCCTATTAAACGCAGCTGGCTAACCCGGCTGGGGCCAGCATTACAAAGTCCTTGCAGGTCACCCAGCACAGCTTAGATTTAAACAACACCTATTGCTGGGGTAATCTGAGCGCCAGAGCTCATCCTCCAGTGAATTTCATTAGCAAGCCTGGCGGGGCCAGAGGGCTGCAGAATGGATACCAGAGTTCACCCTACAACTACCAAATCTTCTAGCACCCGGGAGATGCCAGGATGCTGCATCCCCTGGGGTCTCTAGTGAGCCGGGAAGATGTAATGGGTTTTATGGAGACTAGCAGGGAAGAAAAGCTCATCTATGCGAATATCCTCCCAAGCTGGGTGGCTCAGCACCTTCCAGATGGCTCCATATTTCAGCTGGTTTTGCAAGGCAGCTCCAGTTACCCTACTGGGCAAGCTCCCAATGCCACCCCTTGGACAGCCAAGCCGCGGCAGCACGAGCCACGTGCGCTCCAGCTAGCGGGCCATCCCGCCGCGCCTGTCACTAGTCGGCTCTGCAGAATCCCAGCCGAACGCCAAGCGTCAGCTCTGTAAGTCCTGGCGACAAATGGAGTTGGCAGCCATGAGACACTGTGTAATGATCTGGCCGTCCCCTTGTGTCAGGCACTGAGCTAGTAATAACTTTCCTACCCTGCAGCGTTGGAGAGAATCTGGAGGGTCGCTGGTAGAGTGGCAGAGAAGCTTTTGCTGCAACGAGCCTCTCTCCTAAAAGCAGCGGCGGCTCCAGGCACCAGTGCTCCAAGCAAGTGCCAGGGGCGGCAAGCCGCGGGGGGCAGTGTGCCGGTCGCCGTGAGGGCGGCAGTCAGGCAGCCTTCGGCAGCATGCCTGTGGGAGGTCCGCCGGTCCTGCAGATTCAACGGCAATTCAACGGCGGGTACGCCAAAGGCGCGGGACCGGCGGACCTCCTGCAGGCATGCCGCTGAATCTGCGGGACCGGCAAAAAAGCTAGAGCCGCCCCTGCCTAAGAGGCGTCACCTGCTTTACTGCTCGCTTCCCACAATGGCCAGTTATTGCTCCTCACTGCGTTATCTGTAACCTAGACTGGAAACACCTAAATGGGAAGTAGTGTGGCCTAGTGAACAGTGCACTGGACTGGGACTCAGGAGACCGGAGGGGTCTATTCCTAGCTCTGCCTCTGGCCTGCTGGGTGACCTTGGCCCCGTTACTTCCCTGCTCTGTGCCTTAGCATCTGCAAAATTGGGACAATGGTACAGACCCCCTTTGGGATTTACTGATCAGGAGCACTAGATAAAAGCCAGGGATTATTAAAAGCTTGACTTTATCTGTAAAAGCTCCCTGCAGTTGCTGGGGGTCTCTTATGGGGTTTTAGACCCTTACCCTGCCCTCTGTGCCTAGCGCAGTAGAGGCTACTCTCGTACAAGCTGATGAAATACTAGCTCACAAGAGGTTAAGAGAGCCTCTTATAAACAAAAACAGAAGCGTCAGAGCTTGTAGGACAGCTGCATGGCAACTCCTAGTCACGTATTAGCTGCTCACAAGCTAGAACGATACGCCCGAGAACCATCTCATTCTATGGCTAAGGATAGGACTAACTTGTTTTCCCCCCCAAAAGGTTTCATTGGCTTCTGCTAGCGCCGGAGATTAAAAGACTAAATTCTACTCTAGCCGGAGGAAGAGGAAGCAGAAAGACTATTCCATGTGTGCTCTATTAAAGGGCTCCCAGACAGAACTGTGAGTAGGAGCAAAATACAGGGACAGGGGGTGCTTGCTGGGCCAGATGTGTTAGCTGGGAGTGGGCAGGCCGGTTGCCTAACAGGGAGAAGAGAGGCGTCCCCTAGAAAACTACCTCCCCACCTTGTGTGCTAGTACGGCCCAACTAGGGTGCAGCCACCTAATCGGTTGGTGAAACCAGTTGATGTTCAGAGGATCAAGCCCAACGTCTCTGAAAGCCCCCCCAGCCAACAGGACACCATGGTGGGGTGGAGCGGAACGGCTTATGAACCTGATGCGTCTTAGCGTTAATGTTTCAACGCAGCCAAGTCCTGTTTTCAAGCAGGTTGCTGGTAGGGTAACTGGATGTCCCGATTTTATAGGGACTGTCCCATTATTCAGGACTGTGTCTTATATAGGCACTTATTTCCCCTCCCCCGTCCTGATTTTTTACAGTTTCTATCTGGTCACCCTAATTGCTGGACAGATCAGAATCCCAGCCCTTTGCAAACAGAGGCCTCTCCCCTTGTTGGTAGCAAATGCCACCAGTGTAAGATTGGTGGGGGTGGGGGGAGGTTTAAGTGTGAGCTTCTCAGGACTAAGAGGGCCACACCCCACAGAGACTACATGTCCCAGCATGCAGTGTGATAACTTGATCCAAGCAGCCATGGGACACCATAGGCAACACCTGGCCCCTCCCCCAGGCTTTAAGCCGGTGACATCAGCGGAGGCGTCTCACAAACCTCTCTGGTCAGCTTCTCCGTGGTCTTATCCAGCAGCCTCTTCTGCTCCTCCAACTCATTCTTGGTTCTCCTCAGCTGCTCCTTCTGCTTCATCTCCTCCTGGTGCGAGGAGTTCAGCACCTGGTGCTCCTGAGACAGCCGGCTGAGACTCCGCTGGGCCTCTTCCAGGCGGCTCTCCAGAGACCTCTTGGCCATCAGCAGCTCCTGCTCCTGCTCCACTGCCTCCTCCAAGGATTCCGCCATCTGTCTGCGATCAGCCTGGAAGGGGAGGAGCTCTCAGAGAAACACAAAGCTCCCAGGGACTTCAGGGGCCGAGCTGGAGCCGTGACATTGACAAGCCAGCTCCCCAGCAGGGCGGCTGCGCCGTCTCTGCTCCTGGCTCAGGCTGCCCCCCGGGCTTCTCAGCCCCCCGCTAGGAATGGGGCAGCCGACCGGACACCGGGCGTGGATCCCCCTGGGGTCTCGGCTCCCTGCCGGGACTCTCAGCCCACCCCCCACTACCCCTCTAAAGTTGGTGGAAGCGCTCCTGGTGAGGATGTGTCCCACTGACAGAAGAGCAGTGTGGACACGAATCACGGGGCAGTGATTAGTACAGTGGCTGTAACTCTATAGGCCGACTTAACTTTATAGTGTAGACATGCCCTGAGGCACTGACTTTCTTTAGGTCTGTGCAGCACCCAGCACCATGGGGCGGAAGCTGGGGAAGGAGGTGGGTCTGTGTGCAGGGCAGTGCTGCGGCCCTCACGTACCTCCAGCTTGCCGATCTTCTCCCGGAGCCTGGCCTCCGAGCCCTCCCAGTTCTCGGAGAAGTGCCTGTACTCCTTGACCTGCATCTCCAGGCCCAGGATCTTCCTCCTCAAGTCGTCGTTCTCCTCTTGTGTCTCCCGCAGAGCGGACTCCATGGCCTTCCTCATCTGCTCTGTGGCCTCCTTCTCGCTCTCCACGGCCACCTTCACCTGCACGCCGGGCAAGAAAACATGTACAGGTGAGTCCAGGGCCAGACCTGGACACCATCCGCTGGCACATGGGAAGCCGGCACTCACAGGAGCAGGTCTCCAGAGGCTTCTGCCCAGCGGAGGGCCAACGGGCTCACAGGTGCGGCTCTTTGGACAGAGGGTGCCCGTTCCGCTACGGCCCCACGCACAGTGAGCGGGCATCTCTGCAAGAGGCAGCCCCTCTCGCTCGCTGGGTCAATGGGAGGTGGCTGGGGGGTGGGAAATGGAGCATATGACGGAACTCCAAGGAGATGGAGGCAACATGCAGCCAGACACGCTCAAGGGGCATTGTGGGCTCAGAGATTTGCTGCCATCTCAGGGGGAAGGTGCAGCAATACAAGCTATGCAGAAGGCATCCCAGATCTGTGGCCTGGGTACAGTCCTGTGCCCCACTCCCCCTGACTGCTCTAGTCACTGCCCACCGGTGCCAGTTACCCAGGTGTGCAGCCCTCAGCACGCCTGGCTTGAGGTCAGGCCGGGATAGGCATTTCCGGGGGTCCTCTGCTATAGGGGGTCCGAGCTGGGAGACCCTGGGCTCTTGCCTTGGCAGCTTCGTCGTAGTCCTTCTTGAGCTGCTGCAAGTTCTTCTGGAACTGCTGCTTCAGCTCTTCTACCTCCGTGTCACGGCTGGCCACCTCTTCCTGGAGCGCCCCCTTCAGGGTGGCCAGCTCCCGCTCCCTCTGGTGGACCAGCTTGTCCTGGGCCTGCTTCTCTGAAGCCAGCTCCCTCAGCTCCTCTTGGGCTTGACGCAGCTCCTGCAGGAGGAGGAGGAGAGTTGCTGACAGGCTTTAAAGAGCATCGAATACACACCCCAAGCTCTGGGTGTCCTGGAGGCACTCACGAGGTAGCCAGCGGCCTAAGAGAGGGGACTGGGCTCCCAGAGAGCCTGCTACCCCCAGCATAGCGGTGGTCCCCGTTAAGGCTGCTGCGTTGTGGTAGCTAGGCCTGGGCAGGAAGTGGTTTTTCCTGTCCCCATTTGGAGAGAGAGAGAGAGAGAGAGAGAGAACGAACGAACCTTTTCGGCAAAAGATTCCCGACCTGCTCTAGCCATAATCCCCTGGGCAGAGAATAGTGGGGCAAGCTCTGATCACTCCCTTACCCTGCCCTCTATGCCAGCAGTTACACCAGTGGTACAGTAGCCCCATGTGCCATGGGGATCTCCGAGAGCTCATTTTAAGGCACCTTTCTGCTACCAGAGTGGCCTGAAGAGGCGCTGGTACCCGTGAGAACCAGGCTCCAACCTTCAGGCAGTTCACACAGCTGCTCTAGGAGTCAAGAGTCACCTTCCTTCTGACCACGCCCTGCCCATCATACCTTCTTCAGGGCTTCTGCTTGGCCGGCATCCACGGTGCTGTTCCTGACCTGGTCCACTTCCACCCGCATGGCCGAGAACCGCTCCCGCAGCTCCCGCAGCTCCTCCTCAAACTCCTCCCGCTCCTGTTTCACCTGCATGAGCCTGCGTGCAGGAAGAGAAGTAGTGCCAAGTGGGCTCCCCATTGCCCCATGGGAGAACCGTGGGGAGTCTGACCCTGGGGGAAGCTGGGCTGAATGGGAAGAAAGCCTATGAAGGTCACCAGGAGGGGTGCAGAGATTCAGATGGTGGCAGCATGCCCTGTACACGCCAGCCGAGCCTGAGCTACATGACCCCCCGTCCTCCCTTGGGTAATGCTGACATGATCAGAGAGAGGCACCGGGCACCTCCTTGCTGGGCTCTGCATCGGCGATGCCAGTCACCTGTAAGCCTGTTCACCAGCTGCATCATGGCTTCTGCCAGTGAGCCCAAGCCAAGAATCCTGCCTTGATTCTCCCTGGAATGACACCCTAGAGACAGGTCTGGAGACATCCCCCAGTCACCTTTCCTGGATTTACAGGAAAGAAGTTTGACTGGATAAAATGAAGCAGCTGAACCCTTTAGGGCCACTCTAGCCCCTGGGCAGATTGGCACTAGCTGACCATTCCCAGTCACAGCTGCGATCCTGGGATGGACACGGCACATCCATGAGAGCTCACTCCTGTTTGGTGCTGCGCAGCTCCTCCTTGTTCTTCTGGAACATCTCCCTCCAGTGACCGGTCTCCTCGTTGCTCTCCTCCAGCTCCTTCTGGAGGTTCCTCACTATCGAGTTGATTTTCTGCCTCTCGATCTCTAGACTGGCTTGGTCCTGGGGACAGGAATGAAGCTGTCAAGCATTTGCTGTTGGGTTGGGTGCATGTACTGCAAGAAGGCTGGGGAAGGTTATGCCTTGGTAGAAACCTCGGTAAAATTTACACAGGGTTCCTTACAGCTTTGCGTGTACTCAGTGGATGTTGCCAATCATAAGCACCCACGGAGTTGGCGCCCCGGGGCTGGAGCACCCATGGGGAAAAGTTAGTGGGTGCTCTGCACCCACCAGCAGGCAAGCTCCCCTCACCCCCTGCCCCTCCTCCTCCTCCTCCCCTGAGCCCGCCACGTCCCGGCTGCTCCACCTATACCAGCGCTTCCCATCTGGCTGCCACCAAACAGCTGTTTGGCAGCGTTAGCACGCTCCAGGAGGGGGGTAGGAACGGGAACATGGTGCCCTCAGGGGAGGAGACGGAGCCAGGGCGGGGATTTGAGGAAGGAGTTGGAATATTGGCAGGGAGGGGGCAGAGTTGGGTCAGGGCCTCATGGAAGGGGTGGAGTGGGGGCAGGGCCGGGGGCACAGGGGAGGTCGAGCACCCACAGGAAAGAGGGGAAGTCGGCGCCTATGCTTCCAATGCACACCCAGCCTAGATCCTGTCCTTCGTTACACCAGGGTCATCTGCAGCAGTTTCTCTAAAAATCTAGGGAGCTCCTCCAACTGGATACTAGCGTAACACAGCAGAATTCAGCACCACGGAGAGACTTATTCGAGCTATCACTTAAGCAAGTGATTTGAGCACCCACATGTAGCGCTTGGTCAGTGGAGTCAGAAGTTCAGTGCTGGGGGAGGAGGAGCGCTAAGTACAGTGCCTCCTTTCACCGACCAAGGCATCATCTGAGACGTTGCACCAGTTTAAGTGAAGCTGTGACCTCTTTTAAACCGGCTTTCGTTAAATCACTGAAGGCTGCATGGACGCGGATTCTGGTCAGCTGTGCCGGGCAGAAATAAATCAGGTTCTGACCAAAATGAGCATCCACGGAGCTTTCTGAACCAGCTAGAAAGCTGTTTAAGAGAGATCACACCCCAAGTTAAAACTGGTGCAACTTTCTGGTATAGCCCAGAGTGTCATCGTCGCTGAGCAGGGACGTGCAGCGCCCATGACCACACTGCTCCCTAGGATACTTTAGGACAGGAAGCAAAGGTCGTAGCCAACCGAAAGATAACTCGGGGGAGGGGGAGGGCATTTAAGGGAAGCAGGCCACTGCTATGACTTTCTATGGTTTATAAATCCAGTCCGTAAGACGAGCAAGTCTTAATCTCCTACCAGATGCCAGTCGTTCCCCCAACGTGTTTGCTTTACGCTTCCATTTCACGTCTGTGGCTTTACCTGAGACACGTCCTCCATGTTTCGCCTCAGCTGGTCCATGTCGCTCTGGTACTGCTGTGTCACCCGGTCCAGCTCCTTGTCGTGATTCGCCACCTCCTCCTTCAGGGCTCCTTTCAGCGCCGTCAGCTCCCGCTCCCGCTGCCGCAGATGTTCTTCTTGCTTCTGTTTGGCGTTGAGGATCTCCTCCAGCTCCTCTCTGGTTTCCAGCAGCTCCTGAGGGGAGGGCAGGGACAGAGATGCTTTCCCCACCTGGAGCTATGCAAAACATCTCTAGCAGTGCTGTAGAGAGGCAATCTTGGCTAGTGGATAGAGCACTGGACTGGGACTCTGGCAACTTGGGTTCCATTCCCAGCTCTGCCACTAGCCTGCAGGGTGACCTTGGGCAAGTTACTGCGCCTCTGTGCCTTGGTTTCCCCATCTGCTCAGTGGGGATAATGAGACTGACCTCCAGTGCGGAGGAGTGAAGGGCGCTCGGGATTATTGTTGAAACGCTGATTCAGGGAGAGGCCCTGCTGCCCCAGTGCTGTAATTCAGCACAGCACCGCCGGCTTCAACAGCCTCATCCATTTACCTCGGCTGAGAACCGGGCCCACGGTGCACTCAGGATCCAAGCCGCGCGATCAGGTGGCAAGAGTCACGTACCTTCATGAGCTCGTCTCGGTCTGCAGAGTCCACCGAGGTTTTCCGCAGCCTGTCCAGCTCCTCATGCATCCCCATTAGCTGCTCTTCCACGTCTCCCAGTTTGTCTTCTGCCTGCTCTCTGGCAACTTTCACTTCCATCAGCCTAGAGGACACCATGCGAGCCTGTTCAGAGCCAGCCAGGCGGATCCTGGTCTCAGCACAGTACAGCCAGAGCCCCAGATACAATTCTGGCCCAGACACCGGCTTGCTGTGATCCCCCTCAGGGGCCAGGTGGCCTAGTGGGTAGGGCTCTGGGCTGGGAGTCAGGAGACCGGAGTTCAATTCCTAGCCTCGGCCACAGACTCCCTGTGGGACCTTGGGCACATCATTCCATCTACCCTGTGCCTCAGTTCTCCAGCTGTACAAGCGGGGTAAAGTACCTCAAGAGGACAAAGCCATTAATGGCCTTCAGGCAGTTGGGATCAGCTAGATAAGGCAGGTCACTTCCTCCTCTGTGCCTCAGTTTCTCCCTCTATAACACAGGGATGCCTGCAGCCTAACTCAGCGGGTGGAAAGGGCTTGTTAACGAGGGCGAGCACAGTATCCAGCACGAGGATCATTAGCGCTCTGCCAGGACCCGCATAGCCCACCCCAGACGCAAGAAACAGCTCCTACTCTTGCAAGCGGCTTTTCAGCTCCTGGGTCGTCTTCTCCAAGGCCCCCTGGAGGCGCCTGCACTCGTCCTGCGCCTCCTCCAGCCGGCTCTCCACGTTCCGAGCAGCACCGCTCCTGGCCTGCTCTGCTTTCTGGCGGAGCTGGGAGAGGGGAGAATAGAGCGTTCGCAGCCACGGAAGAGGGAGGGGCTAGGATTTAAAGGGACGCTGCCACCAGCCAGCTTCAGAGAAGGTTTCTCGTGGCATCCCGCAAACAGATCCCGAGCTGGCGTAAGCCAGCCCACTGACTTCACCGGAACTGGGCCAGCTGAGGATCTGGTCCTAAGGGGATCAGGCACCTCACTCCTAATTCAGGTGGAGGGAAGGGGATAAAAAGGGGATGAGTTTGTGCAGGAACTGGTTAGGGGTAGGCAGAGAGAGAACACAACCCACAGGCAGCCCTACAGCTGATATTCCAGTCCAGGAGTAAAGGGTGAGACCTCTACACAGTACTTACAGCCCTTGGACCAGTATAATTACAGGGTCACTGGCCGAGTCTCCCCCCGAAACCTCCCCACTCCATGCTGGGGTGTATGGAGACAGCCCAGAGCCCAGGCCCGCCTGCAGCCCACCCCCACCCAAGGCAGTGGAAGGGTGGCAGCTCCATAGGGCTGGCAGCCTCCCACCACCCGCCCAGCAAAGCAGGAGTTTACTGTCCAGTGCCTCTAGCTGACCAGGTACTGGTGTCACCTTGGTCTCTTCATCTAGTTTCCGCTGCAGCTCCTCCACCTTCCTCTTCAGCTCACTGTTCTGGGAAACAGATGCTCTCGCGTCCTCAGGAGGCACCACCTGTCAGACAGAGCCCCCTCTTTGTGTAACACAAGCACCCTGGAGATGCTGCCTGAAGTCAATTACTGGAGAGGAAGGACGGGCTTGTGGTTAAGATGGGACTCTGGAGCCCTGGGGTCAAGTCCCAGCTCCACCAGGAATGGAACCAAGATCTCCTGAGTGCCAGTCCAGTGTTCTCCGTCCTTCTCCCTCAATGCTCAAGTAGTTCGGGCCACCAATTTTAAACTTCCCTTAACTTAAGGGAGGAAAATGCCAGTCTCATTCACAGCAGCAATTTTTATTTTTTTTTTAAAAACACCTGACACTGGCAAGCAGCCCTCTGATGCCAACATCAAAAGATATGGCTCCGAGTCCTGCCAGAGGTATGTTGGGCCTCAAGCAGGCGGCTCGGAAATGCCAGTTTTAATCAAGACCGCTGTCATGTCAGGCAAGCTCCGAGCACAGCACGCAGCAGCCAGCACCAGACGAGCTGCGATAATGGTGGAGTCGGCAAAATGGGTTCAGATCTTTTAATATAGAATATTAAACGGGAAATGCACTCTCTGTTAACATCTCCAACAGCATCAGAGCAGATTCCTGAAAGGAAGCCATGTTGCTTTCATACACAGATAATTCTAGGTATTAAAGAGAGAGTCATTTCTGTCTGCTTCCCTGGAGAAGGTGACAAAACAAAACAACCAACCAACCAACCAATTCCAGGGCCACAGGAGAAACTGATCTCTTCCAGCTAATGGGATCATGTAAACACACACACAGAATCCCAGCCCCAAAACTTTCATTCTTTCTTTAAACTGCTTACGGTTGCAGTTCAGAAAGGGTAAAAATATTGAGCCCTACAGAGCAAAGCATTTGTCAGATCGCCGATGTGTCAAGCCTGGAATCCAACCTCCAGCTGGGGCCAATCGCTGAAAAGCCCACAATGCATCTGACCATGCTGCGTATTGGGAGGCTGGGGCGGGGGGGAGAAAAGCATCCTTCCTGACCCGC
The DNA here is from genome assembly GCF_027887155.1 of Malaclemys terrapin pileata. Classification (NCBI taxonomy): domain Eukaryota; kingdom Metazoa; phylum Chordata; order Testudines; family Emydidae; genus Malaclemys; species Malaclemys terrapin. Next base: position 8,283,589 of record NC_071525.1, read on the forward strand.
TGCCACAGGCAGCCAAGTTAAAACCTCAAGTACGAGATTGGACTCTCCTTGTTATCTTCACATGCATGGGCATGAATATTTGCAGAAATCTGGACATAGTACAGCTCCCTCCTGGAACAGGGCGTTCCACAGGTGTGCTACACACTGCATGAAGCTATAAGCAGACTGCGATTTCCCCAGTTCTCCCCAGAACTGGGTGTGCATGTGTGTGTGGGGGGGGGTATTCTTTCAGTAGGATGCATTGAGCTGGAACAACTCAGAAGGGCTAAACTTTGGAGAAGGCCCTTTCCTGCTACAGATTTGCATTGTTGCGATGAACTAAAAGGCTTAATGGAGACGCTCAGCCCATTGGTGCTGGTCAGGAGAAGAGGGTAATGTCTACACTGCAGCTGTAAGTTTCCAGCTCATAAAAGATTGTCAGAATGGCCCTACTGGGTCAGACCAAAGGTCCATCTAGCCCCGTCTTCCGACAGTGGCCAGGGCCAGGTGCCCCAGAGGGAATGAACAGAACAGGGAATCATCAAGTGATCCATCCTCCGTCGCTCATTCCCAGCTTCTGGCAAACAGAGGCTAGGGACACCATCCCTGCCCATCCTGGCTAATAGCCATTAATGGACCTATCCTCCATGAATTTACCTAGTTCTTTTTTGAACCCTGTTATGGTCTTGGCCTTCACATCCTCTGGCAAGGAGTTCCACAGGTTGACTGTGCATTGTGTGAAGAAAATACTTCCTTTTATTTGTTTTAAACCTGCTGCCTATTAATTTCATTGGGTGGCCCCTAGTTCTTGTGTTATGAGAAGTAGTAAACAACTCTTCCTTATCTACTTTCTCTACACCAGTCATGATTTTGTATCTCAGGTCAACATTCCTGGGCTAGCTTTGACTGATGTTAGTGCACTAAAAATAGCAGTGTTACCATAGCAATGCAAGTTGCCCAGAGAACAATCCCATGTGAAACAGTAGCTAAGTAGGAGGACGGTTAGCCTCTCCCGCGGCCCTGGCATGCTGCTATTTTTAGTGCACCAACTTGATCAGAGCTAGCGGGTGTACGTCTCTCCAACCAGGGAATCGCACTTCCAGCTGCAGTGCAGATGTACACCAAGAGAGGGCAGTCATCCTGGCCGATTAGCACCACCAGGGCTTGATAATATGGGGGGGTGAAAAATTCACCCTTCTGAGGAGAGCTGGGTGCCACACAAATCTCACAGGGCTTTTGCACTGGACTTCGTCCAGGAGTGAATGTCAGTCTCTGCAAAGTAAGGGGAGGCTGGTATGGAGACTTACAGCGAGCGCTTGGATCTTCTCAAACATCAGGTTGGTTTTTCTCTTCAGAGAGCTTTCACTTTCTTTGCTCCTGAAAAAGAAACAAGCAAATACCAACAAAGAAAATCATTCAGGTTAAAAAGGGACATAGCCACTGGGGGGGAAAGAGGGGGAGAGGAGAGAGAGAGAAGCAGAGCAGTGTTTAAGGCACTCTCTTATGACTCTGGTTTGAATCCCGGCTCTGTCACGGGACCTGTGTGACCTTGGGCAAGTCACTTAACCCCCCGTGCCTCAGTTTCCCCATATGAACAAGGGAGATGATTGCTCTTCACTGCCTCATAGGGGCATCGAGGGGATGAAATACATTAAAGATTGTGAAGTGCTCAGGTACTTTGGTAACAGGGACCAGGTAAGTACTTAAGAGACATACACACTTCTGTCCGGAATTTTTAACTTAATGTTGTTGCAGGCAACACTTCAGATGAGCATCTCTGCAAGTTAGAGGAAAGTTCTGTTCACTGCTCCCCACAGTTTGAGGCCCATACTGTATGAATTGAAGGTAAAGGGGTAAGTCTCTCTTTACAAGAAGCCAGGGGAGTGAAAATCTGAAAGTGAGTGTTTCAGTCAAGTGTCCACAAGGCGGGAAAGGGGGAAGAAGAGAGGTTGTCTTTAAACCCTTGCTTTCCCGTAGAGAATCCTTTTAGTGATTAAGTTCAGCGGATCAGCTGCCTAATTTGCCCTGTACTCCCACCCAACAGACACTATCTACCTCCACAGGATTATTTAAAACAGAAGGCGACTACGCTAGGAATTAATTCCCTTTGTCGGCTCCAAGGTTGCCAATTTGCACCTTTTTAGAGTCGCTACCACTTAGCCAAGAGGCTTACCGTTGTGAGTTCGTGGGCTAAGCTGTAGTTCAAGGGTTCTGAAGCGAACACTCCCACAAGCTGCCCAGGGCACTAGACTCCTATCCCAAGGTTAGATTTAAAGGACAGAGTTTTGTCTCATTTAAAGGACCAATTTTCCTGCACATCTGGGGCCAGATTTTCTAGACTCTGACTCCAAGCCAGAAGGGCCCATTGTGATCAGCTCGTCTGAGCTCCTGTGTAACAGACTCGATAGCTAGGCTCCTGTTTAGAATAGATTCGCCTAGCGAGAGCTATGGGGCAGATTTCCCTAGAGAGAGCTGTGGGGCAGAGTTCATTTGAGAACCACCGCCCCTTTGAGAGAAGTGTGGGTCCCTGATACATCATGTTTGCTGGGGCCCCCACCTCCTCCCATTTCACTTTATTTACACAGATGTTTTGGGGAGGGAGGCCCTGAGCTCAGGGCCCCAGTACAATTGTGCCCCCTTTTATCCCCTGCCTCTAGTCAGCCCTGATCTCACCCCCGAGATGATGCAGTACTTCCTTTGTATTGTTTCAGAAACCTCTTTCACTAAAGCGAGTTTATGCAGTGTTGTTGGAGCCATGTTGGTCCCAGGATATGAGAGAAACAAGGTGGGGCAAGGGAATCTCTTATTAGACCAACTTCTGTTGGTGAGAGCTGTAAGCATCAAAGCGTGTGCCTCTCACCAACAGAAGTTGGACCAATAAAAGATATTCCCTCCCCCACCTCGTCACCCATAGTTCATGGCAGCGAAACACTCAATGCCTCCAGCCCCCCCCTGCTCCAACAGGGCAAGCTGCACATCAGACGCTGCTATCCTAACACTGGACCCAAGAGCGCTCGGCCCAACACTCACCCATCCTTCAGGATACTGTAGATCAGTTCCTTGGTGTACTCGCTGCTCCCAGGCGGAGAGACTTCCTGCTGGTCTTTCAGAAGGTCTGGAGTGGACTTAAGCTGCTAATGAGACAGGACAAACGTCACCAGATGCTCGCTGCACAGCAGTAGGACTTGCCAGATGGGATCAGACCAATGGGCCCATCTAGCCCGGTATCCCATCTGATGGCAGCCAGAACCAGCTGATTCAGAGCAAGGCGCAAGCCAACCCCACCACTCTCTTGATGGAATAACCTACCCACAGGGTAAGTTTCTTCTTAAGCCCAGGCAATGAGTGCTTGGCTTATGCCCTGAAGCAGGAAGATCTGCATCCACCTAGGACGCTGTCACCGTGCTCCCTATGTTAGGAGAGGACAACAGCAGCAGTTTTGCAAGCAAACGTGGCTGGGATCTGATGTAACTAGGTGTAGGTGGCAGTTCGGTTGCAGCCCTTAAGGGCCTAGCGAACTTCCGAGTCAAATGCACCTCGGGACCTACGCTCCCGGCATTGAACTCTAGTGCCTAGAGCACTTGGAAAGAGGCCAGCTGGGAACAGCATTCCGTAAGGAGGAGGAGCAGCTTCCTCACTGGGGTAGGAAGAAGCAGAAGATGGGGCATGCCGATTTCTGGTTGAATAACCACACTGCTGCAGCCACCACCAGCGGCTGGCAGGGCACGTCTACGCTGCGACTGCAGCGCCAAGCTAGTGGCAACCGCAGCAACGTCTCAGCCGCACGAGCAGGGGTGGCTTGACTCGGTGCCCAGGGTGCCAGGCGGGGCTAGCCTGGGCAGCGGCGGTTCACTGCTACCCTTACTGCCATCACACCTCCCGACTGCAGTGGAGGCATATCCGGAGATCAGGGACCAATGGCATCACCTGGGCAGTGACCTTGAGGCCCAGAGAGCTAATTGGGGGGTGGGGGGGGGGATAGCTTGGTGGTTTGAGCATTGGCCTGCTAAACCCAGGGTTGTGAGTTCAATCCTTGAGGGGGCCATTTAGGGAACTGGGGTAAAAATCTGTCTGGGGATTGGTCCTGCTTTGAGCAGGGGGTTGGACTAGATGACCTCCTGAGGTCCCGTCGAACCCTGATCTTCTAGGATTAAGGCTCCACCCTGAGCACCGATAGCACGTGGTTTGCTGGGCTGTCAAGAAGTCAAGCACATCGCTACTCCCGTGCTTAGAGTGAAATAGGTGCCAAAGCATGGCCAGCGTGCCGAGCCCCGGGCAGGCCTGAGTCCCGAACGAAGAGTTACCTGTAGTTCTGATTGCACTTGACTTTGCTGCTGCTCAACGACAGGCTCCTCCAAGCTTTTGTGGCTCCAGTCTCGCGTCGGCTGGGCCTTGACTGAGTTTTCCTTCAGATCTTCCCGGAGCACTCGGTTCAGGCTGCCGGTGCGAGGCGCGTTGGCCGCACCAGGCTGTTTGGCGGCCAGGCCCTTCGGCCCTTCCCTGAGGCGATCCTGGAGCTGGTCGGAGCTCAGCTCTCTGGCATCGGCCGTGTCGTGGTAGGACACCCTGCCGTCGAGACTCTGCGACCGCTTCCTCTCCTCTGGGGAGATCCGGCTTCTCCTGGTGGCTCGGCCCCTCTGCTGAACCTTCCCATCGAACTTCGTGATCAGGGAATCCACAGAGGACAGCGGCTTCGTGTCAATGTCACTTTGGTCAGCTGGCTGCCGAGGCCCGGAGGACTCTGGGTCTGGCGATGGCTGCTTGCCTACAAACCTTCGTCCAGTAGCTGCACGGGATTCCTGGCCGGGGTCAGTCCTTTTCCTGCCTGTAATGTCCAGCGTGCTGCTGCTCTTGGCACTGGCTGGAGCCTGGGATCGGTACATGCCCCCGCTCTGCATGCTGAGAGGGCTTGGGCCATAGCCCTCCTCTGAATTGGGGCTTAACAGAGAGCTGTGAGATTGAGTCCTCCTCAGCTCCTCCCCAAAAGGCCTCTGGGGTGGCAGCTGTCTGGAGCTGTCCTGAGGGGACGAGGAGCCATTCCTGCGGTAGGAATGAGCTGCCTCAGCTCTGACAGGCCTCCTCTCCCTCGGGTAGTGCTGGGAGCCCAGCTCCTCGTCAGAGGTGCTGTACTGGGAGTTATACTGGGAATGTCTGGCCACGTACCGGCTTTCCGGCAGCTCAGAATCAGAGCTGATGGAGCCCGGGCCTTCCCTGAGGGAGTTAGGGGGCAGCTGCTCAGGCCACTGGCTGGGAGCGGGGTTCCCGTATTTACTCTCGCTTCTGATCTGCACCCCGAAGGAGTCCTCTCCTTTCGCCCCGCTGTTCAGGACCACAAAGGGCTGCCCGTCGATGCCCTGGACCCTCACCGCGACCCCGTAGGAGCCTGCCTTGGAGTGCTTGGGCCTGATCTTCTGGAGCTTCTTCATTTCCTTCAGGTCATCTATGAATCGGATCTGAACCCCGTAGTCCACGGGGTTTGGCTTCTCAGCCATAGCTCCATTCACATGCCGCTCCATCCCCGGGGGTTAAAAGCACTCCAGCCTCCTGCAGGGGAAAGAGGAAAAACACTCTCATGCCACTGGCCCAGCTGGGGTTAGGTAGGGAGCCAGGAGCAACTGCTGGCAAGGCTGCGCTTGAGGAAACAGGGCTTATAGATTTCAAGGCCAGAAGGGACCCTTGTGATCATCCAATCGGCCCTCCTGGATCACACAGGCCAGATCTGTTAGAGGAACATCCAATCTGGATTTAAAAATTGCCCACAATGGAGAATCCACCATGACCCTTAGTAAATTGTTCCAATGGTTACGCTCACTGTCAAACTCAGCCAGGAATAAGGTGTGGGTTTTTGTCTAGTGTCAGATTCCAGCTATTGGCTCATGTTCGACCTTTCTCTGCTAGACTGAAAAGCCCACTATTAAATATTTTTTCCCCATGTAGGTACTTGTAGGCTGTGGTGGGGCGCCTGCCTCACACTGGGCTCTAAGGGGTTAATAGAGCCCTAGGGAGGCTGCATAGGTGGCAGCCAATCAGAGAAGGGTCGAGGGGAGCAGCCAAGTAGGGCCATATAAAAAGGGAGCTGCAGGGCAGAGGAGGGGAGTTCTCTGCTAGGAGCCCAGGGAGGAAGGACTGTGTCCCTGGGAGGGCTGAGACAACTGCCAGCACTCTGGACAGAGCCGTGCCGCTAGCAGGGACCGGGGGAGCGAGAGACAGCTCCTGGCTGGCTGCTGGGGTTTGCAGGCTGAAGCCCTGAGGCAAGGGCAAAGAGGATACTGGGGCCATGAGGAAGTGGCCAATTAGCTGCAGTAGCCACTAAAGGAAGTGGCTTAACAGTGGACTGCAGGTCCCCCGGAAGAGGGGAGCACAGTGTGTGGCACGGCCAGAGGGCTGCGTCGTTGAAGAGGACCCCGTGGTCCTTGGAGAGGCCTGGGTCCTAGAGCAGGAATGATAGCTCAGCGCCCTCTTCAGGTGGAGTCTTGCTGCCAATTCCCAAGATAGCCAGCAGGAGGCACCACAGTGGTGACTGAACCCCATTACATAGGCTAATCAAGTCACCCCTAAACTTCCTCTGTTAAGTTAAAGAGCTCAACCACTATAGAGGCATGTGATTAACTTCATGAAAGCAGAGCATAACCCAGAGCAGACAGGCTCTCTCTTAATCCTATTCAAATCTGGAATGCTTTGTCGATACAGAGTTTATTTACACTGGAGATAAGGAGCAGCGTTCAAGAGATTAAAGTTTGGCAGGCCTAGTACGTGTCTCCGTTTATTACTGAAAAACACGTACAAGGGGAAGGCGCCCTGGGGAAGGTCCTTTAAAAGCAGGACCATAGAAATGCAAGGTGCTCAAAGCAGAGAGTGATCCATCACCAGATCAGGGCCTAAGCAAATCCGTGAAGGAAGCAGGGCTCCACAAATCGGTCTTCCCCCATGCTGACATCCTTCTAGGATTGGGGCCTATGTGACTTGCCAAGGACGCAGCAAATCAGCAACAGAGCCATGAATAGAACCCAGGAGTCTCAACTCCCTCTCTCTATCCAACAGACACCCCTTAAATAAATAAATTCACACACGCTTCTCAAGTGCAAGATTTTGTTGTTGTTTCCAATATCTCGGGGAGAGGGAGGGGGAATTTTACTGCAGAACCTTAGACAACACTGAAGATTCCTTTTTACTTGTCCCACTAGCAATGCATCTCATGTGAGGATTAGCCAGGCTGGAGATTAATAGCTTTCTGAAGTTTGTACGCAGCATTTTTCCTTCAAAATCTCCCCCACTCCCCAGAAGCAGACAAACATGCAATTGTTAAAATGTTATGAGACACTAAACCAAAAAAGCATATGACAAACAAAAAGCCGCACGCTAGCACCGCTGAACCGAGCTGCATTTCTAGGACAGAGCAGTTTCACACACAATGAAAGCCTGTTATCCTAACACGGAGTACATGCCATCTTTCTGGTCACCAGCATTCCAGATGCAACCCATCCTATTCTCCTTCTCCGATCAAAATCCTGATCTGCCGCACAGCTCAAGCGCCTACAGTCTCGGGCTCCTATTAAAAAATACGCAGCATCAGCAAATACAACATGCACATGCTCACATGGGAAAGTAGAGGAGAAAAGCAGGATAGGATCTTAGAGAAATTGTGCATGTGTTGAAAACTCTGAAGACCAGACTACCCACCTCTCCTGGCTTGCTTGCCTAAGAAACGCAAGCAGAGTGCTGCATACTCACTGCAATTGAAGGTTAGCACCTCTGTTGGGTACGAAAGCAGAAGCCCGACATCCACAAGAGATCTGAATAAGAACGCCACTGCACCCGGTGTCCGATCTAGGCTAGCGTCCCTGGCACTTCGGTAGCCGTAAGTCTCCCATTTGGTGGGAACAGATATTAGCAGTGACATATTGAGCACAAAAGTGATGTAACACTCCTCAGTCCCAGGGGCAGCCTGCCTGAAGAGAGTCTTTTGCTCCCCATTGGATGCAGGGAGCCTCACTGCATCAATTCCCTTTGCAATATGTTAGATGAGCAATTACCATAAGCTACATGGACTGCTTCACCGTAGGCACGGGCAGGCGGCCGGCAGCACATAATGGGAATGACAGCCTGCCTGAATTCCCTCCAGCATGTAACTGACCGGCAGTCAGGGCGTCTGTAGGCGTGTTTGATTTGCCTCCACTCCAGCTGTCTGATAGCCAAGCAAGTTACCTGCTTGAACTCCCCAGGGCTTCTTCTACCCATGATCTGCAGAGCAGCTTGGAGACTGCCCTTCCAGCTGGAGGAAAAGCAGGATTCTGCTCTCGGGTACCTCGATACCAAGTTGCTGCCCCCGTTTAAGAGGGGAGGGGAGATCTAGACGCCTGCCTCACTGCCTTTGAGCAGTCTTGCCGTTTGAACCTGGCCGATGCTGTGGACTGGCCCCGCTGTTTCACCCGGTATTCGTCCCAAAGCCATAGAGGTGTGCAGCCGGATGGACAGAGTTGATACTGGGGACTACGAACAGTTCACAAAAGCTCTGCTGCTTACATTTGAATCGACACCTGAGGCTTATAGGAAAAGGCTTCAGGGTGTGCAAAAGACCCCAAGTGTGACCCTATATGGAAGCCACCACCCTGATGGGAGACACTCTCCATGTCCTCGAGAAGCAGTAGCTAAGTCCACTACTAGCGCTGTCCACGCAGGGACTTCCGTTAGCTTAGCTGGATTTTTCACACCCCTGAGTGACACAGCTGAGTTGATGTAAGTTTTCTAGTTTATTGTTAACCAGCCCTAAGTCAGAGTGACCAGTGATTTTAGGCAAGCACCTTAGAGGACAGGTGCTCTGTACTGTAACAATCTGGGCCCCTTTAAGATGTTTCCAATTGGGATCCTCATCTCCCCCCGACACACACACAAATTGTTAAAAGCAACCAGGGTAGGTTGTATTAGTTGTTGTGGTGGAACATAGGGAGTGTGTGTGTGTTGGGGGGGGGGTCCTCAGGCAGTGAGGCCCTGAAGCCACCTTACCCCTCTGTATACAGGTTTTCATGGGATCACTTCACAAGCAGTGTCGCTTATACATTTGGTACAAGGATAGAGAGATTGCAGCAGCCTGTACAGCTCCAAGCACAATGGGGTCCTGTTTCATTTCCAGGGCGCTGCAACAGCATTTCACCGCTCGCTAGGATGCCTTGGGAGCCAGGCACTTGAAAGCCATCTCTTGTGCTTCCGAGTCCTTAACTCCAGAGCGCTCCGCTTCAGGATAGGGGCTGCTACCACAATAATTATGGCACTTCAGAGATTACATTTCTGGGAGGTAAATATGGCCAAGGACAACCTGAAAGTTCTTATCTGGCCCTCATGACCATAGTATCTGAGCACCTCAAAGTCAGTAGTGTATTTATCCTCACTACCCCACCCCCCAGCAGGTAGGGCCGTGCCATTATCCCCAGTGTACAGATGGGAAATTGAGGTACAAAGAGGCTAAGTGACTTGACCAAGGTCACCCAGTCTATGGTGGAGCAGGGACTTGAACCCAGATCTCCCAAGTGCTAGGAAAGAGCCCTAACTGCTGACCATCCTTCCTCAGTGCTACAGAAGCAATGGATTAGCAAAACGATCTAATACAGGCGTCTGACTAGTAAGGACAATGAGGGATTTTTCCAAAGGCCCATGGCATGTAGCACAGTTTGTATAACATAAAAATCCCCGTCTTCCCCAGGGAGCAGTGTCAGATCCCTACTTGCAAGGCCTGCATTCAGGCAGCCTCCCTGTAGGGCAGCACTGAGTTGGTTTCTTTAAGCAGCACACGACCTCTCTCCTGGTTTTCCTGCAGGTCTGAGGCAGGGACACTCTGGACAGAAATGAGCCTGCCAATTACTCTGACAAGTGTGACTGTTTGGGGGAAGGGAGGAGGTTTTCTAGCGCTTTGAAGTCAGGCAGGATTTCCACTCTAATGCAGAGTCCTGCCACCTTCCAGCCACAACGGTGCTAGATTTTTCTGTAAATAAGTTGCCTCAAGACGACAGCTCAGGAGACGAGTCAGCCGATAGGCACTGGCTGTTCGGCAACCTTCAGTTATCCTAATTAGTGCGTGATGGAGATCCAGAAAGGAGACTTTTTAAATCACAACTGGTTTGTGCTTTCAGTCCAGCTATTTTTGAGAATCAGCTCTCACACCTCTCCCCCAGATTATGGATAGCTATCATCTGGCCCCCATCCCCGTTTGATTTTTGAAAGGATTCCCAGGCCCTCTGCTTGCTTATGAACCTTTCAAACTGGCTGGCGTATGAAATACAGACAGGAGCGGCGCCAGGGTTTTTGGCACCCTAGGCAGGGGTCCTTCCGTGCTCCCAGTCGTCGGCGGCAATTCTGCGGCGGGGGGGAGGGGGTGTCCTTCCGCACTCCCAGTCTTTGGGGCACTTCGGCGGCGGGTCCCGGAGCAAGTGAAGGACCCGCCACAGAATTGCCGCTGAAGACCCGGAGTGCAGAAGGACCCCCCGCTGCCGAATTGCCGCCTAGGGCGGCAAAATGCCGCTCCCCCCCCAAATCCTGGTGCCCTTGGCAACCACCTAGGTTGCCTAAAATGGAAGCGGTGACCCTGAATACAGAGCCTTTGAAGAGGCATGAGTTTGGACCTCACAGCATCTCCTCCCCACCGGAGGCAGAGCGGAAGCAGAGTTATTCTTGTAGCCCCTAGGAACCTCAGTCACAGTGGGCCAGGACCCAGGAGGTGTGCAAACTGAACAAATTAGTCCTTGCCCCAAAGAGGTCACAATCTAATCCCGGCTGCCACCGACTCTTTGTGGTCTTGGGCAAGTCATTTTGCCTTGGGCCTCAGTTTGATCTGTAAAATGGGATTGCAATTTTCTTCCTTCCACCAGTTTGCACTGTGAATTCTTCGGGACAGGGACTCCCGCACCCCATCTATGCAGCGCCTGGCACAATGGGACCCTGATTATTGCAATCTGGACCTCTAGGTGCTTGTGTGATGTAGGCAGCCTCGTAACCCAAAAAGGTATTTTCAGCCAGGAATTGTCCAGACTCTTTGGTGGCAAGACTAATCAGCTGGCATCAATGGGCAACACTGAGCCTAAAGAAAAAGTATGTTGGAAGAGATTCAGCTAGGAGGAGCCATTAACAGCAAATCAGCAGATCGCTTATTTAAAGCTGCTAGCAAGAGGTGCAGTGACACAGGTAAAAGAGACATTTGGTCTTATTTCAGCACCCGTAGCACATGCAGTTAAGTGGTTGCTCTCAGAAACAGCGGGATTATTGAAGAAGAGATTTAATTAGAGCTACAATAAACCTTTTCAGATCGGTCTCTTTTACCATCCCCATCCACCACTAAACCAACCCTCATGGCACGAGTCAGTTTTCAGAACTCATATGAAGACACAGGGAGCACAGTAAGTTATTTATTTTAAAGGCTGCAAAGAAGCCATTTGCTCTCAGTTTATTAAGCTTGCAAGGCAGCCTAAGAATTGGTATTTCCACCACCCACTGCAGAGAGCTGATAAAAAGGGATCCGATTCTGTGAAGTGCCCAGCACTCGGCTTCAGGGCCAGCTCCAGGAACCAGCCCACCAAGCTTGTGCTTGGGGCGGCACCTGGAGGGGGGCGGCACGGTGCTCCGGCCGCCGGGGAGAGCGGAGCCGCGGCGGGCACTCCGCCCTCACCCTGGCGCTCCGGCCGGTCGGGCAGAGCGGCCTGTGGCCGGGCTCGGCGCCCTCCTGTGCTGCGCTGGGGGGGGAGGGGGGGGAGGGGCGGCAGGAGGCTTTTTTGCCTTGGGCGGCAAAAAAGCTAGAGCCGGCCCTGCTCGGCTTGACCGGGCCCAGGCTGACCTTTGAATTCTCCATGTGCAAAATCAGTTGGGGGGAGGGAGGGAGATAGACAAACAAAAACCACCACACACAGGGATCAATTTCGAGGGGAAAGACCCTGTGCTGTAAGTGGAGGATTCTGGCTACTCTCAGCTGAGGTTCAGCGGAGCCTGCCGGGGGGTCACTTATCCAGCTTTCCCTACAAGAGTGCAAGCCCCTGGAAGAGTCACCAGCCTGCTACAAATTCCTACAGAGGCTTCATGCTAGCAGGTCACGGTACCACAACAGAGCAAGCACTATTAGCGAGGCACTGGCAGACTCTCCCCAGACACAGATCCCAGGAGCAGAAATTTGGGTGATACAGAGCACTGCACAAATCCATCCAGGAATAAACCAGGGGGACAGAGAGAGACACACACAGACACTTTCTCCTAGTGTCCAAAACTGAGACCAGAAGCAACAGACACATCTTCAGTCTGATGGGGAGACTTCAGGACAACCACGACACCATGGGTCCCAGTCCACATCTGGACTGGAAGTGGAGGGTAGTATCCCTTTAAATAGTTTGAGAGCCCTCCAGTGGGGCTCACTGTGTGCTATACTTTAGAAGCTGCAGAAGCCAGTCGGAGCAGGAGCATGCGAGTCGCTAGGTCGGAAATATTTATGTATGTTCAGTAAGCACAGTTATTTGGAGCCAGTCATACCCATGTGTGTTCGGCAGCTTCTAACACAGAATACAATGGGCACCAATAGAAGGCTCACAGCTATTTTAAAAGGATACACACTACAGGAGCCCAGCAGTCCCAATTCACAGCCTCCACTAGCTAACATTAGGACTGTATGGGTGGAGGTGAAGACTTGAGGAAATCTTTCTGCCAATCACAGTACCAGTCTCAGTGTTTGGTTCATCCTCTGAGTGGAAATTCAGAATTAAGGTTTACAATTCACCCTTAGAATCATAGAATATCAGGGTTGGAAGGGACCTCAGGAGGTCATCTAGTCCAACCCCCTGCTCAAAGCAGGACCAATCCCCAACTAAATCATCCTAGCCAGGGCTTTGTCAAGCCGGGCCTTAAAAACCTCTAAGGAAGGAGATTCCACCACCTCCCTAGGTAACCCATTCCAATGCTTCACCACCCTCCTAGTGAAAAAGTTTTTCCTACTATCCAACCTAAACCTCCCCCACTGCAACTTGAGACCATTACTCCTTGTTCTGTCATCTGATACCACTGAGAACAGTCTAGATCCATCCTCTTTGGAACCTCCTTTCAACTATCTGAAAGCAGCTATCAAATCCCCCCTCATTCTTTCCTTCTGCAGACTAAATAATCCCAGTTCCCTCAGCCTCTCCTCGTAAGTCATGTGTTCAGCCCCCTAATCATTTTTGTTGCCCTCCGATGGACTCTTTCCAATTTTTCCACATCCTTCTTGTAGTGTGAGGCCCAAAACTGGACACAGTACTCCAGATGAGGCCTCACCAATGTTGAATAGAGGGGAATGATCACGTCCCTCAATCTGCTGGCAATGCGCCTACATATACAGCCCAAAATGCCGTTGGCCTTCTTGGCAACAAGGGCACACTGTTGACTCATATCCAGCTTCTCGTCCACTGTAACCCCTAGGACCTTTTCTGCAGAACTGCTGCCTAGCCACTCGGTCCCTAGTCTGTAGCAGTGCATGGGATTCTTCAGTCCTAAATGCAGGACTCCGCACTTGTCCTTGTTGACCCTCATCAGATTTCTTTTAGTCCAATCCTCCAATTTGTCCGTATCTAATTTGTCCTTAAATAGGTCCATATTGTGCCGGGGGAGGGGAGGGGGAGAAGAGGAGGAGGAGAGGAGCAGGGAAGCGAAACGGTCTAGTTAAAATATGTACCTGGGGCAGGAAGAGAAAAGACAGGAAATAATCCCCAGTCTATACTCTCATAAATGTGGTAACTCCATAGTTACACCTGTTTCACACTCAATCTAGCCTGATGTCTTCAGCATGACACGTACCAGACATTGACCATCACCAGACAACTAGCCTTCTGCAACGTACAGAGAGTGTCAAGATGCTGGATCCCCCTACACTCTGTGTCCTGAGCTTGTTATCCACACAGTCTGTAGAGCATTGAGATAACGAGATTGATTTTATCCAGGGGAGTTTATCCCTAGCATCTGTAAATATACCCAGATCACAAACAGATCGCAAATACCCTTAATCAATCCTATTATTTTAATATTTCCAGGCTAGACGATGCAGAGCATCAACAAGACACAGAAGTATCTTCCTCTCTGAATGCATGGGAGGAAAGACCCTGTAAAGCAGAGGGACACTAAACACCTACCCTGTTTCCCCGAAAATAAGACAGTGTCTTATATTAATTTTTGCTCCCAAAGATGCGCTAGGTCTTATTTTCAGGGGATGTCTTATTTTTCAGAAATGAAAAATGCCTTATTATCGGTGGATGCCTTATTATCGGGGAGGTCTTATTATCGGGGAGATGCCTTATATTACAACGAGAGGCAAAACTGTAAGTAGGCCTTATTTTCGGAGGATGTCTTATTTTCGGGGAAACAGGGTAGTGAGAGACACCTCTGTGATTGGATGGTGCAGGAGGAAAGACAGGATCAAGGATTCAGAACAGCTGTTTCAAGACTCTCCGACCACCTAGTGACTAGAAGAAGGAACAAAATCTGGCAAAAGCAACTGATAGAAGAGAGAATCAACAGGCGCTTGGCTGGTCACAGCACATCAGAAGTGGTGGGTGGATTTTGTAACAGGACAAGAACAGATGCTGCAGCGCATCAAGGGGGAATGGAGACAGTGAAGTCAGGTCAGAGATAGCCTTGTTTGTAGGTGCCATCCCTAGCCTCAAGAGTCAGTCAGACAGAGCACGCACGATGTGCCGCTGCACGAAGGAAACAGCAACAGATACGGGAGAGGGAGAAGTTGAGATGCATCAGCTGTGCTTACCTATAACAGCCACTGTAAAAAGTACCTGTGGTAAGTCTGACAGAGGCAGGGGGAGAAGAGAGAACAAACAATGTAAGAGACAGTACCCAGCAAGCAGAAAGGCAATAAAGTTGGAGGATACCAGATTCCAATAGGGTTACCATATTTAAAAAAAGAGGACACTCCATGGGGCCCTGGCCCCGCCCCTCCCCCCCCCTCCCCCCAACTCCGCCCCTTCCCCACCCCAACTGTGCTCATTCCCCACCCCTTCCCCAAAGTCCCCGCCCTAACTCCACCCCCTCCCCTGAGTGCCCCGCATTCCCACTCCTCCCTCCCAGCCACGCGAAAAGGGCTGCCCAAGCGCTACCGGCTTCACGGTTTGCTGGGCAGCCCCCAGACCCTGCGCCCCCAGCCGGCGCTTCCCCAGTGCAGCTGGAGCCCGGGAGGGGAAGCGCCCAGCCGGGGGCGCAGGGTCTGGAGGCTGCCCAGCAAACCGTGAAGCCGGTAGCGCTCGGGCTTTGGGCAGCCCCCGTGCCTCCGGACCCTGTGCCCCCAGCCGGGCACTTCCCCTCCCGGGCTCTGGCTGCTGTGGTCCTCCCCTGACTCTTCGGCTCTGTTTAAGAGCCAAGCTGCCTGAGCGCTACCGGCTTCGGGCAGCCCCCATGCCTCTGGACCCTGCGCCCCCGGAGCCCGGGAGGGGAAGTGCCCGGCTGGCGGTATTTTTCCAAGACATGTTCGGCTTTTTGGCAATTCCCCCCGGACGGGGGTTTGATTACCAAAAAGCCGGACATGTCCGGGAAAAACCGGACGTATGGTAACCCTAATTCCAGGAACTAGGACCAGGGGAAGCAGAGGTAACCTCACTATTACAGTGTGCAAAAACACTGATCAAGCAAAACACACAGCTGGAATGTTAACACTGCCTCACAACCCCAGAACTCCCTAGCTTGCATCTTGCAACTCCCGTATGTTTGTTGCATACAACCACGTTTAGACAGAGGCAGGGACGAGAGACTTACATAGGTTGTAAGCTTTTGGGGGCAGGGGCTTTCTTTGTACAGCGCCTAGCACAGTGGGGTCCTGATCCAGGAGTGAGGCGCCTCGGTGCTACCGGAATAGAGTTAGCGTAGGAGCATGCTGCATCTGAATCACACCCTGTCCTAGGTGGACGTGAGAGGAGGTGGGTGAGTCATGGTAAATGTTTAATGTCTCAGGAATTCTTACAGTCCAGCTCAGCTGATAAAGGGGCTTGAGAAACAGCCTATCTGGACTCCGCTCCCACACGAAAAAGGGGAAGAGCAGTTCTGAGAGAAACCCAGCCCCAATGTTGTCCCAGAGAAGGGATTGGAGCGTGTACAAGATAGCATGCCTCAAAACAGAGGGGGGAGGAGAGGAGCACTTTGCTCACCCAGCCATAGCCAAGCTAGACCTTTATGACACAATTGCATCTTAACTCTGCCCTGCAATAGCCTCTCCACTGTTTGCTGGATTAGCACAAGTGTTGAGTAATTCTGCAAGGAGGCTAGAACTTGGGACTCCAATCTCTCAGGGTACAGCAGCTGGGAGGGGCTATTCCCAGCTTGGGCAGACATACACACACACGCTCTACATGGCCTAGGGCACTAAAAATAGCAGCGTGGCGGGAGCTGCACAGGTGGTGGCTCGGGCTAGCTGCCAGAGTGCTATCCTGCCTGGCCCCCTGGGTATGTATTCAGGCGGCTAGCCTGAGCCAGTGGCCACACAGCTATGTCTAGTGAGACGAGCTAACACGCGTACGCCCACCTGAGCTGGGAACCACACCTGTCCGCTGCTGTATAGACATACCTCCAGCTGGAAGCCCTTGAAGGACCAAAGCCTGTGCCGGATTTCATGCAAGCCATTTCAGTGGTATATCGCAGGGATTAATTTGGCCCACAGAGTTAACATAAGGGACAACACAGGAAAGGCAACCGTAGACTGCTAATGGGTCTACACTCGCGTACACACACACACACACACACACCCCAACACCAACTTGGGGCTGTTGAATCACTGTTTTACTGATGGAAAGAGGCCAACTTCCGCTCCTGGAGATAGCAACACAATAGTACCACAATAATACCACAACCTTTGGCAACAGGTTAACCCAAAAGGGTGTTTTGCAACTGGCAGAAAGAGAATGGAAAACAAGTGGAGAGCTGCAATATAAATCCTCTTCATTCAAAAAGGAAATCTAGAGTCTGAACACCTGCAAGATGTGGGAAAATGCACCTAGATGATCACACAGCTCAATGTTTGTCATTTAGACCCTATGGCTACTGAAGAAGTAGCTGTATCACATACAGGTAGGGCCCTACCAAATTCACAGCGTGAAAAAGGCATCAGGGACTGTGAAAGCTGGCTATTGTAGAGGGGTCCTGGTATTGCTGCCCTTACTTCTGCGCTGCCTTCAGAGCTGGGCGGCCTGAGAGCGGCGGCTGCTGGCCAGGCACCCAGCCCAAAAGGCAGTGCCGCTGCCAGCAGCAGCACAGAAGGAAGGGTGGCATGGTGTGATATTGGTGCTGGGTTCCTAGCCAGCAGTTACCACTCTTGGGCTACCCAGTTCTGAAGGCAGTGCAGCAGTAATGGTGTCTATTACCATGATATCCACACACACACCCCTCTACCTCTTTTGGTCAGGACCCCCCATGGTTACAACACCCTGAAATTCAAGATTTTTCAAATGCTATGACTGTGAAATTTACCAAAAATGGACCATGAATTTGGCAGGGCTCTACATATGGGAAATGTTGTTTAAGACAAGTCTCAAGTCTTGGAATAGTCTAAGGAATTGGCCAGATAGACCACACCCAGAGTGACACTGAGTTATGCCCTCCTATTTTAACTAGCACAATGGAAAGAAATGGTTACTATTTCCTCCTGTTACCTTCCACAATGTTTTAAGCCATTTCCAGTGTGGGCCCACAAGAGCTGCAATCCATTTGCAATTTGCCAGCATATCTACCGGCACAGATGGAGCGTGGTGTCAGAAAAGTAGCCACCCTTCATTCCAAAGGTATGAGTAATCTTAGGGCCACACACAAAAAATGGCATCACATACTGCATTAAAATGTTCAAGGTGGAACACACTGTAGAATCAGGACCCATGGTGACTAGATCTTGTGGCCATTCCTTGAAGTTTGTGCTGGCCAGGCACTCAGAAATATGAGACAGTTAAAAAAAAAAAAAAAGTACTCTAAGTGAGTCAGCACCATTTCCGTCACACAGGATTTGCCTGCAGGTGCTGCAGACAGAATGGAATCTCAGGTATACAACCCACTTCGCAGCCATTGCACAACTTTCGGCAGTGAAAGGTAAATAATGATTAAAAGGCAAGACATGTATTCCACAGGAATACAAATATGTCCATTTTCCTTCTTGGCAATAGAGAACGTTTTCTCATTGCCTCTAAAACTATAGATTTAATAAAGCATTGGTCACTCTCTCTTCTTTTTGCTGAGAAAGAAACTATAGCCTGTTTTGGAAGAAACTAGGGCCACCGTGCCTTGTATTTCACATTCAATGGCTATAGAGGGGACTAGAGAAATTCTACTTAGCCGTTTCCTCCTGCTGCACCCACTAATTGTCCCAAGATTAGAAGACAGATTGCACCCACAGGCCTGGGAGTCAGGATTCTTGAGTTCTAGTGCCATCAATTCGCTGGGTGGCCTTGGGAAAGTCATAGAATATCAGGGTTGGAAGGGACCCCAGGAGGTCATCTAGTCCAACCCCCTGCTCAAAGCAGGACCAATTCCCAACTAAATCATCCCAGCCAGGGCTTTGTGAAGCCTGACCTTAAAAACCTTTAAGTCTCTTCCTCTCTGTGTCTCAGGGTAGGTTATTCGGCAATAAAACACCTGCGTCTGGCCCATATCAGCTGACTTGGGCTCGGGCTGTAGGGCTATAAAATTGCAGTGTAGACCTTGGGGCTTGGACTGAAGCCCAAGTGTCTACACTGTCATTGTACAACCCAGGCCAAAGTCAGCTGATAGGGGCCAGGCACAGGTGTTTCATTGCAGTGTAAACATACCCTCTAGTTCACCCTCACCCCCAATCTGAGAACGAGGATAACAATGCATTTGAGATCCGCAGGTGAGACTAGATGCAAAGGAATCGCAAAATGTGCCTACGCATCTAACAACGCAGCTCTTTCATCCCACAAGCAAGGAAGAAAAAAAGAGTCCATAGTTAATGATCAACCACCAAGATAATGGAAAACAGTTTCCTCATACCTCTAGTTTCACTCCATATTCCCTACACACTGTCCAACAAGCCAGCGTAATGCATTTTAATACTTTTACTGTCACTTAATAAATCAGAAGCATCATTGATGCCACAATAGACAGGACCAATTCCTACCGTTCCAGCAAATGCAGGAGCAGATATATAAGCAGTTATACAACAGTTTTCGCAGTCCAGAAAACATTCTTCTACAGTTGCATTCCCTCTCCTATACAGAAGCCAAGCTAAGATGTTTTTGCTGCAAACGGTTTTATTTATGCCTATGCATAAGTTATTAAGCAGGTGGAAAAAAACCTCTGTTATTATGTTAAAGGAAAAAAAAAGTTAAGAAGCTTATTGAAATGCTAACCCTTACAAGAGGGGGCAGGGACATAAAACCTCTACCATAATAGGTACACTCTTTACACGGAAAAAAAGTTTCCAATGAAGCATGGGCCACAGTTACGCTAGTATTTTAGAGTGACTTTTCAAAAGGATTAAGTGACTTTGAGAAGTCAGTGGGACGTGTGCGGTTTCACTTAGGGCTCGTCTACACAAGAAAGTTTTACCAGTAGAATCCACCAAGCGAACACACCTATTCCTGAAGAGTGGCTTTCCCACCACCAGTTTAGGTTCGAATCCCTTCCCAAATGATAAACTGACAGGAGACCCTCTTATTCCGGAATAAGAGTTATACCAGTATCATTTATTAAGCAATCCCCAATAGGAATTGGAAAAGTCCCCCCCACCCAAGAAAAGAGTGACTAAGACACTGACAAATTACATATCAATTGTAAAAAGGAGGTGCTAAGAAGCTACCACCATTTTAGATTATGGGTTAAATTTTCAAAAGGACCTAGGTGATTTAGGAGCCTATGGGTATGTCTACATTACAGCTGTTACAGTGGCAGCTATACCATTGTAGCGTAGACACTCCCTACACTATTGGAAGGCGTTTTTCCTGTCAGTGCGGTTAATCCTCCTCCTCTCTAAAAGGAGAAAGCTAGGTCAACAGAAGAATTCTTCTGTTGATCTTGACGCAGCTACACTAGGTGTTAGATCAACCTAACTACAACGCTCAGGTCACAAAATTTTTCACAGCCCTGAGTGACGTAACTAGGTCGATCTAACTTTTAAGCATAGACCAGGTCTAAGCCCCACCGACTTTCAGTGACACTTCAGAGCCCCAAGACCTACCTACCATTTTGAGAGGGGGTGGATTTACTACTGATAGGATATGTCTATACTACTACAGAAGCACTAAGTCACTTTTTTAAAATGGGACTCCGGTGCTTTTGAACATTTACCCTATGACAGGGTGGGTTGGGAGTTTTTTTTTTTTTATTTTTAAAAATAAACCTGTTTAAAATGAAATCTGAATTGAATACAAAATATATGAAGGCCTAAACTTATCTTTTAAAATATGTAAAGATAAATATGCTGTTTTGTCTCTTTAAATTACAGTTACTATCCTCACGCAACTTGACCCAAATCACGAGAAATAGTTAATTTAGTAACTATATCATTCACTATTTTCTAACACACATTAACACATTTTCTATCACACACTAACACATACAAGAATCTGAAAATATTAAGCTATATTATTGCTTATATAAATGTATCTATTTATAGCATAGGGTTACCATTCGTCCGGATTTACCCGGACATGTCCTCCTTTTGTGTGCTAAAAATAGCGTCCGGGGGGAATTTGTAAAGCACTCACAATGTCCGGGATTAGCAGAGCGAGCGGCTGGGAGGGCTGCAGGGAAGTCCCGGGCTGGACTCAGGAGCAGCTGTAGAGGAGCCGGATCCGCCCTGCATTCTGAGCCAGCAGCTCCCTTGCAGCCCAGTCCAGCAGCACTGTGCAGGGCCAGACCGGGTTTTGTTGTGCAGGGCCAGACCGGGTTTTGTTGTGCAGGGCCAGACCGGGTTTTGTTGTGCTGGGGAGCGCAGCCACGTGTCCGGCTCGGCTGCACAGAGCCCAACACTCTGTTCTGAGCAGCAGGGTAAGGAGGTCAGGGGGCAGGAAGGTTCTGGAGGTGGCAGTCAAGAAACGGGGGGGGCTTTTTGGGGGGAGTGGAGAAAGTTTTGGGCAGTCAGGGTACAGGTAGGGGGTAGGGTCCTGGGGGGCAGTTGGGGGGGGTCTTAGGAGGGGGCAGTTAGGGGACAAGGAACAGGGAGTCTTAGGTAGGGGGTGGGGTTCTGGAGGGCAGTTAGGAGCAGGGGTCCCAGGAGGGGGCAGTCAGGGGACAAGGAGCAGGGGGGGAGTGTTTGGGAGTTCTGGGGGGGGCTGTCAGGTGGCAGGGGTGGGGAGATGGATCGGAGCAGTCAGGGGACAGGGAGCAGAGGGGTTTAGATGGGTTGGGAGTTCGGGGGGGGGCTGTCAGGGGGTGGGGAGTGGTTGGATGGGGCGTGGGAGTCCCAGGGGTCTGTCTGGGGGTGGGGGTGTGGATAAGGGTTGGGGCAGTCAGGGGACAAGAGGCAGGGAGGCTTAGATAGGGAGTGGAGTCCTGGGGGGCAGTTAGGAGCAGGGGTCCCAGGAGGGGGCAGTCAGGGGACAAGGAACGGGGGGAGGGTTGGGGGTTCTGGGGGGGCGGGAAGTGGGAGGGGCAGGGGCGGGGCTAGGGCGGGGCTCCTCCCGTCCTCTTTTTTTCTTGCTGAAATATGGTAACCCTATTATAGCATACTCTCCTAAATAGCAAAAAGTTGTACCAAATCTAGTGTAAAGATACTATTCAGTAGTAAATCAACATATTTTAATGGTTATATCAACCAATATTCTTTAGAAAATAACTGAAGTACAAATAGAAAAGCTGATTAAAGTTGGACTTAAATCAAGGCTTTCCAACTTGAAATCAATCCACACTGCCTTATACTAGCTGGATTTTAAGAAACCCCATTCAGTAGTCCCCATTTGTTCTTTTTACCTATTTTCTGCATTTCATTCAACCTGGCTAGTGAAGATTGATCCCAAAATATGGAAATAGATTGGTCACTTGCCTGCTGGAGTATCTGAATTGCAAGACAGAGAAAATGCAGGGGGTTTTAAAACCCAAACATGCTTTCCTTATTGATTTAGAGCCTGATCCTGCAGAAACTTGTGCATAAAGATAACCATATACATGAGAACAGTCCTGGTTTGGGCCCCTGTTCAGCAAAAGCTTTGAAGTTGGTAGGAGTCCAATGTCTTTAAGAGCTTTGCTCAAACAGGGCCTGGAGCCATTAGTTAATACTCCAAATAGTCTCTCTTCAGATACTTCCTGCCTAGGTATGCGCAATTAGAAAGACTAATTCCAACAATCTAGATACATGTGAGATGCCAGATTTTAGAAATAAATAAATATTTAACTTAATAGTAAAATAAAACAAACAGTTACATGAATTGCATCATGTCAAAATTCCCACAGATTTCTGTTCGTGTTAACCTTCCATTTGTCAGTTTCAAAACACATTGTGCTTTTGAAAACAGTTATTCAGATTCACACAGACCCACCAGTAAATATTTAATGGCGGACATAAATACTGAAGTAAGGAACTGCTCCTCAGAGCGTGTAATGAATCTGCACCTGGCTGTTTTTCCCAGTACAGTGCCAAGGTATTTTAGAATACTAACGTGCATGTCGCTAGTTTGGTGTTTGGGGATTTGGCCTTTCTGAAAGTTAACCCCTTAGTTTGAGAACGAATGCAAAAGAGTGAGGGAAAGTAGGCAGACCTAGAATAAGCTTTAAAAGGATATCAGGTAGTTCAATCCCCTCCTCCCCCGCCCCCCAAAAAATGCTTTTCCATAATGCACTTCTTTTTATTATTTCAAGCACTTTTGTTTGGAGTTAGAAAGTCGCCCGAAGAACCCGCAACCCAAAACGAACACAACGGCGTTTTCAACCTCTGGTCCACAGACTATATCTCCATTTGAAATTTTTTAGGGGTCCACAAATGAAAAAAGGTTAAAAACCATTGTGCTAGTGCAGAAGTAGGAGAGACTGAAGCCAACACCTGTCCTGTATCATTATTATTCAGACTAAAACATGACAAAAAGCAAAACCAAATCAGCTGTTTTTCTAATAACACCTTATTAAATTCTTCCAGTTAGTAGTCTAAGGACTTTAAATCATATGGTATGTGTGGGGGATTTTTGCATTTTTTAAAAAAACCTGTAGGAATATCCAAGGAAGACAGATAGATCATGGGTACTATTTACAGAAGCACTTAAGTGATTTAGGAGCTCAGAGCCCCATTGACTTTCAACAACATGTTAGGGGCCCAAGTCACTTAAGCAGTTCTGAGAATTTCAACCTATACCAGTAACACGACACATACCTTGACAGCATCTTGAATGTTTTACTTGTATATTGTTTGCCTGTTTGCATATTGAGGGTCATGGTGAGCAGCACTGTAATCCATGAAAAACCCTACTGATGTCAATGGGCTACTCAACACATGAGACTGGCCGTACTGAGTCAGACCAATGGTCCATCTAGCCCAGCATCCTCTCTTCCAACAGTGGCCAATGCCACGTGCTTCAGAGGAAGTGAACAGAACAGAGCAATTATAAAGTGATCCATCCCTTGGTATCTCAGTCCCTACATCTGGCCATCAGAGGCTTAGGGATACCCAGAGCATAGGGTTGCATCTTTGACCATCTTGGCTAAGAGCAAAATTCATTGAGGATGGGTCCAATCGATGGCTAATACTTTTTTAAACCCAGTTATAATTTTGGCCTTCACAACATCCCCTGGCAATGAGTTCCACAGGTTGACCATGCATTGGGTGAAGTACTTCCTTTTGTTTGTTATGCAGCCTATTAATTTCATTGTGTGACCCCCGGTTCTTGAGTTATGTGAAGTGTTAGTTACCCCTTTCTTATTCACTTTCTCCACACTATTCATGATTTTAATAGATTTGTATCATATCTTTCCCCAATTCTAATATCTTTTTTGAGATGGGGTGACCAAAACCACACACAGTATTCAAGGTATGGGCATACCGTGGCATTATGAAATTTTCGGTTTTATTATCCATCCCTTTCCTAATGGTTCCCAACATTCTGCTAGCCTTTTTCACTGCTGATGCACGTTGAGTGGATGTTTTCAGAGAACTATCCACAATGACTCCAAGATCTTTTTCTTGAGTGGCAACAGCTAACGTATAGCTGAGATTATGTTTTCCAGTGTGCATTACTTTGCAATTATCAAGCAAAGATTTCAGCACCGGGTCATTGGATTATAAGCCTTTTGGCACAATGACTCAGAACCCTATAAGAAGTGCAGGGCATTGGCGAACTCATTCACACCACAGCAAAATACACATATAAATACTACCCTTTACAGCCTTTTTATATTCACTTGGCAATGTACAGGGCAGTAGAGACTGAATCTCTCCCTCTTCTTATGTGCGTACAGCTCCTAGCACCCAAAATGTGCTACCACAATAGGAAGCAACTACATTGCAGTATATTAAGATTAAGTGTAAAGTGACCAATACACAGACCAGTTAGTTTTTTTCCAAAAAAAACCAAAAAGACTTGAGGCCCACGAGAGATCCTGCAAGTAACTCTTTGCCCCATAATTGTCATGTGTTCTCCTAAGCGAGATAAGGAATTGTCAACAGGAATGGCCACACAAGCCACCCTTTAATCTACCAGAACTCTTTAAACAAAAACAGAGCCTATTCAAAACCAGACCGACTGGTTGGATTGGGGGGGGAAATGAAGGAAAAGAAATCCCCACAACCAACCTGTTAATGTATTCTAAAACAAAGGTTGCTACAGTAGGCTAGAGACAAAGAGTTATTATTGAAGACAGATACCGAGGGCCAATTTAAAAGCATTATGTAAAAAGGGAACAAGCAAAGGGAGATGCCAGCTCTCTCTGCCTCTGTCTGTCTCTCTGCCTCCCCAGCCAGGAAATAATATTGTGGTATTGGATTATGACAATTCCTAGCTCTTGTATAGCTCTTGTTGTTAGTAGATCTCAAAAGCACTTTACAAAGGAGATCAGCAACATTATCCCCACTTTACAGAAAGGAATATGGAGGCACAGGAAGTGACTTGCCCAAGGTCACCCAACAAACCAGTGACAGAGCCAGGAATCAAACCCATGTCTCCTGAGTGCCAGTGCAATGAACTACCCACTAAGCCACACCGCCTCCCATGATGCATTACATAATCCTACACTCAGCCTCTAGATACCAGCAAATGGGATAGGAGACTAGGGAGTATGATGGTAAAACTTCAGAGTCCCAACAGAGATCAGAACCCCACTGCACTAGGTGCAGTGCAGCTCTACACTTAGAGATACTCCGCTCCCCCAAGGAGTTCACAATCAAGACAGTTCTGAGAATTTCAACCTATACCAGTAACATGACACATACCTTGACAGCATCTTGAATGTTTTACTTGTATATTGTTTGCCTGTCTTGATTGTGAACTCCTTGGGGGAGCGGAGTGTCTCTAAGTGTAGAGCTGCACTGCACCTAGCGCAGTGGGGTTCCGATCTCTGTTGGGACTTTGAAGTTTTACCATCATAAAACAATAATACTAACATATTTAAAATTATCTTCTCTTTAAAAGAAAAACATAATACTGTTTGCATATTGAGGGTCACGGTGAGCAGCACTGTAATCCATGAAAAACCCTACTGAGGTCAATGGGTTACTCAACACATTATCCCTAGGAGGCTCCTATGCACAAGACTAAGCAACTTGCCCAGCATCACGTAGGAAGTCAGTGGCAGAGCATGACCTAAACCCAAATGTCTCAAGTCCTACCCACTACCTTCGTCACTAAGCCATCCATCCCCTCTGCACTTCGAGGTTAAAGATTCCCCAACAACTCATGCCATCAGCCTGGGTTTGTGGCAGTAACAAAACCCTTGACAGGAGCGCTGCTTTATTACACAAGCAAGAGCACGGCATTCCTAATTATTGTATATAAACAGATACCATGCTGAAGGGTGCAGTCTAATTAGACAGAACAGGAGTACATGATGGAATATTTCATCCTTCAGCACAGTTTCTATCCTTGAGGACAGTTTCTTAACTGAAGGCCCTTGACAGAAATAGAACACAAATTAAAAGCGTACAAGATTTTAAGCCTAAGCCATCTATAGATCATACACTTGGGAGCTGATCGCAATTCCACAGAAACAATCATTCTGCAAAGACACCTATCTGTTTTGTTTTGTGAATGGATTGTATTTTTAAAGTGCCCTGTCAGGACACCTTTTTACACAGCTACAAAATAAATGCCACAAGATGTGGTATCAGAACAATACAGGCATGGCAATGATTGCTGAACCTAATGTATTAACACAATGGGAAGGAATGGTCTTAAAAAAAAGCTTGAAGCCTATAAAGATTAAAAGAATCACAGCATAGTCTTCACATGGAACCAGCTGCTGAGTGTAAAAAATAAAAATCTAGGGCTCAGATCTTTCTTCTGATTAAAAAAAACCCCACTACTGGTAAAAATACCATCCTTCAACATGAATGTTAAAGGAGGGCAGGACAGTGTGAGAAGCTGCACACTACATTTTGAAGATACTGCATTACAGAAATTCTGCAACAGGAGGTGAAACCCAAGTTATAGCGCTTTAAGAGCGTCAGTTTGCCTTAATATCAAAATTCACAAAATTTGCTGGGTCCAAGACACTTTTTCAAATCAAGGCTTCCCTGAAGACATTTGTCCCCTCCTTCACTGCAATGTGAGGCCTCACCAGGAGTCTTCACATAAAACAAGATAATGACGATCATGTCCAGTTAGGATTATCCCAGCACTTAGTACAGTCAAGGGTTTGGGTTTGGTTTCTGGAGGGCGGGGGGAGAAGAAAAGATGAAGCAGAAAGATGAAACCAGACAACTCCAACCTATTCACTTGTCATGCAGTTACACACAGCTTCTATGTCTAGGCCAGTGCCACTTGGCTCTTAGAGGGAAACTCACCTTGTGAGAACTGAGCGACTAAACACTTAAACATTTACAATACAATAACTAGCGCAAAAAGTTCATTGTAATTAATTACAGAGTTGGCAATCACCCTCCACTAGAGCAGCTAAAACAGAAGTTCTCATTTGCTTTACATGGCAACTGACAAATACAGAATTCTTCTGTTTAGTGAAGTATACCAGGCTAAGACATTACAGGTTTGTTTACATGACAGGTTTCACAAAGCCCAATCTTGATCCTTCATCTTCAGTGAAGACTGTTTGGATGTGAAGTATTTCACACACACACACAGGTGAGGGGCACTCAGAAACAGCAGCATTGTTCTGAATGCATGGGAACCAGAGAGTGAAACCGAGTAGTGAGTTTCAATGTTTGCTCTAGTTTCGATCAGCTTGGGGAGGGGAGGACAGGGAGGTAGCATAAACATTACAAACTGCACATTCAGTAAGAACCCTTTGGATTTTAATCATTGCAGGTGTTGTCAGCAACACAGGGAAAAGATTCTTGTGTGTTCTTACAGTGTCCCTTTAGAAAGTGAACGCAACAGAGTCCACGTCAGTGTCACAAGAGATCATATTCGATTCAGCATGAGAAAGATATACACAGGTCTACAATTAGGGCCACAGACCATTTGCTGGTCACCACCTGGAGAACTGTGCTACCCACAATTAAGTTGAGATTTAAACACAGCTACTAGTAACTGGTTAGATTATGTTTTTCTACTGGGCACAGGGCTATTTGTTTGCTTTTAGGTCATGGTGATTTAATGCCGCTCATATCTTTCATCATGACAAACCTGGAGTCCGAAGTCCCCATTTAGCCACAGGGGCTAAACTGCGTGGAAGTAGCCGGGGCTTCGGCCAGAATCCCTGCCAATGGGCCTCACCAGCAGACAGACCCTCAAGTTCTGTCTCCATGTCTCATGCAGCCTCTCTGCTGAGGCTGCTGACAGAGGCCTGTTATGGCCATCCAGGATGGCAACTTTGCTAAGTGCCTGGCCACTAGGAACTGCACAGAAAGTCGGTCACACAAGGGCCACTGAATGGCCATGGCTTTTAGTCACTTCCAGCCTGGGCTAGATTTGAGCAGGGTGTCTGGGGGTGAAGGGCTCTAGATACCTCCCACTCCCCCAAGCCAGCCAATTCTCACACCCCCAATCCCCAGCTGCTGTCACAAGCCTTGTAACACATCTGTGGTGTTACACACACACACTCTCCAGCAGGACTTTATCTGGGGGGGAAACCTCAATGGATGCTGCTTCTCTGGGAAGCATGGGGAAAAGTTGGGACTTGGGACGTGTGAGCAGGGTGTCTTGTCATAGGAACAGTGACTAGAACAGGGACACACCAAGAGGGGTCCTATAGGAGCAGGAGCTCGATATGAGGGGGGAAGGACACACCAGAGTAATGGGGGGGGGGTGTCTTATGGGACAGGGGAAGGTGCATGTGTTGGGGGAGGGAGGGAAGCACATCCATGCACATCAAGGAGAATTAGAGATTTCCCACAGATGGAACCACCCAGGGAAGAAGGGCTGTTATAGGGGCAGATGCTATAGGAGAGAGATCCCTATAAGGAGACGTCACTATAGAGGGAGTATAGGTCCCCAGGGGAAAGGTCCTTATACAGGCAGTGACTACAGAGGGAGGGAGCTCCCTATAGGGACAGTCTTTATGGGGGCAGGCACTATATGGGGAGAGCACATCCCCAAGAGAAGAGAACCCCTATACAGGGAAGCCCTATGGGACACTAAGTCCCTATAGGGAACCAGCAGGTCCGCAGGAGACAGGGAGGCCCCCTGAATTGGTAAGCCCCTATAGGAGCAACAGCTATAGGGGAAGCCAGCACCCTATAGGGGCAGGGCGGGTCCCAGGGAGCAGAACCCCTATAGGAGCCATGGCTAGGAGGGAGGGAGCCCCCTATGGGGGCGGGGCGAGTCCCACACAGCGGAGCCCCTATAGGAGCCATAGCTGCGGAGGAAGGCAGCGCCCCATAGGGGCCGGGGGCCCCGCACTCACCGTGCCCAGGCCGCTCCCCGCCACGAACGCTCCTCACCTCCGCGCCCCACCGCAACCTGTTACCTTCACCCAGGCCCCGCCCCCGGCCCCGGCCATTGGCCCGGGCTCCAGCCAGACCCGCCCCCTCCCTCCGCGGCGAAAAAGCCACGCCCCCACCGCGCGCCACCCCGCCCTCGTTGGCCCGCGGCCAGCCCAGTGGGCGGGGGCGGGCAGGAGAGGTCACGTGGCTCCCCCAGGAGGGAGGGGGCGCGCCGCCATCTTGGCGAGGGTGGGGTTCGAAGGAGACGTTAGCAACAAGCCCCGCCCTACGCAACCCCCCACCCCCAATCTCCCGGGGCTCCGCCCCAGCTAGCGCCCCTCTGGCCTGGGCAGCCCCCCCCGCTCCCTCAATGTCCCCCCCCGCCGGGTCAGCCTCCCCACCCCCCTGTGCTCCTCCCAGTGCCCCCCCGCCTGGGCAACCCCCCCCACACACCCCTCTGTGCTCCTCCCAGTGCCCCCCCGCCTGGGCAACCCCCCCCCACACACACCCCTGTGCTCCTCCCAGTGCCCCCCCCGCCTGGACAGCCCCCCCGCTCCCTCAGTGTCACCCCCCAGCCCGATCAGCCTCCCCACCCCCTGCTCTTCCCCCAGTGCCCCCCCCCCGCCTGGGCAACCCCCCCCCACACCCCCCTGTGCTCCTCCCAGTGCCCCCCCGCCTGGGCAACCCCCCCGCTCCCTCAATGTCCCCCCCCGCCGGGTCAGCCTCCCCACCCCCCTGTGCTCCTCCCAGTGCCCCCCCGCCTGGGCAACCCCCCCCCACACACACCCCTGTGCTCCTCCCAGTGCCCCCCCGCCTGGGCAACCCCCCACACACACCCCTGTGCTCCTCCCAGTGCCCCCCCACCTGGGCAACCCCCCACACACACCCCTCTGTGCTCCTCCCAGTGCCCCCCCGCCTGGGCAACCCCCCCCCCACACCCCTGTGCTCCTCCCAGTGCCCCCCCGCCTGGACAGCCCCCCCGCCCCCTCAGTGTCACCCCCCAGCCTGATCAGCCTCCCCACCCCCTGCTCTTCCCCCAGTGTCCCCCCCGCCTGGGCAACCCCCCCCCACACACCCCTCTGTGCTCCTCCCAGTGCCCCCCTGCCTGGGCAACCCACCACTCCCTCAGTGCCCCCCCCAGCCCGATCAGCCTCCCCACCCCCCTTTGCTCCTCCCAGTGCCCCCCCCGCCTGGACAGCCCCCCCGCTCCCTCAGTGTCACCCCCCAGCCCGATCAGCCTCCCCACCCCCTGCTCTTCCCCCAGTGCCCCCCCCGCCTGGGCACCCCCCCCACACACACCCCTCTGTGCTCCTCCCAGTGCCCCCCCACCTGGACAGCCCCCCCGCTCCCTCAGTGTCACCCCCCAGCCCGATCAGCCTCCCCACCCCCCTGTGCTCCTCCCAGTGCCCCCCCGCCTGGGCAACCCCCCCGCTCCCTCAATGTCCCCCCCCGCCGGGTCAGCCTCCCCACCCCCCTGTGCTCCTCCCAGTGCCCCCCCGCCTGGGCAACCCCCCCCACACACCCCTCTGTGCTCCTCCCAGTGCCCCCCCGCCTGGGCAACCCCCCCCCACACACCCCTGTGCTCCTCCCAGTGCCCCCCCGCCTGGGCAACCCCCCACACACACCCCTCTGTGCTCCTCCCAGTGCCCCCCCGCCTGGGCAACCCCCCCCCCACACACCCCTGTGCTCCTCCCAGTGCCCCCCCGCCTGGACAGCCCCCCCGCCCCCTCAGTGTCACCCCCCAGCCTGATCAGCCTCCCCACCCCCTGCTCTTCCCCCAGTGTCCCCCCCGCCTGGGCAACCCCCCCCCACACACCCCTCTGTGCTCCTCCCAGTGCCCCCCTGCCTGGGCAACCCACCACTCCCTCAGTGCCCCCCCCAGCCCGATCAGCCTCCCCACCCCCCTTTGCTCCTCCCAGTGCCCCCCCCGCCTGGACAGCCCCCCCGCTCCCTCAGTGTCACCCCCCAGCCCGATCAGCCTCCCCACCCCCTGCTCTTCCCCCAGTGCCCCCCCCCGCCTGGGCAACCCCCCCCCCACACACCCCTCTGTGCTCCTCCCAGTGCCCCCCCGCCTGGGCAACCCCCCCACACACACCCCTCTGTGCTCCTCCCAGTGCCCCCCCGCCTGGGCAACCCCCCACTCCCTCAATGTCCCCCCCCAGCCTGATCAGCCTCCCCACCCCCCTGTGCTCCTCCCAGTGCCCCCCTCAGGTCTGGGCAGCCCCCCCCCACCCTCTGTGCTCCCCCACAGTGCATCCTTCAGTTTGGGTGTCTTTCCCATCCCCCCTCTTCTCCTTCCCCAGTGCCCCCCAGCCTGGGTAGCCCTCTCACCCCCCTGTTCTTACCCCAGTACCCCTCCTAGCCTGGGCAGCTCCCTCCATTTCTCTGTACTTTCTCCCCAATGCCCCATCCCAGGCCTAGGACTGGATCCACCCCCTAGTGCCCTCCACCCCATAGGCCTAGGCAGGGCAGCTCCCCACCCTGCCCCATGTCTTTCTCCACTTCAGATCTGTGTCTAGGCCAGGGGTGGGCAAACTTTTTGGTCTGAGGATCACATCATGGTTCCAAAACTGTATGGAGGGCTGAGTAGGGAAGGCTGTGCCTCCCCAAACGGCCTGGCCCCAGCCGACCCCTCCCACTTCCTGCCCCCCTCAGAACCCCTCAACCCATCCAACCCCCCCCCCCCGCTCCTTGTCCCCTGACTGCCCCCTTCCGGGACCCCCCCACCCCTATCCAACCCCCCCTGCTCCCTGTCCCCTGACTGCCCTGACCCCTGTCCATACCCCCACCCCTGACAGGCCCCCCGGGACTCCCAGACCTATCCAACCCCACCCTGTTCCCCATCCCCTGACTGCCCCCCCACAAAGCCTCCGCCCCATCCAACTGCCCCCTGTCCCCTGACTGCTCCCCGGGACTCCCCTGCTCCTTATCCAACCCCCCCACTCCCTGCCCCCTTACCATGCTGCTCAGAGCAGCATGTCTGGCAGCTGTGCTGGAGCCAGCCACACCACTGTGCTGCCTGGAAGAAGCTCGCAGCCCCACTACCCAGAGCGCTGGTGGCACGGTGAGCTGAGGCTGCGGGGGAGGGGCTGGGGGTTCAAGGGCTGGGCAGGATAGTCCTGGGGGCCGGATGTGGTCCTCAGGCCGTAGTTTGCCCACCTCCGGTCTAGGCACTTCCCTGCACCCCTCTCCCTGATGTTCCCTATAGAGGCCTGGGCAATTTCCCCCTGTATCTCTTCTGTTCCTGGGGATGGGAAGGTTCCTTCCACCTCCCTGAACCAGTCTCCCCAGTGTCCCCCAGACAGGCCTGGGGAAAAGCAGCTATCCCAGTGCCCCCTCCCCAGTGTCCTTCCCACCTACTCCCCCCCAACTTTCTTAACACCGGCCCTGGACATCCCTGCATCTCTTCCCAAGTCTCTGTCTCTTGCCTCCTCTCTCTTTCCCTTTCTGTCTCTCTTTCTTCTGCTGCCCGTCTCCCTCCACAGTTCAATGTGAGCAATTTGTGGGCTTCTTCATCTCCAAAGTGCCCAAGGCACTGTTGGTGCTGTGCAAAATATAATGCTCCTTTCCCCCGCTTTCTCACTGTGACTTAAAGCAGCTGGACTAAATCAATCTCTCTCCTCTGATTTCTTAGCTTGCTGTACTGCCTTTCAGCTCCATGAGCTTCATGGCTTTATCTGCACAGCTCCCCTGAAATGCAGATCCCCCCCAGGAGGTGGGCACAATGCCCCACATAACAATGAGGCAAGGGGAAGTTTTGGCCATGGGTCACTTCTGTACTCTTAAATCACTTCTTTCCTTCATTCCCTCCCACTAGTTTCTCTTTTCTCT
This sequence comes from Malaclemys terrapin pileata, assembly GCF_027887155.1. Taxonomy (NCBI): domain Eukaryota; kingdom Metazoa; phylum Chordata; order Testudines; family Emydidae; genus Malaclemys; species Malaclemys terrapin. The sequence continues at coordinate 8,316,350 of NC_071525.1, forward strand.
CTGCCATGTGGTGTAAGTAAGTACACCTCTACCCCAATATAACACTGTCCTCGGGAGCCAAAAAAATCTTACCGCATTATAGGTGAAACCGCGTTATCGAACTTGCTTTGATCCGCCAGAGTGTACCGCCCCGCCACCCCCGGAGCACTGTTTTACCTCGTTATATCCGAATTGGTGTTATATCGGGTCGCGTTATATCGGGGTAGAGGTGTATATAAGATATAAATACTGAAGATCAGGGATAACTGGGTGAAAGCTCCTGGCCTGTGTTATACAGGAGGTCAGATGAGATTGAATGGGCCTTTCTGGCCTTAGAATGGGGGTCTACACTACAAATTTACATCAGTGCAACTGCAGCACATCTGGTGAAGAGGCTTTAAACCAACAGGAGAGAGCGCTCCCTGTTGGCTTAATAACCTCACCTCCACGAGAGGCGGTAGCTATGTTGGCTGTGCCTCCCCAAACAGCCTGGCCCCCGCCAGAAGCTGTCCCGCCGACATAGCGCTGTCTACACTAGGGGTTAAGGTCGGTATAACTATGTCACTTAGGGGTGTGGGTTTTTAATACCCCTGCGCAACAAAGTGATATGGAAGTAAGTATGTAGTGTAGACCAAGCCTAATGAATCTACGCTTACAACCTTACAGCGGCACAGCTGTACTGATACAGCTGTGCCGTTATAAGATGGCTCGTGTAGTCACGTTATGCGGATGGGAGAGAGCTCTCCCGTCAACATCATAAAACCAGCCCAAAGAGCTGTGCACACGAGCGCTTATGCTGGCAAAACTTCTGTTGCTTAGGGAGGTGATTTTTTTTCCACACCCCTGAGCGACAAATTTTTACCGACATAAGTGCTAGTGTAGACATGGCCTAAGATAGATCCAACACCTTCTCACCACCAGCGTGGCGACCAGAACAGTTGCTTTTTAGTTTGGGTTTGTACCTACATGCAGTATTTCGAACTCTTGTGATTTTTATCACAAGTCGCACTGTATTTGGAGTGTTTCTTAAAGCCCAAGGTCCTGGCAACATGCAATTAGGTGAGACTCTCCACTTTAATTAAAAAAAAAAAAAGAACACCAAAGGCTAATGTCTAACCCTCAAGATTGCATGTAAAAGCTTGTAAACATGACCTGAACATGACCCTAAATGCTCAAAAAACAGAAGTCAACTTGTAAAAAAAAAAAAGTATGTATTTTTAAAAAGATCTCCTTATTTTAAAGCTCATGTTGTGATTTTTGTTTTGTTTTTATAGCCTGATTGCCCACTGTGCTGGCCATTCTCCCACCACAGTGCTGAGGTTCCCGTCCAGCCCTATTTAAGATAAGAAATAATGCCGTGGATCTCTAAGTGCTTTGCACACACTCATTTGCAGTATTGCTAATACAGTCGTGCTACTTCCTAGCTTTTATATAGCGCTTTCTGTCAGTAGATCTCAAAGCGTGTTAGTCAGCACTTATACAAATGTTGAGTCATTTACTCTCACACTAAGTTAGAAGAAGGAAACTGGTGCAGAGAGATAAAATGACTTGCCCTAAGTCTTGCAGTGAGTCCATGGATAGAATCCAAGTTTCCTGACTCCAACTTTTCTAATCTGACTTCTAAACCACATACGTACTTTGAAGACTGGTAAATAATGTGCCTTTGCTACTTAAAACACAAACTCTTTGTAAGCTGTCAATCAAAACATAATGTCAAGTAATAGTGCATAGCCCCTGCGGGATCTCTAAGGTTCCTAATTATGCAAAAGGTGGGTCTGTATCAAAAGAAGATAAAGTCGAATATCATATAAATAGGGGTTAGTCATTTTGCTGGAGGTGCTACTGCCATGATGTGCATGTTGGAAGAACCATATAGAATAGATCAGTTCCTGACGTAAAGGGTTAGGAGTAGCTCTATGACATTCATCAGGAGGAAAAGTTACCCCTGACAATTCACAGTGATTGCAAAACTTCAGCCTAATGCAAACTGAAACGAACCCTGAGGGTAGGGCTAGGAGTGCCCTCAGTTCCCAGATAAGATGGGTGCATCAGGCCTAAGAGTACTTTGCCTTTCTCCCAAGGATTTCTAGGCATCTTGTGAATTCCTTCTAAGGGAGGTCTTCACTACAGGGGGGGGGTCGATTTAAGATACGCAAATTCAGCTACGCGTAGCTGAATTCGAAGTATCGCAGCCGACTTACCCCGCTGTAGGGACGGCAGCAAAATCGACCTCTGCGGCTTCCCGTCGACGGCGCTTACTCCCACCTCCGCTGGTGGAGTAAGAGCGTTGATTCGGGGATCGATTGTCGTGTCCCAATCCCCGAGAGGTCGATTTCTACCTGCCGATTCAGGCGGGTAGTGTAGACCTAGCCTTAGTGAGGTTTCTTGTGTATTACTGATAGGGGGAGTGAGGCTCCTTCTAAGTGAAGTGACTTGCTTAAGGTCAATCAGCCAGTTTGATGTCCCCATCCTCTCTTCTAACTACAAGACTAAACTCCTTCTCTGAGTTGGAGATAAAAGGAGGCGTCTTCTGCTTAACTTCTAGCCCACATAATGGATGTGACACAAAGATTACAAATCATAGAACGAGATGGTTATGTAATGGACTTCTTTATCCTTTTCTCAGAGTGTGGGCACTGACTCCACTATTGCATTAACAGATCCTGCTAGACAGTTCGATTAAACAAAACCCAATCTAAATTCCGTTTACTAAGGCCAGGTATGTCTACACTTAAAACGCTAAAGTGGCACTGCTGCAGCCGTGCTCGTGTACCGCTTCAGTGTAGACCCTCAATACAGGGATGGGAGGGGTTTTCCCATCCCTGTAGTTAATCCACCTCCCTGAGAGGTGGTAGCTAAATCAACGGAAGAATTCTTCTGTCAACCTAGCGCTGTCTACACCAGGGGCTGGGTTCTACAAAAGCGGATAGCAATCAATTCACTCTCGGGAACAGCCTTTTCAAGCATTGCGTTGCTTGGATCTTGGGCCCCAAAACTGGACATGGATGCAACAGGGAAGCAACTCCAAAGCAGACATGTTCCTGCCCCTCATTGTCAAAGTGGTTCCTCAAAGCCTCTCTGATGTTAATAGCAGCCCTCTGGGCTCCTCTGACAGCCCTAGCATCTGGCTGTTCAAACTGTGCAGTCAAGCGCTCTGCCTCAGTGCTCCACCCATGAGCAAAAAATTGGAATGTGTGCGCCATCAATCGCCCCGCCACAGTTAGGGAAACCCATCTCTGCAAAGCCACCCACTATTTCATGCACATTTCTCAGAGTCACGGTCCTATGCAGCAGGATGTGATTTATTGCCCTGCACACTTGGAGTAAAACAGCCCCAACAGTGGACTTTCCTACTCCAAATTAATTTGCAACTGACCGGTAGCAGTTTGGATTCGCCAGCTTCCACACAGCGATGACAACACGTTTCTCTACCGGAAAGGCAGCTCTCAATCTGGTGTCCTTGCACCACAGGTCAGCACATGGCTCCATGGAAGTTGCTTTACGCATTCTAAAGTTCTGTACCCATTGGTCATCATCCCACACCTGCATGATACAGGAAAGAAGGAATCACTCCCTACAGTAAAGGAGGAGAAGCCTCGTACCCCTAAGGCTGGAGAGTCTGCTGCCACCACTGCGAATAGGAAACGTAGGGTAGTGGTGGTCGGAGACTCTCTGCTGAGGGGGACGGAGGCGCCCATCTGTCGCCCTGACATTTCATCTCGGGAGGTGTGGTGCCTGCCTGGGGCCCGTATCCGAGACGTTACGGAGGCATTGTCGAGGATTATCCGGCCCTCTGACTACTACCCCATGCTACTCATCCATGTGGGCACAAATGATACTGCGCGGTGTGACACTGAGCGGATCAAGAGTGACTACAGGGCTCTGGGAGCACGGGTGAAGGAGTTTGGAGCACAGGTGGTATTCTCTTCAATTCTTCCTGTTAAAGGTAGGGGCCCGGGCAGAGACAGATGCATCATGGAGGTGAATGCCTGGCTGCGAAGATGGTGTCGCCAGGAGGGCTTTGGCTTCCTAGACCACGGGATGCTATTCGAGGAAGGACTGCTAGGCAGAGATGGCGTTCACCTTTCGAGGAGAGGGAAGACCCTATTCGGACACAGACTGGCTAACCTAGTGAGGAGGGCTTTAAACTAGGTTCGACGGGGACAGGTGAGCAAAGCCCACAGGTAAGTGGGGAACATGGAGACCGGGGAAATGAGTCGGAAACAAGAGGGAGTGTGGGCTATATTGGCAGAGAGAAAGGAGAGTCAGGAAAAAACTGGGAGGAAAGATCAAACCAGTATCTTAGATGCCTATATACAAATGCGAGAAGTATGGGGAATAAGCAGGAAGAACTGGAAGTGCTAATAAATAAATACAACTATGACATTGTTGGCATCACTGAAACTTGGTGGGATAATACACATGATTGGAATGTTGGTGTGGATGGGTACAGCTTGCTCAGGAAGGATAGACAGGGGAAAAAGGGAGGAGGTGTTGCCTTATATATTAAAAATGTACACACTTGGACTGAGGTAGAGATGGACATAGGAGACGGAAGTGTTGAGAGTCTCTGGGTTAGGCTTAAAGGGGCAAAAAACAAGGGAGATGTCATGCTAGGCGTCTACTACAGGCCACCTAACCAGGTGGAAGAGGTGGATGAGGCTTTTTTCAAGCAACTAACAAAATCATCCAAAGCCCAAGATTTGGTGGTGATGGGGGACTTCAACTATCCGGATATATGTTGGGAAAATAACACAGCGGGGAACAGACTATCCAACAAATTCTTGGACTGCATTGGAGACAACTTTTTATTTCAGAAGGTTGAAAAAGCTACTAGGGGGGAAGCTGTTCTAGACTTGATTTTAACAAATAGGGAGGAACTCGTTGAGAATGTGAAAGTAGAAGGCAGCCTGGGTGAAAGTGATCATGAAATCATAGACTTTGCAATTCTAAGGTAGGGTAGAAGGGAGAACAGCAAAATAGAGACAATGGATTTCAGGAAGGCAGATTTTGGGAAGCTCAGAGAGCTGATAGGTAAGGTCCCATGGGAATCAAGACTGAGGGGAAAAACAACTGAGGAGAGTTGGCAGTTTTTCAAAGGGACACTATTAAGGGCCCAAAAGCAAGCTATTCCGCTGGTTAGGAAAGATAGAAAATGTGGCAAAAGACCACCTTGGCTTAACCACGAGATCTTGCACGATCTAAAAAATAAAAAGGAGTCATATAAAAAATGGAAACTAGGACAGATTACAAAGGATGAATATAGGCAAACAACACAGGAATGCAGGGGCAAGATTAGAAAGGCAAAGGCACAAAATGAGCTCAAACTAGCTACGGGAATAAAAGGAAACAAGAAGACTTTTTATCAATACATTAGAAGCAAGAGGAAGACCAAAGACAGGGTAGGCCCACTGCTTAGTGAAGAGGGAGAAACAGTAACAGGAAACTTGGAAATGGCAGAGATGCTTAATGACTTCTTTGTTTCGGTCTTCACCGAGAAGTCTGAAGGAATGCCTAACATAGTGAATGCTAATGGGAAGGGGGTAGGTTTAGCGGATAAAATAAAAAAAGAACAAGTTAAACATCACTTAGAAAAGTTAGATGCCTGCAAGTCACCCGGGCCTGATGAAATGCATCCTAGAATACTCAAGGAGCTAATAGAGGAGGTATCTGAGCCTCTAGCTATTATCTTTGGAAAGTCATGGGAGACGGGAGAGATTCCAGAAGACTGGAAAAGGGCAAATATAGTGCCCATCTATAAAAAGGGAAATAAAAACAACCCAGGTAACTACAGACCAGTTAGTTTAACTTCTGTGCCAGGGAAGATAATGGAGCAAGTAATTAAGGAAATCGTCTGCCAACACTTGGAAGGTGGTAAGGTGATAGGGAATAGCCAGCATGGATTTGTGAAGAACAAATCATGTCAAACCAATCTGATAGCTTTCTTTGATAGGATAACGAGCCTTGTGGATAAGGGTGAAGCGGTGGATGTGGTATACCTAGACTTTAGTAAGGCATTTGATACGGTCTCGCATGATATTCTTATCGATAAACTAGGCAAATACAAATTAGATGGGGCTACTATAAGGTGGGTGCATAACTGGCTGGATAATCGTACTCAGAGAGTTGTTATTAATGGTTCCCAATCCTGCTGGAAAGGCGTAACGAGTGGGGTACCGCAGGGGTCTGTTTTGGGACCGGCTCTGTTCAATATCTTCATCAACGACTTAGATATTGGCATAGAAAGTACGCTTATTAAGTTTGCGGATGATACCAAACTGGGAGGGATTGCAACTACTTTGGAGGACAGGGTCATAATTCAAAATGATCTGGACAAATTGGAGAAATGGTCTGAGTTAAACAGGATGAAGTTTAACAAAGACAAATGCAAAGTGCTCCACTTAGGAAGGAAAAATCAATTTCACACATACAGAATGGGAAAAGACTGTCTAGGAAGGAGTACGGCAGAAAGGGATCTAGGGGTTATAGTGGACCACAAGCTAAATATGAGTCAACAGTGTGATGCTGTTGCAAAAAAAGCAAACATGATTCTGGGATGCATTAACAGGTGTGTTGTGAGCAAGACACGAGAAGTCATTCTTCCGCTCTACTCTGCTCTGGTTAGGCCTCAGCTGGAGTATTGTGTCCAGTTCTGGGCGCCGCATTTTAAAAAAGATGTGGAGAAACTGGAAAGGGTCCAAAGAAGAGCAACAAGAATGATTAAAGGTCTTGAGAACATGACCTATGAAGGAAGGCTGAAAGAATTGGGTTTGTTTAGTTTGGAAAAGAGAAGACTGAGAGGGGACATGATAGCAGTTTTCAGGTATATAAAAGGGTGTCATAAGGAGGAGGGAGAGAACTTGTTCACCTTAGCCTCTAAGGATAGAACCAGAAACAATGGGTTTAAACTGCAGCAAGGGAGGTCTAGATTGGACATTAGGAAAAAGTTCCTAACTGTCAGGGTGGTTAAACACTGGAACAAATTGCCTAGGGAGGTTGTGGAATCTCCGTCTCTGGAGATATTTAAGAGTAGGTTAGATAAATGTCTATTAGGGATGGTCTAGGCAGTATTTGGTCCTGCCATGCGGGCAGGGGACTGGACTCGATGACCTCTCGAGGTCCCTTCCAGTCCTAGAATCTATGAATCTATGAATCTATGACAATCCGTTTGCATTTGGAAAGACTTTTGGATAGACTTGACAAAAACTAGATAAGCCATTTACAACACAAACTTTGCTTCTCTGCAAAGGAAAAAGGACACTAAACTATCTAAACTGCTATATGCCACAAGGAACCACCACAGTAGTTCCCTTAACCCACCCAACAATATTGTTAATCTTTCCAGCTATACTCTTAGCCCTGCATGACAATGCAATCCCACCAATCAGTGCTTGTTTCCCTAGCCCCAAAGCGATGGACTACCCTACCGTATGCAGGTGCTCTGTGAACGCACAAAGCACGGATAAATTGCTGCCGTCCATATCACACTCGGGTGCCTGCGATTCATCCTCTGCTAACTTTGCAAGTAACTCTGCGAGTAAGTGTGTTGCCATGCATGATGTCCTCACGGCACATAGGAGAGAAGTGCAAGATCCATCCTCTCTCACTGCAAATGCTGGCGCGCACTACACAGGGCTTAACAAGCTGGTGCTTGGGGCGGCCAAGGGAGAGGGGTGGCACCTGCGGCAATTCGGGGGCGGCAGGTCCCTCACTCCCTCTAGGAGTCGCGGCTTTTTTTTTTTTTGCTTGGGACGGCAGAAATGCTGGAGCCGGCCCTGGAACTACAACAGACTGACAGCTAGAAAAATGGCGCGAAAGGAAGCCAGAGACCTTTGGAGGGGTGGGACACAAAGCAGTGCATGACGGTACATTTTGCACATCCCAGGATGTGCCGTGCTCCATTTCCGCATTCCCACAACACCTAGCGACGGAGGGTGTCACCAGGCACTGTGGGATACATACCCACAGTCCATTGCTCTCGCTGTCGACAAAGGTGCCCCAAATGTGGACACGATCTGTCGACAGAGGGAGCAAATGTAGGCACGCTTTGGCCACTTTGCTTTTGCCGATTTTCCCTTGGCAACATTAGTTTCATCGAAAAAACTTGCAAGTGTAGACAAGCCCCGAGAGAGTGATCTGGAAGCGGAAGGGTGAGTTTTTAATTGAATGCTTGGCTACAGTATCCCATGTAATCTGCAAACAAAAGGTGGATAAACAAATGCAAATAGCTGCTGAAGGTGGGTCAGATAAAAAGCATCTGTCACTTTAGATGACTGAAGGCCCACACGTCCCCCAAAAAACATAGGTTCTGGGTCCAGAGGTTCTCTCTCTCACCAACACAAGTTGGTCCAATAAAAGATATTAGCTCATACACATTGTCTCTCTAATATCCTAGGACTAACATGGCTACAACTATATTGCGCACAGGTTCATTCAGGCAGACAGCAGGTAATACTGTGTTGTTATCACCATGCACATCCTGTATAATTAAATTAACTCTCTGCTGGTTTGCTGCAGATTTTCTTTGTCAAGATTTTTTTTTAAACTATGGTGTTTAAAAAAGATCAAAAGCAATATTCGAAATCCCACATTGGGGGCGGGGCAGGGGGAATCTATCATGGTAACAAATTGATCGGTGCCTACAAAAGGGTTATTGCTTTATGGGAATACCAATTAGGCCTGGGCAACACTAGAAAATTAAATCGGCTTACCGATGTTGCTCAGGGGTGTTAAAAATCCACACCCCTGAGCGGCACAGTTAAGCTGACCTAAACCCCATTGTAGACAGCATTCCATTGACCTGCCTACCATTTGTCAGAGAGGTGGATTACCTCTGCTGACGAACTCCTCCTGTAGGTACAAGTATTGTCTACGCTGCTACCGCGGCGCAGCTGTGCCATTGTAGCAGTTCAGGTGTAGACAAGCGGCAAATCCCTAGCGAAAGTACCTGTTTCAGTGACTTTCACTCCCCAGGGGATTTTTGGACTTTCATCCGGACCCTTGTCATGACTCAAAGACTGCTGGTGATAAACCGAGTCAATATTTTGCTGTTATCACCACATGGTCTCTGAACCTTTTGAAATATTTCCTTAATAATACAGTGCTCAATTTCTTTGATGTGCCCAAGTAAATGTGTGCAGGGATTTTTACATTGATTTGAATTGATGAAAAAAATTACATGGCAATATTGTACAGAAGTACCATATTTAAAACTGTATCAGTTCACCCCAAAAAATCGATCGTCTCCGAAAGAGCTTTTATTTTGCTACTCTATCAATTACAAAAAAGTGTTTTACAATTTTTTTTTACTATTTTGGGAAGAAAAAACATTATTGTAAATAATCCATAGGTTTTGCAACTACCATAATGCGGCACATGATGGCCTCTTGGAAATCCATTGAGGGGGCAAGTACAGAACTCAGATCTACTGCTCCTGAAACTCAGCCCCTTGCCATTTGAGCTAGAATAATAATACCTAGCTCTTATAATCAGTAGATCTCAAACTGCTTTACAAACAAGTAGCAGTATCCTCATTTTGCATATGGAGAAACTGAGGCACAGGGAGGGACTGTGCCACTTCAGTTTGCCATAGGTCACCCAGCAGGCCAGTGACAGAGCTGGGTATTAGAACCCAGGTCCCCTGAATCCCAGTCCATTGCTCTATCCATTATTCATGGTATGCAGTATAGGAGTTATGACACATAGTGGAGCAGTTCTGATTCCTTCCAGTAGAGGGCACATTAGCCGACTCATTGAAATATCCTGACTAACAGATATGTCACCTTTCATCCCTCTGGGATTTCTCACAGCTACTTTATTGTATTCTGCCAGTTTACAGTAGAAATTCTGAACGATTCTTAACTATGGAAGATGCTAGGGGGTTTCTACTGCCATAAATACAGTCTATATTTAAACCATTACAGTGGTACACCTGCAGCACTTCAGTGTAGATTCTCCTGTTGATGTAGGTAATCCACCTCCCCGAGAGGCGGTAGCTAGATCAGTGGAAGAATTCTTCCATCAAGTTAGTGCTGTGTGCACCAGGGGTTAGGCTGGCGTAGGTATATCTCTCCACATCTCTGAGAGACGTAGCTATGATCACAGGCACCGACTTTCCAATGTGCCGGGGAGTGCTCGACCCCCAGCTGTGCCCAGGCCCCGCCCCCACTCTGTCCCTTCCCCAAGGCCCCAACTCTTCTCCACCTCTTCCCGCCCCCACCCCTTCTCCCAAGTCCCCGCCCCCACCCCACCTCTTCCTGCCTCCGCCCACCCCTGCCCCACCTCTTTCTGCCCCATTCCGCCCCCCCCCCCCCAGTGTGCATCGCTCTCGCTCCTTCCCCCTCCCCCCTCCCGAGCCTCCGGCATGCCGTGAAACAGCTGATCACAGTGGGCAGGAGGTGCGGGCAGAGAGAGGGAAGCGCTGATCAGCGGGGCCTACCAGCAGGCGGGAGGTGCTGGGGGGAAGAAGGGAGCTAATAGGAGGGTTGCCGGTGGGTGCTCAGCACCCATCACTTTTCCCCCGTGGGTGCTCCAGCCCCAGAGCCATGGAGTCTATGCCTATGGCTATGATGATGTAAGTTCCCAGAGTAGACCAGCCGTAAGTAACACAATGGATGCCTGAAATAGGTTTGTTGGGAATCCCCAATAATATAGGTTCTACCAAAGGAGAAGGAAGAGAATCACTTCTTTTCTAATGTACCCTCGTGGCACTGCCAGAGACAAAATGGACACCCATTTCCATCTGACTCCCTTGAGGAGTAAAGGGCTGAGAGGGCCAAGGGATGGAAGGTGGGAGCATAAAGGGGTGGAAGATTAAAGGCTTTGGGTGAAGCTCATTCTGGGTTCATGCGGCTCAGCCATACAAAATAATATCAGTAACCTTTGATAAACCTGTTCCTGCGATTCCCAATAACACACAATATAAGTCATTTAATGATTACTTTGACGCTTCCATCTGAGGATCTCACTTTACAAATATGAATTAATTTAGTTTCACAGCCCCCAGCCTGGAAGGCAGCGGAGAATTATCGACATGTTACAAATCAGGAAACTGAGACAAAGGGAGATCTATTGGCCTAGCACTGTATATCCTCAACCTGCATTGACCTGGTAACACTCAGGCCATGTCTATGTTACCATTTATGTCAGCAAAACTTATGTCGCTCAGGGGTGTAAAAAACCACACCCCTGAGCGGCATAAATTTCGCCAGCATAAGTTGTAATGTGCACAGCACTGTGTCGGTGGGAAAGTTTCTCCCGCCGACATAGCTACCGCCGCTCGTGGAGGTGGTTTTATTATGCTGGCGGGAGAGCTCTCTCCTGTTGGCATAGAGCGTCTACATGAGCCATTTTCCAGCAGCACTGCTGCATCGGTCCAGCTGTGCCAATGTAAGCTCTCTAGTGTAGACATGGCCTAAGACTAGTCAATAGGGATGCTGACCCAGGTATTTAGGCATCTGGGAGTAAGGATCTGAGGGGGCCTACAACTCCCATTCTTTAACCCTCAGCACAGATTCCTGCTAAAGTCATCGGAAGTGGGATTGGGCCCAGAGTGGTTACGTGGAACGTCTGTGGCAGAACCCAGGTCTCAAGACGTCTAGGCTTGATCCACAAGTCTGGCCTTCCTTCTGACAGCTCCTTCCTAGAACACACATTACAGTGGGTAGTTTGCCATACATTTCTTTCATCCACCATTGTGTTTGCTGTGGGAACTCATCATGAACAGAAATGATGTGTAACTTGGCTCTAAAATGTCATTCAAAGAAGCTGGCTCTTATTATCAGCCCGGGAAATTATTTTCACTGAGTGATTCAGGCAGACATGTGGTTCATGAAACACAGTCCCCGAAATTGTTTTCTCGCTGGGTAATCAGCAGCTCGTTAGCTTTAATCATATCACTCCCCTTGTCACTTCCTTTTCTGTGTGTTAGATGGCAGAACAAAGCATCACAGTAAGGAGTGAATAGGGCACAAGGGAAGGGGGATGTCATTCTACATTGCTGGCTTTTTGTAAATTGCACTGACTAACTCTTAATTGGATGCTGAGTAGTTTAAACAAGAGATCCCAAAACGGGAGGCAGAAAGACAGCTGGGTTGGATTTGCATTGTCAGAAGTCAAGAGGAGGGGGTGGGGCAGTGTGCTGCGGGGCTCAGATGAATTGGGACTAAGGCCTTGAACGCATATGGGATTTCAGTCATCATGGCCATTCAACAGTGTAACTTCCCCAGTGCAAATTTCTAGTATAAAAAAATGCAAAACCAATACAGGGGCCCCAGTGCAGCTTATTCATGCTAAACAACTGGGTAAATTGCATCAGTGGAAATAGCAGCTATACCTGTCTACATTACATTTAGACTGATGCAACTATAACAGTGGCTGTAACTGGGACAAACCCCAACATACAGGAGGGCTAAGTGTTGGGGAATTGCATTCATACAAGGGTTGGATTTAGCTCTCAACTCATTTGTCTGGTCTAAGTTTTTTAATAGAATTAGATTGGCCAGGGTATTGCACTGAGATGTAGTGACATGATGGATGGCATTGGGTTTTCACTCCATGCTGTTATACCAGCATGCATTACCGATTTGCAGGAAACCTCCTGATCTTCTGAGTGGTAGAGGCATGTCTTGCGATGCGCCATGTTGGGATTCTGCTGGGAATATCTTGTCCTGCAACACACAAAAAGAGCAACTCTGAAGGTGAGGTAAAGCGGCATCCTTAGGCCAGTCATAACTACAATGGCCAATTATCCAAATAAGACAGTTACATGATTATTATATTTATTTATGGATCATATTCAAATATAGGGGACAGCTTTGGGCAGGGAAGTTCTGGTATCCTAACTACCCTCAAGCCCCAGGGCCAGTCCAGGGTAGTGAAATGTTCCTGCTGAAATGACGAGCAATGGAATAGTTAATAGCATTTTCCATGCAAAGCGCCATCAGTAGGGTTCAGAGTTAACACACCATGGCGCTGAATGAGGGCAGGTCACAGCTCCAAGAACCACTGTTTCAGGGCAGCTTTGTTGCTATCAGGGCCTCGCTCACGGACCCGGTGGCTGCACCCACAGGCCCTCCCAGGAGGAGCTGGGAGCCAGTCCCCACCCACGCCGCACCCAAGATGGCGCCCCATGGGACTCGCCTGTTTTCTGTGGGGGCCACGCTCAAGATGGCGGCGCTCGGCGTACGGCGCGCGGGAGGGGACAGTGGCTGCTGCGCCTGCGCGTGGCACAGGCTCCGTCAGCGTCAGTCCGCGCCAGAGTGACTAAGATGGAAGCCGGGGGGATGCGGCTGCCGTTCTGGGCCGGGGGCCCGGCCCCGGGGGAGCTGTACAGCCTGCCCTGCCTCAGCGCGGCCGGGCCGGGCCTGGACTCCCAGGCCGGGGCCGGGGGCCCCCTCACGCGGACCCAGTGAGTGACCCGGAGCCGCTTTCGGTTCGGGCCGCGGCCTCATGGGGGCGGCGGGGGGGGGAGCGGAGCCGGAGGGGCCTGCCCTGGGGGTGGGGGCCTGCGGGTGGAGGGGGGGGATTTGGGGGGCAGGGCGCCTGGGGGGTGGCAGGGGGGGCGGGGCTGGGGGAGGCGGGGAGGAGAGGGGCCAGGCTGGGGGGGGCTCGTGGGTGGAGGGGGGATTTGGGGGGCAGGGTGCCTGGGGGGTGGCAGAGGGGGCGGGGCTGGGGGAGGAGAGGGGCCAGGCTGGGGGGGGGGAGCTTGTTGGTGGAGACAGGGTGCCTGGGGGGTGACAGAGGGGGTGGGGTTGGGGGAGGGGAAACTGAGCTGGGAGAGGCGGGGAGGAGAGGAGCCAGGCTGGGGGAGGATGGGTCTGAATGGGGGGGGGCTCGTGGGTGACTGTGGAGGGGAACTAGGGACTTGCAGATCTTGTGGGGGGGGCTCTGAGGAGGGGGATGGTGGCTGGGCGAATCCACAGGGCCACATGGGTGGGGTGGGGGGAGATGGCTGAGAGCATGGAGGACACAGGTGAATTGCTAAGGAGGGGACAATGTTGGGGCCGTCTGGGAAAGGGGTGAACAGGGTTGGCTCCCCTAAGGTCACTGGAGGCTGGTGTTTCCGTAGCCCCTATTCTATGTGCCTGGGCTGCCCTGGCATTGTGCTTTCTGACCCATTGATCCCCATGTAATCAGCAGCCCCTGGGCCCAACCCCCCCATTGGGTTCATTTGGAGCAGAATTATAGTCTGTATCTGTGAGTCAGGCTCAGGAGAGGAGTAAGGGCCGCTATAGAAGAGTAATGCTGCTGTTGGCTGTCCAACTCAGGGAGCACTGATGGTTTTGCTGGTCTCCCCAGGAATCCCATGGTGACAGGCACCTCGGTGCTGGGAGTGAAGTTTGACGGCGGTGTGATCATCGCTGCAGACATGCTGGGCTCCTACGGCTCTCTGGCCCGGTTTCGTAACATTTCCAGGATCATGAAAGTGAACGATAACACTGTGCTTGGCGCGTCTGGGGACTACGCTGATTTCCAGTACCTCAAGCAGGTCATTGACCAGATGGTGTAAGTATTTCTCCTCTGCTGACCCATGGAAGCAGACCTTCCCTCTCTCCGTTAGAGGGAGCCCCATTTTCCAGGCAGGGCAAGCTTGCACGCTCATGCCTATGCTGCGGATACCTAGACGTTGTTCCGCTAGACTTTACTGTAGTAAAGAACAGAATTATCAGACCCATAGATGAACACGATATGTTGGGGAATAATCAACACAGCTTTTGTAAAGGGAAATCATGCCTCACCAATCTATTAGCATTCTTTCAGGGGGTCGGCAAACATGTGGACAATGGTGATCCAGTGGATGTAGGGTACTTGGACTTTCAGAAAGTCTTTGACACACTCCCTCACCAAAGGCTCTTAAGCAAAGTAAGAAAAGCGGGAAGGGCCTTTCCTGGATCAGTAACAGGTTTAAAATATAGTAAAGGGTAGGAATAAATGGTCAGCTTTCACAGTGGAGAAAGGTAAATAGCGGGGTGCACCACGGATCTGTACTAGGACCAGTCTGTTTAACATATTCATAAATGATCAGGAAGAAGGGGTGAACAGTGAGTTGGCGAAATTTGCAGATGATACAAAATTACTCAAGGTAATTAGATCCAAAGTTGACTGCGAAGAGTTACAAAGGGATCTCACAAAACGAGATGACAGGGCAACAAAAAGGCAGATAAAATTCAATATTGATAAATGCAAAGTAATGCCTATTGTAAAACATAATTCCAAGTATACATACAAAATGATGGGGTTTAAATTAGCTGTTACCATCAAGAAAGAGATCTTGGAGTCATTGTGGATAGTTCTCTGAAAACATTTCCCCAATGTGCAGCAGTAGTCAAGCTAACAATGTTGGGAACCATTAGGAATGGGATAGATAGTAAGACAGAAAATATCATTCTTCCAATATATAAATCCCTGGTACGCCCACACCTTGAATACTGCGTGCAGTTCTGGTCGTCCCATCTCAAAAAAGATGTATGAGAATTGGAAAAAGTACAAAGAAGGGCAACAAAAATGATTAGGGGTGTGGAACAGCTTCCATAGGAGGAGAGATTAAAAAGACTGGGATTGTTCACCATGGGAAAGAGATGACCGAGGGGGAATATGGTAGAGGTCTATAAAATCATAAATAGTTGGAAGAAAATGAATAGGGAAGTGTTGTTTACCCCTTCACATAAAACAAGAACCAGTGGTCTTCTGATTAAATTAATAGGCCGTAGGTTTAAAAACAAACAAAAGGAAGTACTTCGTCACACAACGCACAGTTAACTTGTGGATCTCGTCAGGGATTGTTGTGAAGACTAAAAATACAACTAGATTCAAAACAGAATTAGATAAGTTCCGAGAGGATAGGTCCATCGATGGCTGTTAACCAAGGTGATCAGGGATGCAACCCCATGCTCTGGGTGTACCTAAAACTCTGACTGCTAGAAGCTGGCGTGGTCGATGGATCACTCGATAACTGCCCTGTTCTGTTCATTCCCTCTGAAGCATCTGGCACTGGCCACTGTTGCAAGACAGGATACTGGGCTAGATGGAACATTCGTCTGACCCAATATGGCCATTCTTATGCTCTCTAGGTTTGCCAGTCCAGCATCTTTCATTAACACTAAAATAAGCAAAATATTTCAAATGAATGTAACACAAATACCCCAAACTAGTGTTTACAAAATTAATTAAACCAGATTTTAGCATCTCTGGAGCTGTTATTTTAAGTGACCTGTAAGAACGCAGAGCAGGTGTGCGTTTGCTTTAACGGCCTATGACGATTTAGTATGTCTTATTGCTAGCCTGGCTGGCAGGGGTGGGGGCTGTGATTAAATCTAAATAATGTCAGATGGTTGGTAGGTTTTTAAGTTGTCTAAAACTCTTCTCTGTACTAGAATCGATGAGGAGCTGTTGGGAGATGGTCACAGTTACAGTCCAAAGGCCATTCACTCCTGGCTGACCAGAGCCATGTACAGCCGGAGATCCAAGATGAATCCGCTCTGGAATACTGTCGTTATTGGAGGCTTTTACAATGGGGAGAGGTAAGTCCTGCTCAAGCTATGCGGGATGTGTAGCGTAACTTCTCTGCTGCGTTTCCATTTCAGGGACTCAATCCACTCCCCGCACAATAGAAATAGGTGTCATTTATAGTCCCTGGTAGAATAAAGCTCAGGGCTTGATTTAAGGAAGGACAAACAGTAAATTTGAAAGATCTAAAAATGTTTGTAAAGCATAGGAAAGAGCTTTCAATATGGTCTTACCAAACTTTTGTTATTAACTAATCTGAGGTCTTCGGGCATCACTTTGCTGCCTCTTTCAGATCAGACTATATCTTGTCTTGTATCATGGTGCATGGATATTTTTCCCTTCCATTGCATGAGCCAGATTTTCAGTACTGGGGCACACGACTGCCTATATAATTTGCATATGCAGTTGTTGCAACTGAATGTGTAATTGCTTCCCTTGTGTGTGCAGGTGAGGCCTGCCTTTTGTATACACAGTTGCATGCTCCTGCCATTATGGCCCTTGGTGTCCCATAGCTTCTCCTGAGGGACAGCCTGTCTAGGAGAGAGAGCCCCCATTCAACACTGACTGATGGCTTTTTTCCTAAACCACTTCATAGGGGAATGGGCCCTCACTCTATCTAGCAGTACACATCCCGCTCGAATGCAGTCTGCTACAGTGGGAAATACTAGAGGGTATTTTAAAAAGAGGAGTAAGCAGTGTACTTGAAGGCCAGAAAATACCCTGACCCCAAGCAGTTCTTTTGAGTAGTAGTCTGGAAGCTTGTTTGACGCTTGGCCTCGAAAGAACTATCTGTTAAAACAGGAGCCACTGAACATTCCTTCCTTTAGTTGCCTGTGTGCCCAGAGTTATCAGCTGGACTTCACCTTTTTCTTGGTTAGCCTGAGGGGTGTTTGCTTTGTCAACTTGTGCTGGAGTTGCATTTGTAAGCTGGCTACAACCCCAAGAGGGTTCTGATGTTTCTTCTGTGCAACCAGGAATGAAAATCTCCATCATTCTGTGTTCAGTTTTCTAGGGTACGTTGACATGTTGGGTGTTGCCTATGAAGACCCGACACTCGCTACTGGCTATGGAGCGTATCTAGCTCAGGTAAGTGCTTGTAGAACATTGGGAACTGTAGCGAGAGGCAGCATAGTTTGCTGGCAAGAGCAGGGAAGTGTGAGTCAGAGACTTGAGTTCTGTGCTGTGACTAGTGCATGCTGCTCTGTTGCTTTAACTGCAACTTCAGCCTCGTGGAATTATTTTTTTTTTAAATGCAGCCATTAATGAGAGAAGTCTTAGAGAAGAAACCCATCCTGACGAAGGATGAGGCCCGGGACCTGATTGAGCGCTGCATGAAAATCCTGTATTACAGAGATGCCCGATCATTTAACAGAGTAAGTATCCTGCCTTGGTGTTCCCTGGTCATCCTGCAGGAACTGCAGTGCCTGTTGTGCTGGCTGAACTGACATGCAGAGTCCAGCCTCTAAGTTGGTGTGATTCATCTTCAGTCATGATACTCGGCTGTCTTATAGCAACTTCCTTCCCCTGACTTCAGAGGGGCTTAGAGCTGCTACACCTCACAGCACCTCTGTGAGATAGTGAAATGGGGAGTATATTTGTGTGAGATGTGCCCAGGATGTCACAGGTTGTTTGCAAAGCTGGGAAGAGAGCTCAGTCCTTGTTCCCTGCTCTTTTCAATCCAGCTTTCCAAGACTTGCAGTGGTTCCTCCATCCCTAGCAACAGCAAAACGCAGTTTGCCAACTACCAGACAGAACTGGCAAGGAAACTATTAGTCTCAAGTTTTTGTAAGGATATTTAAGTAGGCAAAATACACCAACTTAGCTGATGTTTCTCTGAACATTTCGGATGCGGGAATTGACACTGGCGCTTATTAGAATGAGTCACTCCAGCTCGCTGACTTCAGATGAGGAGTGTCAGGGTTCAGCCTAGTCCTTCAGTTAGCTGTGTATGACCCCCTGCTTTTGTTGGGCAAAAGGTAAAGGTAATTGAATGGGAAGCTAACTGAGTAGTTATGTTAAAGCAAATTAAGTTAACCCTAACAATTTTTTTCAGTGAAAGGTGAGCTTCAGATATTCATTATTTGGTCATAAATTATTATTTACCCCATGTCAAAGAACTGGCAATCTCAGATTTCATTTGCATTAGTCAGGTTTTACTGGCAATTCTAATTGTTGATCTCCTCCTTAGTACGAACTTGCCATTGTGACCGAGAAAGGAGTTGAAGTAGAAGGACCTCTGTCCGTAGAAACCAACTGGGACATAGCACATCTTATCCGGTAACTTGCCAAAAGTCGTACCCTTCACTGAACACTCAAACTGACAAATGTCTTGTAACTTAAGGCCAGCTTCTGCCCTCAAGCTTCTAACTGCCCTGGGAGTTGAGCCTCCCTCTGGCCCTCATGGGTGGGGGTTTTGTAGATTAACTTTAAAAAAAAAAAAAAGGGGGGGGGGGCATTTAGTTGTTTCTCTGCTCTTGGAACAATATTCCTGCTTGGTGCAATAAGGTGGGTGAACCTGGGTGCATGAATGTATAGTTCTGGCCAGGAGGGGGAAAGCATTTCTTCTAGAAAACTCTTTTCTGCACCAAGGGATAGCTTCTAAGGTATTTGAGGTTGGCTAAATCTTGGACCTGGTTGCTTTGTTTCTATGGCCAGGTTTTGAAGCCATTACTAGACAGAGGTCTCTAGGGAAGAGAGAGGCTGCTGACTTAACCTGTTCACCAGTTTTCCACTGGTCTTGGCAACTGCCTTTTATCAAGCATTGTGTAAACACCTAAAATACCCAAATCTGTTTTTCCAGCTTACTGATGTTGACTCTGGTTTGTGTGTTCTGCTTGTCTTCAAACCTGACTCTTTAAAATCTCTTTACAGTGGCTTTGAATGAAATCTGAAGAATTGCTTGACGCTGGTGCATCCATATCGCCTTTCATATGCACGGTGTAAATCAGTTATCTACCAGAGCTTAGAGCTCTGAGTGACCCTGAGTTATACAAGTTTTGTAAATGAAATAAATATGTTGAAACAAGTTTGCGTGTTTATGGTGTTTAAGCTTGAAAATATACTCTGCCTGGGACATCTAAAACTGGGGGTATACCAGAAGAAGTCTCATTTTTAGCTTTACTGAACAAGTAACTAAGAGTCGGAAGCAAAGGGTCAGAGCATTTGAGGTTCACAGGGACTCTGAGAAATTAACTACTTCTAATGGTTGGTGGTAAGTGTAGATGTATATGAGCCTCTTCTGGAAGAGGCCAGGATTTAATGGAGCAGCCGGTTTGTGCGGGCAAACTTACCTTTCACAATTGTCAGGGGCCTAGCCGTGACTTCACCTTCGTTGATAGAAGGCTGTACCTGTTCTGTCCTATAAGCATAGCATATTTATTATAAGACATTCTCTTAATCATAGCTGCAGCATGGGTGCTATATAGACCCTCTAATGCAGAAACAGATGAGGGATGGACAACAGTGGGGTCTCCTACTCTACACACCCCTTACTGGCCTTTAAGTCGAGCAGTTGGACATCTTGTCTTGTACTGGTCCTGCTTCTGTCAGTATAGGCCATGCACTACTCCCTCTATGCTTAGAAAGTGCTTTTATCCAGTGAGATCACTGGATAACAGATTAACAAAACAGTACACACACTTCTGGAAATAGATCATGGAATGTACCCAGCTCACACAAGACTGTTCAGGGCTATTACTTAAACCATCTTAAATTGTGGGCATGTTTACCAGACCCTCAGCAGGGAATACTGTAAGCAGGCAACTCTATTTTGCAATCCATTTAATTTCCTTGTAGAGGGCATTGCAGTCCTCCCAAGTATAGAAATCTCTTTCAAAGCCATCCCAACATTTGGAGTTGCAAACTTGAATGGAGGTAGGCAGACCTGGTGCTGCCCGTTCAGTAACTGACAGCATGGTTGATGGGCGGTGACCAAAGTTTGCTCCATAGGATCCTGAACTGGCTGAGCAGGATGCTTTTAATTGTAGAGGGTCTGTGCTTAGATGGAGACATGCTGAAGACAAAGGCTTCAGGTTATTATAATGAATGTGAAAATAGGACTGACTTGCCAAGTTCATCAGCCCTTGCAACAGGAACCCTCTTCGTTTCAGATGAGTTAACACGGTTATAAACTCTGTTTGGCTCAGCAGCTGCTGATCTCCAGAGTTTCCTGCTTATTTACTATGGAACTAGGTTTGATGATATCCTATTCCAGTATCTGACACTTCAGTAACATTATTTAACACCATGAGGTGATACAGAGCAAAACGTCACTGTTACATCGCTTATTCCCAAGGCTGGTCATGCTAACCCGAAAGTGCAGTGTTCTCCCCTTCCTGCCCACTATGCTCCACAAGAGTTTAGCAGCTGTAAAGAGATCTTACTTGGCCAGCCTTGCATTTACACAACCTGTTACATGCTAATAGCTGAAGTATTAATAAAAACAGACTTGGGAAAATAAAACTGTTCTGAGATGCAGTCTCTTTGCTTCCCATGTGCTCAATTTCACAACTTAAGTAAGCACTCTGCAAAGCTTTAGGGTAGCATCAAGCAGTTTGGGATGACTTGGCATGACTGTAAGCCTGGCAAAACTAAGAGCTACCTGGTTGTAGGCCTCAGTCTCTCAATTTACCTTGAAGCTGAACTGAAATGCATTTCGGAAAAACATCAACATTTAGTAGAGGTGTGACAACCACTCAAACAACATGGGCAGTCTGGAATACCAACAACTGTTGGAGAAACAGGGTCATGAATTTGTATCATGATCGGTAAAAACTTTTAGCTTACCTTTTAATCCAATACCAGGTGCATTACACAAAGTAAAACTACTTCCCCATTTTTATCCTCTTTTCTCTCCCCCCCCCCCCCACTTCCTTACACCTTCTTGTCAACTGCTGGAAATGGGCCATTTTGATTACCACTACAAAAAGCTTTTTTTCTTCTCCTGCTGGTAATAGCTCACCTTAACTGATCACTCTCATTATAGTGTGTATGGTAACACCCATTCTTTCATGTTCTCTGTGTGTATATCTTCCTACTGTATTTTCCACTGCATGCATCAGATGAAGTGCGGTTTAGCCCACGAAAGCTTATGCTCAAATAAATTTGTTAGTCTCTAAGGTGCCACAAGTACTCCTGTTCTTTTTGCGGATACAGACTACCACAGCTGCTATTCTGAAACCAATTTTTAATAACACCATATGGAGCAAGTGCTAAACTACACCAGCTAGATAACACAGGGCTCCAACCTTTCCTCACAAGTAAGTCTGGAGGAAAAAAAAAAAAAATCAACATGACTGCAAGTGTTGACTAGTGTGCCTACTGTCCCCATATTTAAGCACTATGCAGGAAAATCAGACTTGCAAAGACTACTCACAAATGAGTGTTTTATGAGCAGGCTTGTACTTAAAACATATTAAGTAGTCCAATGTCCTGTGAGGAAAGTACTTCAATATCGTCTCCATGGTGCAGATTGGAAAAACTTGATACCAAGAGGTTAAAGATTTCAATTTTCAAACTTCGGTGCCTACAGTTGAACAGGGACTTGGATGCCTAACTTTAGACTCCAGTGACTTGGCCGGGGCTACATAATATCAGCGCAGAGCCAGGATTAGAACTTGAGTTGCTAGCTCCCAGCCTGTGCTCTGGTCACAGGCCTAATGCTTTACTGACCTTTGTAAATAGTAAAAACAAAACCTTTGCTCTTTAGCTTATAGCTGTCTTAAGAAAAAAAGATATTGTCTCCAGAGAATTAAAATACCAGTTCATTCAGTTAAATAGATGGTCTGACACATTTATACTTTCACAAATGATTCTGTATCTGACTGGTCTTCGACAGTCTTACAGCTCTTACCATTCACTGGTCTAACAAGAGGTCCTGCTAACATCGAATTCTAAAAGGACTTGGATGAAGCCCTTGAAAGAGAACCTCACCTCAACAGTGATTACAGTGAATGAACTAAAACCATTTAAAATTAGGAATTTTAAGAGTTCTGTAATCAAAGGGCCTCATCATAATAGTAGGAGACACAGTAGGATACAACTTGGTATGAACATCATACAAAAAACTGCCCATAGCACCCATGGTCTTAAGACACATCATACAAGGACTTAGAGATGAGATGCCTCCACTTTTTTGGGATCGCAGGTCATGTGTCTATAACTAATACATTAGGAGGATAGTAAAGAATGCAGCTACATGTAGCTAAAATACTGAATAGTCTGCTTAAACTGGGCCATCTCTTTGCAACTGATTTACCCTTGTAATTATAATTCACGACTGCTGCTTAAGTTTCATTTAAATAGAGTCCATTTATCAGCATTTATGAGGTAAACAACTTAAAAGCTTTAAGCTGTAGTTTAAGAATGTAGAGGTTGCCAAATAAAGATGAAATGCAATGAATGTTTTACAGTAGACTATAAATACGTATGATTTATGCTTTTCAGACTTAAAAAAAAAAAACCCCTCAAAGTCAGGACAACAGGCTGTCCCACTTAACCTACTGTAGTTAATATATGGCAGTTGGGGCCAAACTCTGCTAAAGTCACATTGATTTTGTGGAGGGTTGCAAGGTACAAGTGAGGGCAGAATCAGGCTCTTAAGTGTTAACTACATGTAAACCCATTTCATTACTATCCCATCTCTGGCTTTTTTTCCCAGACACAGTGAGCTACTGAGTCCCTTCCCAAGCAGGGGGTTTGTGTACAAATTGAATCAAATCAGGAATTGGTCATGTCAAACAAAAAACTTCATCAGCTTCACATTTTTTGCAGAGTTCAGAGGAGCAAGAGAATTAATTTAGGATAATATGTACTTTTCTATCAAATTCACAAGAGCTAAATACTTCTCCATAATAAAAACACATGTTTATAAATCCATTTCCCTGGTTTTATTAAATGTTCCACTTATGTACACTTTAAAGATGAACCATTTACAGGTCTGCACATGCTGCCTCCTGCTTTCCTTGGGTAATAGGGAAGGTTCTCAAAAACCTCTATGGAAACAGAAAGGTGCAGGTGCTTCTGATTTTTGTATGTCAAAATGCTTTCAGTTTATACCATAATACATACAATTAAAAAACCCTCAAACATGCAAATTGTAGAAAAATTTAAGCTGGCAGTGAAAAATAAAAACAAACGTCTTCCTTTTGTGCACATCACAGTTTGTTTCATTAAATCAGATTTTCTAATTCTAAGGAACGTAGTGTCTGATGCCACTGGTTAAAGCAGGTTTATCAACTACTAGTAGTTTAAAAAGGTTGTTTAATGGTCCATATAGTTTTAGCTCCCATCTATTGTACAGGAAGATCAAGACAGGCTTGGCTTGTCTCTTCCGTCATGTACCCTCTGTCAGTAATTCTTTGGAGCAAGGTGGGTGGGTGTCAGATGGTTTCCTGGGTGGAGGAATGAAACCATCACACACAGTGTCCTCCAGTTGTCGTGAAGTCTACTCAAAAACGAGAGGCTGGCTTTAACACTGCACCTAACTCCCTAAATACACATCTCAGTTCAACCCCAGTTCAAATACTAATGGCTCCTAAGAACCGTTGCTGGCATTGAACAGGCAAAATTCTATCCCCGTGTTTTACCCCGTGTCAAGATTCACAAGCAAAGTCATTGCTCTTCTTTTTCTTTTTTAAAAAAGAAACAAAAACCCAAATCTCCATGGCCAATAATAGAAGGTTTCACACATTAAAGCAATAATTCATATCTAAAGTTACTACAGAAACCTAAATCTCTGGGTCAAATGTTAAAAAAAAAAAAAAAAAAAAAAAATCTGTGTTAAGACAACCAAAAGATTTATATACTGGTTCATTAGCTACATTTTTTTTTTTCCTTTTTTTAGAAATGGTCACATTGACGATGTAGTATAATTCAAAACATTTTTGCACAATAAAACAGAAAACTATGATACAGTGAGGTAAAGAAAACGCAAAAATATTCACCCACAATATAGCGTCAGAAAATACCAACACAGTGATTTCTTTCTTTTTTTTTAAAAAAAGCACAAAACTTATAAATGAACAGCATAAATGGCTATTAATCTGAGTGATCACCTACGAATTTCCTAATCCCACAAATCCACAGGGAAGTGTAATGGTCTCATCCAACATTTATTTAAAAAATAACCCTTTCTGGATCATGATTCTCAGATTAGTGCTCAGATTTCCATCAGATCCAAATCAGCATCTTCAAAGCCATAGAAGGATTCAGTCTCGCTTTCCCCTTCAAAGAGCTGGTGGAGGATTTCTGGGTCTGTAGATTCTTCGGCACGGGTCCTATCCTGGAATCCAACTTCTTCGTCCTGCAGCTCATCGCTCAGCTTCAGCTGCTCCTCCAGAGAGGCGATCAGCTCCTCCTGCATGTCAGCATTGCGTGTGGGAGAGTTGGCCGTGCCATCGGGGCCAGGCAGCACGCTAGCCACCAGGAAGGACTGCTGCACGAGTTCAGGACAGTCGCCAATGACTTCCAGAACCTCCGCCAGCCAGCATAAAACCAGCTGGAGGAGAATGTCCGAGTCGCATGTGGAGTCCGCCATTTCCTTGGCTTGCTCTTTCCACTTTTTATGCAAGAAGTTTTTCACAGTCCTTTTTATGCACACATCCAGGGGTTGGATTTTGGAGCTGCAGCCAGCAGGGACTACGGCTGGCAGAGTGCTGGATGCATTCAGTAAGGAAAGTACCTCTTCAGACAGATGTGTTCGGTGGCAATCCAGCACCAGCATGCCCTTGCTGTTCTGGCACTCCGTGTGCTTCTGCCACACTCTAGAAGACCACAGCTCCATGATTTCATCATCGCTGTACCCATTCTCCTTTGCTTCCAATATAATAGACTCCGGCACATTGGCAGGCTGCTCTACATGACCCCTGTAGAACACTAGTGTTGGCAGAATGCTGCCATCAGCTAAGATAGCGAGGACAACGTCGCACCAGGGCTCCCCGGTCCCCACTGTCTGCAACGCATTCTCTTTCCTGTCATCGCTGCTCAGTACCTCCACATCAAGGAAAAGAGAGATCTCATCAATGGCTGCGATCATGGAGAGCGGCAGGTCCTGGGTGTGGATCTGCCGCTGCACAAACTCAATGAAGCAGCTGGCATTTTCGTCTACGTCTTTGGGGAGAGGGTGAGCCACCGCTCTGCGGGTGTGCATGCTGAGGTTGTGTCTGAGCATGAACCTCACTGCCCATTCGTAGGAGATCTTGAAGCCTCCCTCAAGGGACCGGCCAATCTTGGTTGCCTTCTGAAAGAGAGTTTCCTCATTCACAGGCAGCTGCTGCTCTCTTTGTGTGAGGACCCACTCTGCTAGCTTCTCTTCAGCCTCCAAGCTGAGGTACTTGCCTTCTGACAAAGATGCTAAGTTATCTTCTTGGAAAGCTTGAAACCTCCGCAGCCAGCGCCGGATACGCCTCTGAGGATTCCTGAAGTGCTCTGCTGCCTGTTCAGTGTTGCAGCACAAAGCAAACAGTACAACACGAAGCTTTTTCACGGACAGTTGTTCCTTTTTGCTTACAGGTTCGGGCTCTTTTGCTGGCTGTTCTTCTTCTTGATCATCAATATTTAAGCACTCTTCCTCCTGACTAACTACAGGTCTCTTATATGCCTCTGGCACTGCTTCAGGCTCCAACTCATCCTTCTCAGGTAACGAAGGCTTTGATTTCACAGTAGCAGCTTTACTTGGGGGATAGGTGGAGTATATATTCTTCATGATTCCGTCATGGGCCTGGCTGTGCCTTGAAGGGAGAGAACACAAAGAACCAGCTTAAAACAAGAAAAACAAAAACAGGGAACAAAAACTAGAAGAGTATTTGGCAAATGAGAGATGTCAAACAGTTTACCTTGAATGTGAAATCCAAGTGGGCCCTGAAAAAGGAAATATTTGGAGGTTAGTTTGCAAACATCAAGACAAACAACAACAAAAATCATTTTTCTGGGATGATGATCTTGTACCTCTGCAGTGCCAGTCATCCTGAAGGATCTCAACACAATTTGCAAACACTTTATATGTATAATTTCATACCCATAGAGTAATCACTGTATCCAACACTAAAACGCAGCGACCTCTGGGTTGATGCACAGCAGCTAACAATGCACAGTGACACTAGACAATGACCATTAAAACCAGCAGAGAAATACTGTATTCATTTGAAGTCACAGGAGGAATATAGTTGGCTGGATATAGGCCAGTAAATTGGAATTTGCCCAGGCCATTGGAGGTAACACCTTCCTTTAGCAAAATGTAATAGGGATATTTAATGACAAGCGTCTAGGATACAAATTTTAAGCCTCATCCAAAATTGTAACTTCAGCAAAAGTACAATGCCTCTTAGCCTCTCACTGGTTCAATAGTCTCTCAGAGGAAGAGTAACTTACTAACAACATTTATGCAGCCCCTGGATGAGTCCCACAGCCCACAGCAATATAGCTGTAACTATTACCAAAAAAGGAAAAAAGAGATATGAAACCAACCCCATAAACCTCCAGAATAGACAAACTCTCTCATTCTGTTATGAAGGGTCCACAACACTACACATCTACCTACAAGTCCTATGGCCTGGGTTATACAGCAGGTCAAAGTAGCTGATCACAGTGGTTCCTTCTGACCTAATCTATGAATCTACTCTGTTTTACATATAAATAGCATGGAAAGCTAGAGGACTACTAGGCCAAATTCATCCCAAATAGATACACCAGGGAAGCATCTGGCCCATGGTCTATAAATAATTGCATTATGCCCAACATTACTATTACACTACAGTATAATGTGACATTTCTGCTCCATCTCAAACTCTTACCTCGGAAAATGATGTTACTGAACTCATGTGATGGGTTGAAGACCAGATGCTTGGCCATTGCATCACCTTCAGATGTTGCAAAAAGACAGGAGGCACAAGCCAACTTTACCCCGCTAGGAGGGGAAAGAGAAAAGAAGTGTGTAAGAACACCAGCATCACAAACAACATATGCATTTCACAGAAAGCAGCAACCATTAATAAAGAGATAAGGAAAGTTCTCATGGAGACTACAGAGGCTATAAAAACAGAAAACTTAGTTGAAATCCCCCATTAATATTACCTCCTTATTGACTAGGTATATGTCACCTCGGGATGGATGAAGAGAGAAAATTTCTAGACACCATTACTGACTGCTTCTTGGAGCAGTTAGTCCTGGAACCCACAAGGGGAGAGGCAATTCTTGATTTAGTTCTAAGTGGAGCACAGGATCTGTTCCAAGAGGTGAATACAGCTGAACCACTTGGTAATAGCAATCACAATGAAATTAAATTTAGCATCCTTATAGGGGAGAAAATACCTAAGAAACCCACCACAGTAGCACTTAACTTCAAAAAGGGGAACTACACAAAAATGAGGATAAACGGAAATTAAAAGAAACAATCACAAAAGTGAAATGTGTGGAAGCGGCATGGAATTTATACCGCCCCCCCCACCATAATAGAGGCTCAAACAAAATGTATCCCCACTACCAAAAAACAGTAAGAGGACCAGAAAAAAGCTACCATGGCTAAACAACAGAGTAAAAGAGGCGGTTAAAGACAAAAAGACATCTTTTAAAAACTGAAAGTCAAATCCTAGTGAAGAAAACAGACAGGAACATACATTCTGGCAGGTCAAACATAATTAGGCAGGTCAAAAAAGAATCTGAAGAGCAACTAGCAAAAGACAAGAACTAAAAGTAAAAAAAAAAAAATTTTTTTTTAAGTACACCAGAGGCAGGAAGCTGGCCAAACAATCAGCAGGGCCACAGGACAATTGGGGTGCTAAAAGAGCACTCAAGGAAGACAAGGTCATTGAGGAGAAGCTAAACAAATTATTTGCATCAGTTTCCACTGGAGAGGATGTAAGGGAGATACCCTCACCTGAGCCATTTTTTTTAGATGACAAATCTGAGGAACTGTCCCAGATTGAGGTGTCAGTAGCGGAAGTTTTGGAACAAACTGATACTTTAAACAGAAATAAGTCACCGGGACCAGATTTCTGAGGGAACTCAAATATGAAATTGCAGAACTACTAATTGTGATATGTAATCTATCATTTAAATCAGCCTCTGTGCCAGATGAGTGGCAGAGAACTAATGTGATACCAATTTTTGAAAAAGGTTCCAGAGGCAATCCTGGCAATTACAGTCTGTTAAGCCTAACTTCAGTACCAGCAAAATGGTTGAAACTACAGTAAAGAACAGAATTATCAGACACATAGATCAACATGATATGTTGGGGAACACCCAACACAGCTTTTGTAAAGGGAAATCATGCCTCACCAATCTATTAGACTTCTTTGAGGGGGTCAACAAACATATGGACAAGGGTGATCTAGTACACTTCGACTTTCAGAAAGCCTTTGACAAGGTCCCTCATCAAAGGCTCTTAAGCAAAGTAAGCAGTCATGGGAAAAAGAGGCAAGTTCCTCTCCTGGACCAGTGACTGGTTAAAAGATAGAAAACAAAGAGTAGGACTAAATTATCAGTTTTCACAGTGGAGAAAGATAAACAGCAGGGTCCCCCAGAGATGGGTACTGGGACTAGTGCTGTTTAACAGTCATAAATGATTAGGGAAAAAAAAGGTAAAACAGTGAGTTGGCAAAGTTTTCAGATGATACAAAATTACTCCAGACAGTTAGGTCCAAAGCAGACTGCAAAGAGTTACAAAGGGATCTCACAAAACTGGGTGACTGGGCAACAAAATGGCAGATGATATTCAATGTTGATAAATGCAAAGTAATGCACACTGGAAGACATAATTCCAAGTATACATACAAAATGATAGTGTCTGAATTAGCTATTACCACACAAGAAAGCAATCTTGGAGTTATCGTGGATAGTTCTCTGAAAACATCTGTTCAATGTGCACCAGTCAAAAAACGTAATATGTTGGGAAACATCAGAAAAGGGATAGATAATAAGACAAAAAAAATCATAATACCACCGTATATAAAAGCATGGTATGCCCATACTTTGAATACTGCGTGCACTTATGGTCATCCCATCTCAAAAAAGATAGATTAGAATTGGAAAAAGTACACAGAAGGGCAACAAAAATTATTAGGGGGATAGAAAGCTTCCATATGAGGGGAGATTAAAAAGACGGGACTGTTCAGCTTGGAAAAAAGAGACAACTGAGGGGAGATATGATAGAGGTTTAGAAAATCATGAAAGGTGTGGAGAAAGCAAATACGGACGTGTTATTCACCCCGTCACATAACACAAGAACCAGGGTCAGTAACAGGCAGCAGGTTTAAAAAACCATAAGGAAGTACTTCTTCACACACCCCACAGTCAACCTGGGGAAGTCATTGCCAGGGGATGTCATTGCCAGGGGATATTGTAAAGGCCAAAAGTACAACTGGATTCAAAAAAGAATTAGATAAAGTTTCTGGAGGATAGATCCATCGATGGCTATTAACTAAGAGGGTCAGGGATGCAATCTCATACTCTGGGTGTCCTAAAAGAAGCTGGGACTGGATGACAGGGTGTGGATCACTCAGTGCCTTGTTCTGTTTTCTCCTTCTGAAGCTTCTGGCACTCGCCACTATTGGAAGACAGGATACTGGTCTGGGATAGATCATTGATCTGACCTAGTATGGCCATTCTTACGTTCTTATGACCAAATTCTGCCTTCAACTGCATAAATGCATTTCCCACATGAAGTTAGCTCACAGTAAAGCTATATCTACACTACCGCGATAAATCAACCTATGCTACGCAACTGACGTACCTTAGGTCGAGTTACCGTAGGGTCTACACCGCGGAGGGTCGACGGGAGAAATTCTCCCATCGACTTACCTTACTCTTCTCATCGGGGGTACAGTACAGGGGTCAACTGGAGAGCGATATGCTGTCGATTTTACAGGTCTTCACTAGACCCGCCAAATCAACCACCGTTGGATCGATCTCAGAGTGTCGATCCGGGCTGTAGTGTAGACCTGCCCTAAGAAGTCATTAGGAGTTGCAGGTTATCAAGGGTAAAGAATGACCCAGGATCTTGTGCTCTGTTTCAACACTTTTTTGCTATTACAGAAAAAAAATATTGGATCTTCTTGAGAAGTGGATAATTACAGAAGATGACAGAGTTAGAAGATCAGAAAATAAATCACTTGAGATGGTTAGGAAATTAAAATAAGATGTAATCAAGTTTGGCATTACCAGGCAGTATAGTTTTTAAACAAGGCCAAGTATTTTGGACTCTTCCGAGGAACGTGGTTGCTGTAAGATAAAAAACAAAAGATATTTACTAGAGGCTCAGGATTATTCTGCATATTTAAGCCAGACAAAAAATCTTGCACACTTATTCAGAGAAACCTGATCCTATTTTAGAATCATTCTGTTGCAAGTTTCCCTATCTTTCAATTAAGATTTCAGGGGAATTGGATTCCTATCCCTGATTAAACTGCTTGACCCTGGCTCTGGGGGCAACTGTGCTGCATCCATCGTTTTCTAGGATCTGTAGGTTTGTGCGAATGTAGCATGACTAATTTTTGATCACAAGGTAACAGATTAACTACATCTTTCAATTAACTATATACTGGAACCTGTTTTAGGAGCAAGACAGCAATATCCCTGCTCTGAAACCCACACCTCTCAGCGATTTGCACCGGAGGGCAGTTAATGACAGTTCTCACCTAGTAATGTCTTATTTGCCACAGTCACGGATGCTTAAGAACTTGGAGAGGTTTTTAGGCCCAGTGGTCTAGAGTAGAATCACCAAATCCTGATTCTGAATGGGGAGGGCAGCTGCAAACATTAGACGGGATATTTCTAGGTGGCTGGCAAATGAAAAGGCGTTGGGATGCGTGCGTGTCCCTTATGTGAACTGAAATCCACTGAGATTAATCCTCATCCAGCATTTGCCCTCAACTGTTCTCGCCCATTACCACCCTCTGCATTGATACAAACCACATGCACACTGCTCTATAACCCACTTCTAGTGAACTGGAATTTACTGATGCCCCAGTAAAAGAGAATGACAATCTAAGGGGGGCTTCCAGTGTATTAGAGAGGTTTGCTTTTCTAGAGAGTCCTTTTACACCTACTTGATCATATGGTTGGCATAAGCTCTGGAGCAGCAAGTGCTATAACGACACAGCGAACAATGGACGTAGGTAGGAAAGTGGTTTGGGAAATCTGGGATTTCGAAGCTGCACTCCAAGCACGTCTGCCTCCCCAGGACACTCCTGCAGATGAAAGGGGACATTCTCATCAGTGGCTGTACAGATACCTTGTGGAGTTACAATTCCTGTTCCTATAAACCCTTTCAGACTGTCAGACACAAAAGACAAAGCTAATCAGCAAACAGTGAAGACTGTCATTGACAGAGGCAAACTTCTAAAAAAAAAATGCAGTCAAAATAATCTCCTCTTTGACCTATACTTTCAGCCCTAGCTATATAGATTGTCTTAGTGTTAGCCTTTAGTTTCCCCATTTGTGACACCTCTTTAAGGAATCACTCTTTTATGCCATGTACTCAAATGCAGTGGACTGCCTTAACCAGAAAAATTAAGGGTGCAGCGTGGGACCTCTAAGGAAGACAGTATGAGAGGGGGAAGAGAAAGAGAGAGGCTCCTCTGGGCTCTCTACAGGGAAAACCCCACAAAAGAGAAAATAAAAAAAAACAAAACTGTTAATAATTTGACTTAATCCTGGTCTTGTGGAAAGCTGGCTTCTCCTGGCATGATAGTTCTTCCTGGCAGTGAACAAGCCGAAACTGCACAGTGCCGAGGAGCAGTCTGCCATCAATGGTGGCATAACATAGCTGACTGCATTTTCTTTAACAACCTTTTAGTTTGAAACTTAGCAAGAAGTTCTGACATTTTCTTGACTGCTCTCTTCTGGATGTTCCTCTGGACGGGTGGGTACAGGAAGATGGGCTGGGGGTCCGAGGAAGTCGTCAGTGGAGTGGCTTCCTGCAAGGTGCCCTGTGGCGCATCATTCGAAGATACTGGCACCGTCCGCGGCTGTCCTCTAGATGCTCTAATTGTAACCTGCAGCAAATGACAGATACAGGCTATACCTCAGTTTTGCATATTTAAGACAGGTGCTGCCCCACTCCTGATCTCTGCTCCTCAGCTTTGCAATGGTCTGCTCAATTTAACATGGAATGGCAGGTGGAATCAGTCTGTTCCAACAGGTGTAGATTTGAAGTGATGCACATTCTGCAAACACCTGTTTTATGGCATCTAGTAAAAACCAGTAGAAAAATGCTGCTGGAATTTTTAGGAAGTACATATTGATACTGTTGATATACTTCTGAGAAAATGTAGGAGGAGGAGCGAGGGCTGCTGTCTAGCTTGGATCCCTTACCTTGGTTCCAGGTTTCAGTCCTTCTAGCTGTTTGGGCTTTCGGAAAGTTTTGTGGTGCTGCAGCTTGTGTTCAATTTTATCCTTGGCAAATAGGAATTGCAGACGACACTTGTTACAGTGATAAACACTCTTCTTCTAAAGCAAAATAAAAATGAAATAGATTTAATTTTGGAGAGTGGAGGCAAAAAGGGAAGGTTCTTGGGTGGTTTATTTTATTTATTTAAAGAAACCAAAACAATGGCTTCTCTTCCTTTTATCCCCTTGATCTCAAGTCCAGCCAAGTTTAGGGGGCATCTGAAAATACTGTATTAAAAGTAGTTACTGGTGGACTTTGTTCAGTTTCCAGTGGGTAAAGTGTCCACATCACAAAATCACCTTCACCCCGGCAATTGGTCCCTTTATCAGCAGAGGCACCAACAACTGCAGGATCAAGAAAAATGAACTCTTCTCTTTCTCCTAGAGGGGGTTTTCTCCGAGTCACGGCTGAGGCACACTGGCAGAGCAGCACGTGGAAGCTGCTTGCCTTTCCAATGCCTACCCCTATATCTGTTCTGTGGGTAAACTGAGGGCTTCCAGGGTTGTCAATGTGCCACCTGCCAAAAGCACTAACTTTACACAATTTAGAACTTAGAACTACTCACACTTAAAAGAGGTGACCATTCTAGGCAATAGATATGGAACTAGAGCTTCCCAACGGCTGTAAAAAATGTGGTCTGGGGGATGGAATTTATTTTCTGGAATCTGAACTTTTCACCCAGAAGGATAAAGGGCTGATATCACCCACCAATAATTACAACCTGGAAACAAATACCGACAGGGAACATTTCTCACAGTAAATAGAGAGAGAGAGAGAGAGAGAGCGCGCGCGCACGCCCTGATTCAGCTTTACGCATGTGCTCCACTCCCACTCAATTCTCTGTGAAAAGTGAACCATTTTAACCAAAACTTTGCAAAGATTGTAAATCTAACTCCGTACTTGGGTTACCTGGTGCCTCATAAAATGCTGCTGGAAGGCATTGCCATTCTTAAAGACTTTCAGGCAATAAGGACAGAGCAGGTGCCGTGTGTCCTCGTGGATCATTCGGAAATGGCTATCCACTTCAGAGTAAAGCGACGAACGATATTGACAGACCTGGGGATGGACAAATGCAAACAATTAACATGGAAGTAATCTAGGAATTTATATCACATCTATAACTATAGTATATGGTTACTTTCACTGAAGCATCTAAGCAGCTGCTAACCTACACCCCCTTTAAGTTACTGAATGAACCAGGGCTTATCTGAAGTAAGCAGGAAGGGAGATCTAACAGGAAGTGAGACCTAACAGTGAGTGATCTCTCTCAGTTAAAAAATGGGGCTGGTCAATCTAGGTAGATTCCTGAGCACCTGAGGAGTAATGAGCTCTGAAAGAAAGTAAATCTTATGCAGTCTTCATCACTCAGAATACAGGGCTACAAGAAGAGAGAAGTATCTTGAGGAGTCGGGGGAACATCAGGGTTTACTGAGGGATACCCATAAAGAATAAAAATAAGATACTTAGATTTTTTTAAAGAGACTACTAT
Organism: Malaclemys terrapin pileata; assembly: GCF_027887155.1. Taxonomy (NCBI): domain Eukaryota; kingdom Metazoa; phylum Chordata; order Testudines; family Emydidae; genus Malaclemys; species Malaclemys terrapin. The sequence goes on from NC_071525.1 coordinate 8,350,708, forward strand.
ACTCTTAAAATTAATAGTTCTAAGAACAGATCTCTCCTGAGAATTCTGTTCTTTCAGATGGTTATAAAATTAGCAGTTAATGACACTATCCATCCAATCTAAAAAGAAGAGAGGAGTAACAATGCAATCAGGAATAACAGGTAGTTACTGAAAAGCAAGTCACAGTATGTCAGATAGAAAAATTCACTCAGGCCCTATGTCACACTGAAAAAGGTTACATTTTAGAAGTTTCTTATTTTTCTCCTTCTCCCATTGGACAGGCAGCAGTGGGGGCCAATTTATGGAGGGTAGCATCTGGAGAGTGGATGCAAGCACTGATCTCAGGCTTAGACAGCAACTAGGGATGCAGTGAGTGAGTGACAGAGCCTTATCTTCTCCTCTAGAGTGACAGCTTCTCTTGCCTGAAAAAGCTCCCATCTCCAGGCCCTCAATGCAAACTACTAGTGTTTGCTCCCTCAGCACTGACTCCAATGGCACTAATCACCTACTTAAGTGATTTGTTGGAAAGTTCCAGACCTCCTCCTGGACTTCATAGAAACAGTCTAAAGCACAGAGTTTAAAATGTGTAATACCTGACAAACGTAGGGCATTTCTCCAGGCTTGTGGGTATCCTTCATATGCTGCAAGAACATTGGCTCGCTCTCAAATGCCCATTCACAAATCTTGCACTTCGCTGTAGCAGGAAAGAAAAGCAAAGTAACAGTTAAAACCCCCACAATACAAAGGTTGCAGTGAATGACTTTGAAATCAGATAATATCATTCCTTTAAAGGAAGTAAAATATTACTGGTTCTCTCCTCTTGGATCTGGGGCATATGACTGAAATCTATCTATCTATCTATTCTCAGCATCTTCTGGAAGGCATCACCAAGATCAACTGAGCAGGGAGTAACCTTCTCTTGTTCTTCGAGTGCTGTCCCTGTGGGTGCTCCACTCCAGGTGAACGTGAAGCAATACCCACTATGGCTGGTGGGACTTTGGAGTTGCGGCAGGGATGACTGTAGACAGTACTGTGTGGCCTACTATGGTGTCTGCCGTGGTATCCTGCATGATAGCATAACGTTTGGTAAATGTGCGTTCAGATGTCCACGTGGCCGCCTTACAGATATCAGGAATGGGTACGTTATGGAGGAAGGCAACGTTTGTTGACAGCTCGAGTAGAATGAGTTCTGATGCCTTCGGGTGGTTGGGCATTCTGAATGCGGTAACAGGATCTGATGAAGTCAGAGATCCACTTGGAAAGCCGTTGCTTAGAGATAGCCGCACCTTTCAATCTCTTGGTAGTGGAGACAAATAGCTGCGGGGACTTACAAAATGGTTTAGTCCTGTCTAGATAAAAGGCGATTGCTCATCTGATGGTGAGGGTATGTACAGCCGCTTCATGCGGAGTCTCATGCGGTTTGGGATAGAATGCAGGCAAGTATATTAGTTGGTTAAGGTGGACACCACCTTAAGGAGAAATTTAGGGTGTGGTAGCAGGGTAACTTTATCTTTAGAAAAGGTTGTGTAGGGAGGGTAGGCCATCAGGGTGCTTATTTCCCCTACTCTCCTTGCTGACGTTATAGCAACCAAGAAAGCTACCTTCATAGACATGTGGAGAAGAGATGAGGTAGCTAAGGGCTCGAAGGGAGTTTTCATAAGACCCAAAGAACTAGATTGAGATTCCAGGCAGTTGCTGATGGATAAATCTCAAGGTAGAGGTTTGCAGGCCCGTGAGAAAGCCTTTTATTGTGGGGTGGTCAAAGAGGGAATATCTGTCCAGCAAATCATGGAAGGTGGTGAGGGCTGCGAGGTGTACTCTGATGGAGTTGAGCAAGAGCCTGCCCGGTTTTAGTTTCAAAAGGTAGTCTAGGATGTTAGGGAGGGTCACGGTATGGGGTGTCAAGTATTTATGGGAGCACCACACAGAGAAGCGTTTCCACTTTTGCAGGTAAGTCTTACGGGTGGAGTCTTTTCTACTATGCAGCAGAACATACCGGACTTGCTCAGAACAGGCTAGTTTGTGGGTCTGGAACCATGAAGGAACCATGCCATTAGGTGGAGTTTCGGGAGCTGTGGGTGAAGAAGCCGGCCGTTGTCCTGAGAAAGCAGATCTGGTCTGTTGGGGAGAGTCTGTGGAGGACGGATGGACACGCGGAGCAGGTAAGGATACCATGTCTGTCTTGGCCAAGCTGGGGCAATAAGTATGCCCCGGGCCTTATCGTCGCTGATCTTGCATAAAACCCTGTGTATCAGAGGGATCAGTGGAAAAGCGTACATGAAGAGTTGTTCCATAGGATGAGGAAAGCGTCTCCTAGGGATGCAGTCCCAAATCCCACTTTGGAGCAAAATAGGTGGCATTTGCGATTCGGGGTTGTGGCAAAGAGGTCTATTGACGAGGTGCCCCAGTGGGAGAAGAGCTGTTGTTGTATCGTGGGATGTAATTTCCATTCGTGTTCTTTGGAGAAGTGTCTGCTTAGTGTGTCGGCGGTAGTGTTGTGACATCCGGGTAGGTATGAAGCGGTAATTTCTATGTGGTGTTGTATGCACCAATTCCATAACCGGATGGCCTCCATGCATAGGGAGTGTGATTGTGCTCCCCTCGTCTGTTGATGTAAAACATACATGCTATATTGTCTGCTAGCACCTGGATAGATTTGTTCTTTATGATAGGGAGAAAGCGAAGGCAGGCTTGTCTCACTGCTCTGAGCTCTAGGAGATTTATGTGCAGATGCGTCTCTGGCAGGGACCAGCGGCCCTGTGCCATGTGTCCCCCCAGATGCGCTCCCCAACCGACCAGGGAAGTGTCTGTGGCGAGCATGGGGAGTGTTGCTGGAAGGGAATGCCCTTGCAGAGGTTCTCTGATCTTGTCCACCATTGTTGGAAAGCTAGTACGTTCGCTGGAGGAGTCAGCATCATGCAGAAGCTGTGTCGGCTGGGTTTGTAGTTGGAGCTGAGCCAACCCTGAAAACATCTCATGTGCAGCCTGGCGTACTTGACCACGAAGGTGGTGGCTGCCATGTGGCTAAGGAGCTGTAGGCAAATTCTTGCCTGTATCCTGGGACGAACGGAGAGCGTATGTATGAGATGTGTAATAGCGAGGAATCTATTGTGTGGGAGTGAGGCTCTGGTTCGGATTGAGTCCAGGTGAGCTCCGATGAATTCGATCCGCTTTGTAGATGTCAGGGTGGATTTTTGGAAGTTTATTTGCAGACATAAGCTGTGGAAGAGGGAGATGGCGAAATGGGTAGCTTGTAATGTCTCGTCGTATGAGTTGCCTTTGATGAGGCAATTATCTAAGTAGGGGAAAAGTATGATCCCGTGTCTGCAGAGTTGGGCCACGACTACGGCTAGGGTCTTGGAGAATACTCTCGGTGCTGTGGAAAGTCCGAAAGGGAGTACCCTGTACTAAAAATGGTTGTGTCCTAGTGCGAACCGCAAGAAGCGTCTGTGGGCTGGATGAATGGGTATGTGAAAATAGGCGTCCTGTAGGTTGAGGGCTGTGAACCAGTCCCCTTGTTCCAGCACGGGTATTATTGTGCCCAGTGTGACCATCTTGAATTTCTGTACACACACGAATTTGTTCAGTCCGTGTAGGTCTAGTATAGGCCTCCATCTCCCGCTCTTCTTTTGGGTCAGAAAGTAGTGGGTGTAGAATCCTTCGCCTCGATGTTGTGTCGGCACAGGTTCCACTGCACCTAGCTGTAGAAGATGAGCCACTTCTACACGAAGTAGGTGCTCGTGAGAGGGGTCCCTGAAGAGGGACGGGGAAGGGAGAAGGGTAGGTGGGTGGGATATAAAAGGGATGGAGTAACCGGACTGAACTATTTCCAGGACCCAACGGTCCTGTGTGATCTGCTGCCAGGCATGGTGGAAAACCTGGAGGCGGTGGCCACATGGGCAAATAGGCGGTAGAGTCAAGGGGTGGTTGTGCAGACCCTCGACCAACGCTTCAAAATTGTTGTTTGTTTCCCGATGGGTGGGAGGTAGCTGGTTGAGCTTGGTTTTGTCTGTGCCTAGGAGGTCTAGCGCAATTCCTGGCTATATCGTATGGTCTGGGCTGGGGCTGGTGATATTGTTGTGTGCGTGGCCTCTGATAAGGTTGATACTGTTGTCTCCTGGGAAGGGATGGGTAAATGTCCAGGGTGTGCAGGGTCGCTCTAGAGTCTTTCATAGTCTGAAGGACTGTGTCTTTTTTTTTAAATCTTATCTTTGTCAAAGGGGAGGTCCTCCACTTTGGTCTGCAGGTCTTTGGGGATACTAGATGCAGACAGCCAGGAAGATCTGTGGATAACCACCGCAGTTGCGGTAGTGCAGGCTGCTGTATCTGCCATGTCTAGAGATGCTTGTAGGGCTGTTCTGGAGACCAACTGGCCCTCGACAAGGACTGACAAAGTCTGCTTTCCTGTCCTCTGGGACATGGGAGGTAAAATCAAAGAGTTTATTGTAATTGTCAGGGTCGTAGCTTGCAAGTAGGGCGGAATAGTTTGCAATTCTGAACTGCAGAATGGAGGAGGTATAGACCTTGTGGCCCAAGAGGTAAAGGCATTTGAGGTCTTTGTCTTGCGGGGTGGGCCAGTAGTGCGGCTGTTTCGTCCTGTCTGTCACTGCATTCACTACAAGAGAATTCGGTTGTGGATGGGAAAATAAGATGTTTATGTCCTTAGCAGGAACATAATTTTATGTTCAACCTTTTTGCAAGTTGGTGGGATAGAGGCTGGAGTCTGCCAGAGGGTATCAGCTGGTTCTAGGAGTGTTTCATTTATGGGGAGCACGATCTTTGAGGGCACAGAAGGTTGGAGGATTTTGAGGAGTCTGTTGTGTCTCCTGGACCTCCTCTAAAGGGACCTGGCTGAGTGCCATCCTCTTAAAAAGTTCTTGGAATTGTTTAAAGTCGTCCACATTCTGTGGAGGTGGAGGCATGAGGGATCCGTCTGGAGCTGATGGAGAGTTAAGGGTCCGTGAATCAGGGTATGGTCCATAGCCCACCTCTTCGGGGGGGGAGGGAGGGGAGAGGGGGGGGGTTCAGGCGCTCTAGAAGTAAACGGAGCTGGAGATAGAGGCGCAGAAGCTTGTGATCTGGTGGAAGCAGCATGAGGACGAGTGGCAGCAGGAGCTGGCCAAGGGTACCACTGAGGCCAAAGCATGGGATAAGAGAAGTTAGGTGCCGCCCACCAGGGGGTGAAGTAGGGAAACTGAGGCTGGTGGTTGTAAGCCGTGACCTAAGGCGCAAAAGTTTCTGGTGGAGGAGGAGAGGCAGGTGGGGAGAACTCCGCCTGCTGGTGCATATCAGGCTCGCTGTCAGTGAAGGTAGCCAGGTCAGGTGGGGAGAGCGGCTGGTCAAAGAGTGAGCACTGTGTGTCAAGGAGAGTCAGGCTGAGGGGCCACTGAGATGTCATCCTAACTTAAGAATTGCTGCTGCTGTTCCCTGGGCTGTGATCCTGCTGAGCATGATCTGTGCTCAGAAGCATGCACTGACTTCTGTTTTGCTTTCCCCGGTGTCACAGGCCGTTTGTAGGCGCCCTGTGGGAGGGTCCCTGCCTCTGCGCTCCACAGGAGCCGTGGCTGAGGTGCTGGGACGGTAGGAGGCCTGCCTTTGGCGCTGTCAGCACTGAGGGTAAGGATCTCACAGGAGACCCTTTACCCTTTTAAAAGTCTCTGGATGGAGACAGTTGGGCTTCCTGCCTCTTCACATGAGGGTGAAGCCGCGCTCCCGATCAGTTCGGACCTGGACAGAGAGCGTGAGGGAGAGGGTTTGCTATTGCCCATTCCCATAGGCGGCTGTAGGGATTTCTCCACCAGGAACATTTTCAGCCACAGGTCCCGGACATGACGAGCCCTGGATCTGAGGCTGGTATAATGGACACACTTGGCAGGGATGTGCGTCTCACCAAGGCACTTCACATAGCATGAGTGTCCGTCGGACCATGGTATAGCGCAGGGGTCGGCAACGTTCGGCACGCGGCTCGCCAGAGTAAGCACCCTAGCGGGCCGGGCCAGTTTATTTACCTGCTGACGCGGCAGGTTCGGCCGATCGTGGCCCCCACTGGCCGCGGTTCGCTGTCCCAGGCCAATGGGGGCAGCAGGAAGCGGCGCGGGATGTGCTTACCCTGGCGAGCCGCGTGCCGAACGTTGCCGACCCCTGGCATAGAGTCTTGACAGGAATCACATTTCTTAAATCCTGAAGACCCTAGCATTATTGCACTAGGAATGCCGGGGAAGAGTGTCTCAATAGGAGAAGAACTTGAGGAAAAAGAAGGTTTTTTTGTTGTGTGTTTTTTTTTTTAAACTAGGTAACTATTCTAAAGGAAGGGAAATAACTGGGATGTTACTATTTCTATGTCTTTGTACTTGTTTCCTTCAGAGACCAGGGAAGGGGATCAGCACTGCCCCAAGTCCCGTCTTCAGCTGAGGACGGTTGAGAAGGAACTGAGGGGGGTGCGGGACGCGCGCGCGCTCAGGTAGACTCTAACGAGGCCGCAAGACAGCAGCTGAGTGCGTGTGTCCCGACCAGACACTGCTACCGAAGATCTCCGGTCAACAGCGCCGGGACGCACCATCATCTGGAGTGGAGCACCCACAGGGACAGCACTCGAAGAAGAACTGAGTCGTCAAAGAGCATGGAAACGCTCCATTTCCTTTGGCCCAGGCTAACGCTGCACTGTTTCCAAACATACATTTTTGATCAGATTAGTTTAAGCATCATCTGAAGTCTATTTGGTAACCTCTATGTGAAATGAATTTGGAAGGTCACACCTAAGCTTACAATAACAGAGACTTGATGGGGTAACTGACATGACTGGAGCACTGTCATGGATGGGTTTAAACTGTTCAGGAAGGACAGGCAGGGGAGAAAAGGTGGAGGAGTTGCACTGTATGTAAGGGAGCAGTATGATTGCTCAGAGCTCCAATATGAAGCTGGAGAAAAGTCTGTTGAGAGTCTTTGGGTTAAGTTTAGAAGCGACAGCAACAAGGGTGATGTCATGGTGGGCGTCTGCTATAGACCACCAGACCAGGAGAATGAATTAGACGAGGCTTTCTTCAGACAACTAACAGAAGTTTCCAGATCACAGGCCCTGGTTCTCATGCGGAACTTCAATTTCCCTAACATCTGCTGGGAGAGCAATAGAGCAGTGCACAGACAATCTAGTAAGTTTTTGGAGAGTGCTGGGGACAACTTCCTGGTGCAAGTGCTGAAGGAACCAACTAGGGGCCATGCTCCTCTTGACCTGCTGCTCACAAATAGGGAAGAATTGGTAGGGGAAGTAGAAGTGGGTGGCAACCTGGGCAGCAGTGACCATGAGATGGTCGAGTTCAGGATCCTGACAAAAGGAAGAAAGGAGAGCAGCAGAATACAGACCCTGGACTTCAGAAAAGCAGACTTTGACTCCCTCAGAAACTGATGGGCAGGATCCCCTGGAAGACTAATCTGAGGGGGAAAGTTGTCCAGGAGAGCTGGCTGTATTTTAAAGAAGCCTTATTGAGGGCGCAGGAACAAACCATCCCGATGTGCAGAAAGAATAGCAAATATGGCAGGCGACCAGCTTGGCTTAACAGAGAAATCTTCAGTGAGCTTAAACACAAAAAGGAAGCTTACAAGAAGTGGAAACTTGGACAGATGACTAGGGAGGAGTATAAAAATATTGCTAAGCATGCAATTGGAGTTGCAGCTAGCAAGGGATGTCAAGGGTAACAACATGGGTTTCTACAGGTATGTTAGAACAAGAAGGGCTCAGGGAAAGTGTGGGACCCTTACTGAATGGGGGAGGCAACCTAGTGACAGATGATGTGGAAAAGGCTGAAGTATTCAATGCTTTTTTCGCCTCCGTCTTCACAGACAAGGTCAGCTCCCAGATTGCTGCACTGGGCAGCACAGTATGAGGAGGAGGTGAGCAGCCCTCACTGGTGAAAGAACAGGTTAAGGACTATTTAGAAAAGTTGGACAGTCCATGGGGCCGGATGCAATGCATCCGAGGGTGCAGAGGGAGTTGGGTGCTGTGATTGCAGAGCCATTGGCCATTATCTTTGAAAACTCATGGCGATTGGGGGAGGTCCTAGACGATTGGAAAAAGGCAGATATAGTGCCCATCTTTAAAAAAAGAGAAGGAGAATCCGGGGAACTACAGATCAGTCAGCCTCACCTCAGTTCCTGGAAAAATCATGGAGCAAGTCCTCAAGGAATCCATTTTGAAGCAGTTGGAGGAGAGGAAGGTGATCAGGAATAGTCAACATGGGTTCACCAAGGGCAAATCATGCCTGACCAACCTGACTGCTTTCTATGATGAGATAACTGGCTCTGTGACTATGGGGAAAGCGGTGGACGTGATATATCTTGACTTTAGCAAAGCTTCTGATACCGTCTCCCACAGTATCCTTGCCAGCAAGTTAAAAAAGTATGAATTGGATGAATGGACTATAAGATGGATAGAAAGCTGGCTAGATCATTGGGCTCAATGGGTAGCGATCAAGGGCTCGATGTCTAGTTGGCAGCCGGTATCAAGCGGAGTACCCCAGGGGTCTGGGGCAGGTTTTGTTCAATATCTTCATTATCTGGACGATGGGACAGATTGCACCTTCAGCAAGTTTGTGGATGACACTAAGCTGGCGGGAGAGGTAGATCAGCTGAAGGGTAAGGATAGGGTCTAGAGTGACCTAGACAAATTGGAGGATTGGGCTAAAAGAAATCTGATGAGGTTCAACAAGGACAAGTGCAGAGTTCTGCATTTAGGACGGAACAATCCCAGGCACTGCAATAGACTGGGGACCGACTGGCTAAGCAGCAGTTCTGCAGAAAAGGACCTGGGGATTACAGTGGACGAGAAGCTGGATACGAGTCAGCAGTGCGCCCTTGTTGCCAAAAAGGCTAGCAGCATACTGGGCTGCATTAGTAGGAACACTGTCAGCAGATCGAGGGAAGTGATTATTCCCCTCTATTCGGCACGGATGAGGCCACATCTGGAGAACTCTGCCCAGTTTTGGGCCCCCCACTACAGAAAGGATGTGAACAAATTGGAGAGAGTCCAGCGGAGAGCAATGAAAATTATTAGGGGACTTATGAGGAGAGGCTGAGGGAACTGGGCTTATTTAGTCTGCAGAAAAGAAGAGTGAGGGGGGATTTGATAGCAGCCTTCAACTAGGGGGTTCCAAAGAGGACGGTGCTAGGCTGTTCTAAATGGTGGCAGATGACAGAACAAGGAGCAAGTTGCAGTGGGGGAGGTCTAGGTTGGATATTAGGAGAAACTATTTCACTAGGAGGGTTGTGAAGCACTGGAATGGGTTACCTAGGGAGGTGGTAGAATCTCTGTCCATAGAGGTTTTTAAGGGCTGGCTGGACAAAGCTCTGGCTGGGATGATTTAGTTGGGGTTGGTCCTGCTTTGAGCAGGGGGTTGGACTAGATCAGTGGTCTCCAAAGTGGGGTGCATGCACCTTAGGGGGTGCGCAAGAAGATCCTTCAGGGTGCGTGGCAGGAGGAGCGCCGCTGGAGCAGCACCGCCTCCCCTTCCCCCCTTCGGCAGTTCGGCCGGGAGTCTGAACGGCTTTTTTTTTTGCTTCGATAGTTCGGCTGGGAGTGCGTGCTCAAAATTTTTTTACTGAGGGGTGCGTGAGCAAAAAAGTTTGGAGACCACTGGACTAGATGACCTCCTGAGGCCTCTTCCAACCCTAATCTTCTATGATTCTAAGCTTATAATGGATAAGTGTCCTGTTGACATTTAGAACAGACCAAAGAAAGAACCTAAGACTTGTATGGAAACAACAGTCCCATCATGCTTTGCAGATAAAATAAAGCTAACTTTAAGGAGTGGAATTTTACTAAGCATAACATTTGGCATGTTTTGAAATTGCTGTGACAGATATTTTAGCAATATACTAACCACAAAATGCATGCAAGATGTATAACGACTACCATTGTCCAAAGAAAGGTATAAACAATGACTAGTCATCAGGTTTTAAGACAGTTGAAAAGTTACAAGAGATTGAGTAAGGCATAGTACCTGAACTTTCTCATCCCACAAGGTGGCACTGGTGGGCATACACACAAGATGTGTATAAACTGAGGACTTCAGTCTGCTTTCACCTGTACTAGATTTTATTGTTTAAAAGAATAAATAACGAGCCCCAATAAAAGCTCTGTGGAGCTACATTAGCTCAGAATTTCATTCCTTTAGGAGGTTCATATCAGAACCTAAATATTATCTGATTATGATTGTTTTGGGTCTTGACAATGAAATCGCTTTGGACTAATACTACAATTTAGTTTGAACTTTTGCAGGCATGCAAAAAAAAAAAAAAAAAAAAAAAAATGTAATTCCACGTAACCCCACATCACAAACTGCATCATGATGGCATGGTCCCAGGATGGATAGACCTCTTTCTCCAGAGACTTATACTGAAATCCTGAAATAAACAAACAAACCACCCGCTACCACCACTTACTGGTTGATTCATAGGGACTGTGAACGTTCTCTAAGTGGCACTGCAGCTGGAAGGGGGTGGAGAACTGCCTGTAACAGTGCTGGCAGATAGTATGGACATCTACCTCCCCATTCTGCTGATCTAGTTCAACATGGTGTTTCATATGATTCATAAACCTGAAGGAGAGCAGAGAGTATGTGAACATAAATCCAAAAACATTCACATCCATACCAACCCTGGAAATGGTGTGAACCAGACACTTTTACATTGGTTATTGTGGCATTGCTTTCACTAGTAGCAAATACATTTATTTTCAAATAGCTAACTAAAATAACTGCATTTTTGGCATAGTATTAAGATACTCTCTTCTCACTAACCCTACTAAAACCAGGCCTGATATGACGGCAACGCTCCCTCCGTCAAAGAGAGATGGACATGACGTCCCTCACTCTGTGGCCCAGAGATGCTTCAACAGCAGTTTATTCAGCCCCTGGATAGCAGGATACATCTGACTCTGCTCTCTAACTGCCCACTGAAGAAGCAGCATCAAGAGGATAACAACTAAAATTCTCCGTCTGCCATAACAAAGCATATCAGCTCAAAGTCAAATTTTAATACTATTGTAGCAATAAGACACTAGAGAGGCTTCTTGTGCATTGTACAATCTGTTCCACAACAGGAAATTACCTCTTCTCTTCAGCTCTCATGTTCAAACTTGACTGGATAAAGCAGTGGAGAACACTCTATAGTGGTTTCTAGGGACTGGACTAGTGGTAAGTTAATAGAACTTTTAACATCTGTAATTTCTGATTAGGACTCAGGATTTTATTATTCTAGCCCAGAGGTTCCCAAACTGTGGGCCGTGGCCCACCAGACAGTCCCGGGTGGTCTACTGGCACAGCCATGGGCGGAGTTTGGAGAGGACATTGGAGATTGCGAAGCAGACAGTGACAGAGTGGCAGCCGGTGATGGCCCCTACTCAGTGCTGGAGGAGCCCAGGTGCTGGAGGAGCAGGTGGCAGAAGGCGACGTGGAGCTGCTGTCTGGTGGGCAAGAAGGGGCTGGCCCTGAGAGGTGGCAGCTCCTAGGGTGGCTGGAGGGTTCGTGGCTGTTCCCACTCCAAGCCACCGCACCCCACAATTAGGGTGACCAGATGTCCCGATTTTATAGGGACAGTCCCAATATTTGGGACTTTTTCTTATATAGGTGCCTATTATCCCCCACCCCCTGTCCCGATTTTTCAAACTTTCTATCTGGTCACCCTACCCACAATCCATGGCTGTCGGGCCTCCTGGAGTATCAGCTCCGTGGCTCTCCCAGTAACTAGGGCACAGCAGTGCTGCTCTGTTTCCTCCTGGACAATGACCATCACAGATAATGGCCAGGCCCAACCTGAGCGCCTGCCTTCGCCCAGCATTGGCGGCCCCCCCCGAGCCTCTCTCTTGTTCCCGGGCAGGGGGTTCCTGTGAGGCGCACAAGAGTGCTGGGTGGGTGACTGGGGAAGGCTGCCAGATGACAAGCTCAAGGCACTCAGTGGGCTGCAGAGGCGGAGGGTGTCAGTGGGGGCTGGATGTGGCATCTGCCTGGCCCCTTCACCCTTTTGCTGGCCCTGCTCCCTGCTGAGGCGAGGGGCTGCGCACGCTCCACGATGCCCTCTCCCTGATAGATGCGTGGCAGCCATGCTGCATGCTAGACAGCCCCTTGCCTGATTTCCCATTTGATCACCCTGAGGGGATGATGGCTCACCTACCTGGTGGGTAAGGTGGGAGGGAGCACTATCAAACTCTATACATTGATAGTGGGGAGGGCATAATTTAAAGGTTCAGCCGTCCCCTGAACAGCTCAAGTCATATACTCCCCCCCCGGAAAGCAGCAAGAAGTGCTAATAGTGGGCCGCAGTGCCTACTGCAGCTGCAGGAGGGCCTCAAGGAAAAATGTTTGGGAACCCTGTTCTAGCCAAAAGAGTTCTGGGTTCAGTTCCCAGCTCTCTATCACTGACTCATCGTGTGATCATGGGCAAATCATTTCACCTCTCCGTGCCTCTGTTTCTGACTTACCTACCCTATAATGGGGGCTTTGGAACTTAATTGATTGACATAGTAACTCACTTTGAGATGTGCAGATCCAAGAACTGTGAGGTATTGTTATAGGGGCATGTGGCATTCCTCTTACCGTATGTTGTTCTTTAGCCTCTTGGTGCAGTGTGGACACCGGAAGGATGTTGGAACCTTGGGGAAGTTCAAAAGCTGAGTCACTTTGCCACCATCCCTGCCATAGTAGAAATCATCTACCAACATGATGAGTTTGCTCTGGGACGAGTCACCTGCATTTTCACTTTGCTCGGGAGCTTTGGCGGGTGGAGACAATGCCGGGACAGGTGTGGAGGAGGGCGGTGAAGCAACAGCTGCAGTTTTTTCTGGAGATGGAGGCTTTGTAGGCTGAATATTTGGTTCAGGTTCTAGGGATTTTCCTTTCTTGAGGAATTCAACCATTTCAGGGCAGCAGTACTTCAGGAAAAAGAAAAGCCACACTAATGATTAGATTGTCCGTCACAGTTACTATATCACTACGCGTACAACGTGGGCTGTGACCTCATTGGTTCGCACAAGCTAAGCAGGCTGGGCCTCATGATAGCTGGGATAGGAGCCCACCAAGCAACCTTCAGGAAGTCGTGAGGTGAATGCTCTTCTCTCCAAGTCAGTATGGCTGGGTGAGACTGGTGCTAGGATGGGCAGTGCTAGTGGAGGGACAGTCCTTTCTAACAAGATATAAAACAAGGTCCTGCCTGCCTGGAGTTATTAAAGATCCTGTGGCAGATTTTCCATTCCCCCATCAGATTGTCCTACCCAAGCCCCTTCTGTGGGGGGAGAACACTGTTCTTCACTGGCCTATACAATCAACAGTACTGACTAATGAATTCTTCATCTCAGAATGGTTACTTACACACATATGTCCTCTTAAAGCCTCAGTCACTCGAAATTGGGCATTGCATCTTGGGCAGACTTTCCGGCCACCATCTTGTAAATCAAATGTGGGGACAGGAGAAGAGCTGACTGTAATAACAATAACAATAATAACAACAATAATAAAAAACTGGATAAGCCAGAACTGGAATCTGATACTACCCCTACATTTCAATAAATACTTGGACCTAACTTTTGGCCCCACTGAAAACGATTCATTTCAAGAGTAATAATGTTAACTGCTAACAGGACTTGAGAGGAAAGGTATGAAAACGTGCAGATTTATGACAGCTCATAGGAGATACACTGCACACTCAGCATTTCCCACAACACAGTCACTGGTGTCCTAAGAACTTCCTGATAAACATCTTGCAGCTAAAATCATCTTCTCCCACTACTCCAATCACACTCCACTCTCCTTGTATCCTTTCATTGACTTCCTCCCCCCATCCACATCAAGTTCAAACTCCTTGTCCTCACCTCCAAACCAGGGCAGAAGTCCAGAATCTGGATGGCACAAAAGGTGGCTTAATGCCAACTTTTGCCTCACTCCCACTGAGATGTGCCTTCTGTGCAGGAGAAGTAGCACAGAAGCTGCCCCTTTGCACGTCTGTAAAGAGCTCTGTATGCCCATGGTGATATGTAAGTAATAATTCTAACAATGATAGCATGTGCATCGATAACACTGAATACACAGTAATAAATACAAGGAGTAATCAGGAACTCACATGATAAATATAGAACACTCACTAGGAAAAACTTTAGGGCAATGAAGACATGAAATTCAACTGTATAGCTGTTTAACATGTCTGTTTCCCCTTTTATATGCAATCTAGATAACATGCTTAGTTACTTGTTTTCTGCTTCAGAAACTGAGTGTTAGGAACATCTTTAAAAGTCTGTGCTTTCAGCAGAATCTAGAAGGCTGCCACAGACCATACCTTTCAGTGATGAGGATGATGACTCTGAAACACTGGATCTCTGGGAACCATGTGCAGGGCTGCTATTAGAAACCACAAGTGGACCAGGGCTCTGGCCTAATGAAGGAATGGTATTCAGTGTGTTCACCAGCTTAGCAACCTCATTGCTGTTCTCTCCAGTTACTCCAGGTCTCTTCACAGTCACAAAGCTTGCAATGCTCACTGCCAACAGAAGGGACAATGGAGAAAAAAAAATTTAGGAACACAGGATCTGATATACCAGGCAAGACCCCTCATCTATCATGTCCTACATCCTGATATATCAGATCAGACTATGGATCTAACATGTCCCCCATCATCTACTGTACCACATAAGACCATTAGACCATCAGTTCTAGTATCCTGACTCTGACCGTGATCAATACCTGATTCACCAGAGTTGTACAAGGAGGGTTGGGGGAGGACAACACTCTTCTGACCCCCTCCAGCTATCAGCTTACACTATGAAACACAAGATTTGTCCTGTGAATAACTATACATGTTATTGATTGTCATAAAAATTATCCACACCCCTTTTCTGAATCTCGCTGCAGTATTTGACTCTGACCTCCTAAATGTAATTACATTGTCTGGACCTCTTGCTGAAAGAAGCAATATTTTTATTTGTTCTAAAAGTTGTTTGCCATTATTTTTGAACAATCCATCATTCTTGTATTATTGGACATCATAATAAAGGAATGACTAATTTCCGTTGTATCCTTCTTAATCTTAAAAACAGCTTCATATATAATGTTTCAAAACACACAAATAAGCAACACTCTGCGTTTCTTAGGGTCTTTCATCTGAGGATCTCAAAACATTTTATAAACACAAATTAGTTAATTCTCAGACCCATCTGGGATATATGGAAGGATTATCCCCATTTTACAGATGGGTAAACGGAGGCACAGAGCAGTTAAGTGACTTGCTCACAGTCACGCAGTGTGTCAGTGACAGAGACAGGAATAGAACCCAGGACTCCCACTCCCAGACTCTAACCACTAGGCCACATATTTGAAGATCAAATTATAAACACTTGAGTCCCACTGCTTTCCCCTGGGAGGTCTTACCTAATTTGGGGTTAGTAGCTTGACTGGACTGCCCTGGCTGCTGCACAGTTAACTGTCCAAGTGTTGTTGGCTGCGTTGAAGTAGGAGTTGTGGAGGTGCTGGGAGTGGACTTACTTTGCTGTTGTGCCTGGGACTGTGGTACAGTGCTCCTGATGGTAAGCGTGGCCGGAATGACCGTAGTGAAAGTGTTGGTAGTGGGTCGGACCGGCATGGTTGTACCTGGTCTCACCTGGGCCATTTGAGAGAAAACCTGAGGAACTCCAACGGTTGGTTTAACAAACTGGGTACCTGGGGCTTTAAAAAGAACAGAAAACCTGGTTAGATCTTATGCTCCCACTTGATGTGTCAGATATCTAACGGCTGTTTCCCAGCAGCATTGAGCTCCCACAACTCCCACTAACTTCAGTGGAGGTTATGAATGCTCAGTACCTTTGAAAATAGTTTCACTTTCCAAGATGAGTGAAATGCAAGAGGAAACATCAGAGAGTGAAAACTACATTTTCATATTCTTCCCTTTTTAATAATTTTGGGTGGGATTTTCCAAAGTAGCACAGTTTTCAATGGGACTCATACTCTTAGTCATACAGACCCTGATCCTGAAAACTCTTACACACGTGCTTGGCTTTACTGCTGTGAGTGAGACTACTCACAGTAGGAAAGTGTTTGCAGGACCAGGGGCTGAGGTGCTTAAGAAAAATCCCACTCTTCAAGGGCTACTGGAAACATAGATAAGGAAACAAATTTCAAGATATAATATTTTTAGTTTATGTTCCTTTAGTTGAATAAACGCTAAACAACAGATTTCTACCACATGCCAATTTAGTCTGTTTCAATGGATACACTGCTTACCTGGGACTAGGGTAATGGGTCTAACCGTTTGGCCTTGCTGTACGTTCAGAACAATTCCAACCTGATTCATTGTGTTTTGTACAGGCCGGACATTCCTTACTGGAAATCCCTGCATTTAAGAGGCAAAATTATTTTTAACATATTTATTTCAACAAACCAAAAACAGAGATAATCAGTGTGAAGTTTACCTATCACAATGTGGCGTTAGTTTCTGAATGGTCTTCCCAAATTACTTCTTTTGAGGTTTGCTAGGTATGTTTAGGAGTGGAAGAGACAAATTCAGCAACCACAGCAGAACCAGTATTTGGTCAGTATGAAGTCTTGCATCAATTTCAGTTGGCATTAGATCAGATCCTATATTTGCAAAGTCATAAATCCGATTTCTCTTCCTGTAAAAATCTGCTCAAAAAGATCCTCTAACCCCAATCCCCCTCCCACCACCCCAAAAAGGTAAAGGTGAATGAGGAATTTTCACATCAACAGCACTAGTCAGAGTAAGTCATATGAAGTGATCAGAGTGACAAACTGATATAAATATTAGCCAAGGCTGGCTATTCTTCCAAGCATTTTTATTCTCAGTTTTCCACAGGATGTTTGTGTGTTTGTTATTAAAATAAAACTAACAAACAGAACTGACTGATCCAAGAGCCCAGGCTCCTCTGTGCCAGTCAATGGACCAGCACCATTCCCTTCTGTTGCCATAAGTACTGATAAAAAGGACTTTAAATATAAAGTGACAAGTATATCGTTACAGAAGTACTTAGAAGTACAAATATATTGTGGAAATACTACTTATGCATTTTATGGGTAAAAAATACAAGTGCAAGTACTTTCAATGCCTGTATTCCCTGGCCAATATATGAACAACTATCTAAATAATATAAGCACATAGTAGAAGAGAAAGAAAAAGAACAACGATTAAACTTTATTTATATACACAAAAGAGAATGGAACAACAATGAAAAAAAATCACTTAAAAACGTAAATAAATGTCCTTTCCATTATATAATTTTTTATATATATATTATGTACAAACAGCAGCTCATTTGATGAAATGGGCATTTTCTTCAACAACAGTAGACTCTTGAACGTATCATCCTGAAGACAGTTCCTTCTTGGCAAAAAGATTTGTCTAGCACTACTGAATAATCTTTCCACTGGAGCATGACTGGCAGAGTAGTATTAAATTTGATGAAAAGTTTAACGACTACTGGATATTTTTTCAGTTGATCAAATTCATGAGATATATCACTGAGGAGTTGCACACCAACAATTCTTAAGTGGGAATCAGATGCCGCCGATCATCAAAGCAGTAGAAATTAGTGGCATCTTTGGATGTTGTTGCTTGATCTGTAGGCTTTGGTAGGCTGTCACAACAAACCAGATCATGTAAAAAGAACTTCCTCTGAAATTTTTCTCTCAATCTGATTCAGCAGCCAACGCAACTTTTTAAAAAAAAATCAGTGTAGCACAGAAACAACAACAAATGACTTTGCACTTTTGTCACTCACAGCTGCATCAAATGTCAAAATACGTCCAAACCTTTTCTATGGCCTTCTTTCACATTATCTACCAAGCAAGAATTGTATTTTGGAAAAAATGAGTCAAGTCCTGATTTTAGCACAAGCGTGATAGGCAGAACCACACCATAGAAAGACTATGTTCTCCTCCCCTTAAGTTTGTCAAGTCCAGTGGCAACTGCGGACATCACCTGCAACAAGTCACCTAGAAATTCCAGCTCTGTGTTGGAGAATTTTGGCAGCGGGAGACGCTCTAACACAATATTAACTCTATCAGGCATGTTGTAAATATGGTGAAAGCTACTGAACTCTGAATTCCATTGCGTAGAGGTAGGTTTGGGGATTGTTTTTCCAAGCGTGTCATTCAGAATCTCAGAACTCTTTGAACTCTGGCATGCAGTGTTGCTTAAGACAGAGCACTTACCCACCACACTTCTGAAGAGACACTTGTATTGAGAGTTCTTAGCAAGAGCCCTAGAAGCATCAGTAGTTGCTACCAAGTTCAGAGTGTACAAAAAACAGTCATATGTATTGGAAAAAGATGTGGTGGTAAAATATACATGAACAGTCAGCAGTATCGCTTGTCAAAACGTCATCAATACTCACATGGCTACATCTATCAGAACGTGGGCTGTCCACTTGTTTACTAACATCCTCCTCCACTTTCTTATCAGCATCCTCCTCCAACACTCCAGGTCCTGAAAACAGCTTGAAGGCTTTAACAAAACTGCTAACACTGTCTTTGCCAAGTGTTATTTTTATTGAGTCCAGATCAAACTATGAGTGGATCTGAGTCAATAGAGAAGTGATCTTATTGTTACCAATGTGTTCCAACAAAGTGTTGGAAGCCTAAGACTGCAGACTCTTGTTGGATTAGTAGTCAATCCAGTGACAGGTAATACCCATTTAGCTTCTCGCCTGACGTGTCCACGCATCTCCAGTTGTATTGTCCCAGTAGTTTAATTTTTATTTTTTCGGGTCACATGACAGCAGCCTTGGGAATAATTCCAGTAAATAAAGTGTGAAAGCCACACCCTTCAACAGTTGACAGAGTCAGCATATCACTAATAAAATTGAGAATTAGCGTGTCTATTTTTTCTTTGGACACTGCTCCATCACAGAGTCATTGCTGCAGAAAAGTATCAAAACAGGGGGCCTTTCACTTTGGGGTTTCCCCAGATGCTGTGAACAAGTCATCAATAGTGTGCTTGCATCCAAAGTCCTTTTCTCCATGACTTCTCTAAAAAACAAATACAAATTATTTTATTTTATTCAGAGCAACTATGTATATATTAATTTGTAATTATTATTCTGCTCAAATACAAAAGGAAAAACAAATGCTAAGTTGTGTATAAAACATACCATAAATACTGCTTGGGGTCTGCATTTTATAAAAAACTGAATTAGAGTAAATATGGTATTTATGGCCTTTTCTGGCCTAGTAAATCACAATTTCGGGAAACATATCAAAACAACAGTTCAAGAAAATAATAAATATGTCCAACTGAGGGGAAAATATAGTGAGCAAAAAATGGAATGAACCATATTTAATTAATAATAATTATTTACCTGCATGTTTGGTGAAATCTGAGAATGCCTTCTGTTGTCTGTGAATTTTTGGTTTGCACAAACTACAAACTGCTTCAATAAAGTTCCCATCATCTTCAACAACATCTGAGAAGTAAGTTCTCACTACAATCGGCAACACTATTTTCAGACGCCATTAGTGACTGAAGAGATATTTCCAGATTAAAGAAGACTAAGAATATTTACAATTCAACAGGAAATGAAACAGGAAGTATAATCAATGATACAATGACTGGCAGTGGTGGCACTAGGCGGAAGCTGACAAAACAATTCCTTAGGCCCCAATTTCCCAATAGCCCCTTCAGCATTGGAGCACGCCCAGTACCTGGCAGGCATTTCTTATCCTACTCTGCAGGGTATGCAGCTACTGGGCTTGTTTTCTCAATAAAGCACACTGAGAGGTATGTGCCTGCCTGCTCTGCCCCCTCCCCCATACTGACTCATCCCTCCAATAGGCTGGACCTGTTGTAGTGACCAATCAGAAATGAAGAGGGCAGGGCCACCACCCTCCCTGGCTGGTGGAACAGCAGGAACAACAGAAAAAATCCCATGGCAGCTGGAACTGAGGGCCTAAAGTGCCCAACCCAGGACAGTGGTTTCTGGGGACGAACCAGAATCCAGGACAGTTTGAAAAAGAACTTGCAGATTTTTTTTATTTTTTTTTTTAAGTTACTTATGATTTAGGTACCTTCAACAGCACTTAAATACAAGCACGAAGTACAGAATACATAAAAGTACTTAAGTACAGTTATGTAGAGTGCTTCAAAATATTTAAGAATACTTAAGTACATGGGAACAGAAAACTCACCTGTGTTGTTATGAAGATAGGTTGGCTGCTCACTGGTGAATTAGTAACATGGTTGGCATTCTGCATCACCTGAACAGGTCGTAACACTGGCTGTGTTACCATTGTGCCTAGTCCCGAGGTTGGGTTCTGGGTAAGGATTAGTGGCTGTCCACCTTGCTGAACAAGAGGGTTGCCAGCTGGAAGAAGAAAAACAGAAGTAGTTGTCAAATAAGATCTGCTTATTTTACACACCTTAAATTTTTCACACTGATTCCTCCGTGACTAGTTTTAGCCTCCACAATTTGAATTAGTTACACAGAACACATTTTAAAATATATTATCCAAAAGACCCACCTCTCCCATGCATCATTTTACTAGTCTGCACATCTGAGATTTTCAAAGCTGTCCAGGGAACTGGGCATCCAAATCCCACAGGCAGTTTTAAAAAATTTCAAAGATGGATTTCTCCTACCCCCCGGCATAGCTGTTGAACACTGCTCCGGCAGCGTTGTGAGACTAGAAAAGTCTCCGAGCTGACAAGAAGAGAATTCCACTGGCATGCAGGTACTACTTCAGGGTAAGGTAAACTGTCACAGGACCTCTCACAAGCCCCAGTGTAAGGGGTGTGCCAGGAGTAGAACCACAATGCACAGCATCATAGAAATTCTGGGCAGCACTGCCAACCATAGGCAGTCAGAGATGGCTGAGGGCTGCACTGCCCCCTAGAACAACCCAGTACTGGGAGGGCACAAAAGTGACCTTAAAGCCACCTTAGCCCCTCTTCCTGCTCCTGGACAGTGCTTGCATGTGCTGCACATCCAAGAGACACAGTACACAAACTCACTTTCAGCCTTAATATACAGAAACATTATTGAGCACGTTTGGATCACACTAGAGCAGGGGTCAGCAACCTTTCAGAAGTGGTGTGCCGAGTCTTCATTTATTCACTCTAATTTAAGGTTTTGTGTGCCAGTAACAAATGTTAACGTTTTTAGAAGGTCTCTTTCTATAAGTCTATAGTATATAACTAAACTATTGTTGTATGTCAAGTAAATAAGATTTTTAAAATGTTTAAGAAGCTTCATTTAAAATTAAATTAAAATGCAGAGCCCCCCAGACTGGTGGCCAGGACCCGGGCAGTGTGAGTGCCACTGAAAATCAGCTTGCATGCATGCCATGGGTTGCCTACCCCTAGAGTCATGAGAATATCCTAAAATACTTTAAGGCCTTTGCCCCTTCAGTTCAGAAACTCACTTTTTTTTTTTTTTAATTAAAGAATGATAACTCTTTTTTTGCCTAGCCTACATGCTGGGCTTAAGTCTGTGACAAAGATAGTATCTTGTGTCCTTTGAATTCAATATCCTGATATTACATGGTATGTGAAATATTCCATCACAATCCCTTTGGTCTCAAAGAGTTATTATGTACCTAATGGGTCTCCTTGAGGGAATAGCATTGCCTGTTACTATTACATGCAGTGCTGGTTTTGCTACTCTCGTTATATAGTTGCTTAACACTTTCCCTTATAAAATGGCATTTTCAGTTGCAGTTAATTTTGCAAGATTTTGACTGTCCAGGCTAAATTTTTCCATGACAGGTGTCTGCCTCAGGCTGAATTTTCTTAGGAAAGTTTCAGCATAAAATGGTTCACCATTTCAGAGTGAGAGAGATTAAAAAAAAATATGTTGTTCTACTCGTTAGAAAAATTCTTACAGTGTTTTGTTGAGAAGTTCTAACATCTATAGTCTAGACAGTATTTGGTCCTGCCATGCGGGCAGGGGACTGGACTCGATGACCTCTCGAGGTCCCTTCCAGTCCTAGAATCTATGAATCTATTGGCTATGTAGCAGGAACTTTATATTTGCCAGAGGGATGCCCTGATGTTGAGGATGTTTCTTTTGTCATCCCCATGAAAAAATACCCAAATTTGACTATCAGCATCTGAAAATCTTCATTTGCACATGCTCAACAGAGTTTTCCTAAAGGACCACTGCCCCCCCCCGCCTCCCCACCCAGCCTAAGGGGAGGATCCACAGGGCCTGGAAACCAAATAATTCCAGGGGACAACTAATGAGATAACAGGCACAGGAGTGAGGTCAAACGGTCAAACAAAGGGAACCTGACTGGGACACTGAGCAGAGAACCCCGGACAGCACTCACTGCTCCTCGAAGGCGTCAAGGGAGCCAGCGGATGCTGCCCAGAGGAGCTCTGCCCGGATGAGTGAGTGGATGGAGGATCGGAAATAGGCCCCACAGTCGCAGGAGACCTCATCAGCCAACCTCCTCTCCCTGGTTTTATAGATGGCCGTTTTAGCCAGGGCCAGGAGGAGGTTGACTAGGAGGTCCTATGGCTTTGTGGGGCCACGGATGGCTTAACAGAGGTTTGTTAGGCACTGACTCCATTATTCTCCAAAGATTCTGTGTGCACCATCCCCATACAGCTCCTTTATGTCAACCACAGTGACCATGCACCATTCCCAGAGTGCAACTAAGCATGCTCAGTCTTAGGGCTGCAGGGAACGTAGGGGCTTAGCAGGACTGTCCCTGCAACTGCCCCTCCTGGCACCCAGAGGGCTGCTGTGGCACCAGAACTGAGAACAGGGAGATAATTTCTCCTGTGCGCTCAATGCTTCTTCAGTTGGCACCCAGGCAGCACGAAGGATGGAGAAGGAATAGGAGGAAACAACCTGACTGCACAAAAGAAAGGGGGTGGGAAGGAGCAAGAGAAGGGAGAGGAAGACAGAGCAGGCTAAGGGGACAGATGCCACAGGGAACTGGACAGAATGGGAAAGGGACATACTAGGAAAGGGGAAAATAGGGCAAAAAGGCCTTTAACCACTGAAACATACTCCGCTACAGAACCTGCAATAGAATTCAGGATTCTTGAGTCCTATCAGACCTCTGTTGCCACTAAATAGCAGTGAAACTCACTGTCAAATGTGCATCTCATTATCCTCCATGTGGGCTAGCCATCTAGGGGAAATAAGTCTTGTTAACTGAAGTCTATGCTGTGGACCTAAAGGTGCCAGTCTTGCTGATGACCCATGTGGGGGCAATAAAATTCTATGTGATGGAATTTCTGTTTTGCAGTTTACTTGTTTTGTTTTAAGCTTAGGAAGTTAAATTAAAAAAAAGAAAAAAAAAAAGTTATGTCAAAAGAACATTGTGGTTGCAAAGTTCAGCATGTAAAAGTTAGATAATGCCCAATTAAGGTTGCACAGGCAACTTTAATTCACTCCCTTTGTGCATATACATTATGATACAGACTTTAATTACATGATCACAGAATATATTTTCCACAGAATCTCTGCCTCATTCAGTGAACAGACTAAAAGGTGCTCTGGGAATGAATCAAGGTTGTGTAACAAATGAGGCCGTGTCATCTGTATGAACCAGCCTCATTTGTTGCAGAAGTTGGAAGGTGTGTAGTGAATGAAGCAAGGGACTGAAAGAGGAGAAAGTGGGTTTTGTGCTTATGGCAGTTGAATGTAACCGTAGAGAACAGGAATTTATCCCTGCCTCTCCCACTGAGTTCCTGTCTGATACTGGGTAAGTCACTTAATCCAAAAACTTTCCACAAGTGCCCACTGGATCATCCTCATTTTCTGGGTTCCCACTTTAGCACACCTGAGACCTGTTCTGAAAAAGTGCTAAGAGCTCACAACTGCAACTGAAGTCAATGGAGCTGTGCTTTGAACATATACAGTGCTATAAAAACACTAAGTACTCTGAATAAAAATCAAGCCTGTGGCATCTCAGATTGGGCTCCTGAAATGAGTGGGGCATTTGACGATTTTGGCTTCAATCTGTCTCACATCCTCATCTATAAAATGGGGGATAATACCATCTTACCTGACAGGGATATTGCAAAGATGAAATTCATTCACTAATGTTTATGAACTACTCAGATACCACAGTGACGCATTTCAAAGAAAAGCCCATGAGGAAATTTATAATATTGTATTCAGGATTTAAATTTGTGTGCAGTAAAAAAGGCATGGGGTCAGACATTAAATGATGAGGATAAAAAGAAGTATTGCATAGCTACCCATTCGGTCAGCAGCATTGTTCCTGTGCACTGATTGAGGCAGGGGTCCTGCAGAAAAAACAGTGTGATCATGTAATTAGAGACTGTATCAAAATGGCAAAATAAGATTGTATAGGTAAGAACTTGCCAACCCGAAACAAAGGAATTTTGCTGGGATCTCTTTTTAATGAGTATTTCATATAGTACCATTGGCAATTCAGTAAGAAGTGTTATTCTTCAAATCAGTACTGAA
Organism: Malaclemys terrapin pileata; assembly: GCF_027887155.1. Classification (NCBI taxonomy): domain Eukaryota; kingdom Metazoa; phylum Chordata; order Testudines; family Emydidae; genus Malaclemys; species Malaclemys terrapin. Next base: position 8,375,114 of record NC_071525.1, read on the forward strand.
CTAATATTAGCAGGTCTGTGCTCGAGGATATGTTATCTTTCAGAACAGTTATAAAACCAAGGTCCTGAACAATCATGGTCATTAAAGATCCCATGGCAACATTTGTACAACAAGAAGAGTTAACAGTAGTATCTTGGCCAAAATCCAACTAGAATAGAATGTTACATACCCTGCAGTAACTGTGGTTCTTTGAGAAGCTTTGTCCACAAAGATTTTGCTTTTAGTGGGCACACCCCATCCATGCAAGATAGGATTATTTTGGTCAGCAGTGTTAGTTGGGGCTATGCCTGTGCTCCAGTTGCCCTTGCACCTCCCACACTCCCAAGCGCATAAAGGGCAGAGTGAACCCAATCACCCCTCAGTTTTTTCACCAATAGAGAATCCCATAGAAGTAGGAATTAGTAGAACTGGGCAAGGAGGGTAGGTTGTGTAATCTGTGTGGACAACACATCTCGAAGAACCCAGTTAATATAGAGGAAATAATCGTTCTTTCTTCAAGTGATTGCCCTGACAGATTTTATTCTTGGTGACTAAAAAGCAGTGTAATTGTCCCATTGCTTGGAGGTACATATTACGAGTGCTACTTAAATAAATGACTGCAGAACAGCCCTACTAAACCAGCATCTGATCTGGAAGCTTCTACTAAGGAACAGTGTCTTGTAAGTGTGTAGATTGGACACCATGTAGCTGCCCTACAAATTTCAGATAGATAGAGACATTCCTCAAACAGGCAGCAGAGGTTGCCTGAGATCTAATAGAATGAGCTCTCTCCTTGCTAACTCTCAACATATCCTTAGGCAATTGCAAACATACCTACGTAACCTCTGAGAGGATACAAGTTGTCCTTTATTTCTATCAGTAAAGGCCACAAATAGTTTGGGTGTGAGCTGAATGGTTTAGTTCTAAGTAAAAGGACAGTGCCCATACTACATCAAGTGTGTGAAGTTTAACTTCCCCTTGGGCTGAATGAGGTTTGGGAAAGAAAACCGGGATGTGAATGGATTGGTTTTCATGGAACTGAGAAACAATCTTGGGTGAGGTCTAAGAGTGAAAATGCCCTTATGAAACACCATATAAGGAGGACCAGTCATGAAGACCTGAGTTGCCTCTACCCTTTGAGCTGATGTAATGGCTATCAAAAATGCAGTCTTCATTGACAAGTGGTATAGTTGCTAAGAGCTCAAAGTGGGGATCATCAACCCTGGTAATACTATACAGTATGTCCTCACTACAATGCCCTTCATAATAATGAACCTTCGACTATAAAGAACCCGGTCCCTGAAGTCCACTTCGAGCTCCACAACTGCAGTGGAGGCTGACAGCTCCTCTAGCCCTGCCACAGCCACGAGGCTGGAGGAGCTGTCAGCGGCCTCCTCTCCTCTCGTTCCTCCCCACACTCCCTTCCGGGCAGCAGGGCTCTGTCACTATAATGAACCACTGGCTATAACAAACAAATGGCTTGGATCCCGACAGGTTCGTTATAGCGAGGGTGTATTGTACTGAAGTCCCAGGAGTGTGGGACGCCCAAACTGGAGGAAAAGCCATGTATAAGGCCCTTCAGAAATCTTGCCACTGAGGGTGGGAAAATACCCTGTGACCCCTAGATAGGAAGATGATGTTCAGATATTACTACTAGATGGAGCTGATGGAAAGCCAAGATTGTTTCAGGGTTACCAAAGAGTCCACTATTGGTGATTTTAAGGGAGAAAGCTGGTGGTGATGCCCAAACAGAAAACCTCTTCCATTTAGCTTTGCAATTAAATCTAGCTAAATATTTCCTGCTTTGTAGAAGAATGTTCTGAACCTCAGCTGAACAGCTTCTTTTGGTGGATGTCATCTAGCCAGCATCCAGGCTGTCAGATGTAAGGAAACTGTGTCCAGGTATGGGATCTGAATGGTGATGTCCCAGACCATGTCAGGCAGAGCGTAGGTGAAGTCTAGCATGCTGCACAATGTAAGTACATGTATTCTGGAAGTCTGAGACGTGTTCTCATTCGTGTTCCTGCAGGAGTTTCACCTACATTTTGTTTGGAATCTCACTTGATGGTAATCTCTTGCTGATCTGGAGCCTAACAGTGCTCCTATAAATTCTATACTCCAAATCAGTGTGGATTTTTGTCTGTGGTCTGCCACTCGGATATAGTTTTTTAGGTATGATCATTTCTCATGCTCTTGCTGAAGTCGAATGTCTTGCTCGCCTCGCACCAGAGGTTAACCAGAATCCGGCCGTGTTCCTCTGCCCAGCTAGCAGTGTGCCTGTTGAAGTAAGGCTAGACTGTGATTCCTTGTCTCCTCACATAAGCTGTCACAACCTTGGTGAATGCCCTTGACCATAAAAAGAACATCAGGCTATACTATCCATTCTTAGCAATGGGTATCAAACCTGCTGCCTTGTGGAAACCCCAGTCTGTGGGGCTGCAGAGGACCATTTGCGATAGTATCTGTCCCCTCTTCAGAGGCTCCGAGGTCCTCCGTGGCCAACTGTAATATTGGCTAGAGGAGTGCTTTATGAAGGATGGCTCTTGAAGTGACTGCTTCCCCGGTTGAGGTCGGGATATAGACGCCTGAAGAGTGTAGTCACCCTTGAATCCTTCAAGGAGTAGAGGGCCTCATCCATTCCAGTGTTGAAAAGTTTGTTACCCTCAAAGGAGAGATCCTCAATTGTTGCTTGGACCTCCCTGGGAATCCCCAAAGACTGATACTATTACCTCCTCATGGGTACTGCAGCAGCCATTGTGAATGCTGTAGTGTTAAACATGTACAGCTCAACCTGTAGGGAAGTGTGGGCAGTCAGCTGTCCCTCTGCCATGACAGACTTTGTGTTCTCCTGGGGTTCCTTGAGAAACTTGTTTATAAACTAAGACAACTTATCCCAGTTTAAAAAAAAAACATATTTCGAGATGAGGGCCTGATAATCACCCTCATCCGAAGGCTAGCTGACAAATATACCATGCAGTTGAAGAAGGCACCATTTTTTATCCTTTTTTCTCAGTGTGGACCTAGGAAGTCCCTGCTGTTTTGATCTCTCCTGAACTGCTGCCCCTACAAGAGAACCCAATGCTGGATGAAAATAAAAATACTTGAATCCCTGATCAGGAATGTGGTAGTCCTGGTCAGCTCTTCTGAATGTAGACAGGTTGGATATTTTTTGCAGGCTCCAAAAGCCCTTTATTAATGGGCATGGCAAGCCTGACTAGCATAGAGGGATGTAGAATATCCATGAGTTTGTGCTGCTTCTCTCATATAACTTCAAGGGCTAAATCTAAGGTTTCTGCAATATTTTTCATCAGGTCCTAGAAAACCTTAGACTCATCAACTGAGGCCAACATGGATAAACTCACTGCCTCATCCAAGGCATAGCAGGCATCAAGAGTGCCCATCATAAATAGGCATCAAAGCATCACACAAGGAACAGGTCTTAAATCCTGGTGACTTAGATTCTGCAATAATGCTAGTACCCCAGCACAAGGGTAACTTATCTAATTATATAGAAATAAAACCAATGGGTGCAAAAAAGAGAAAACTTCACCAATCAGATATTATACACAAGGCTAAGGAAAAAAATGACAGAGTGTGCAGCGCAAGTAGACATTGCAGGGTTTCAACTCGCTGCCATGGGCAGTAAGAAGGAAGTGAGGGCCAGTTGGGCCTGCTTTTCCCTTTATTCAGTCAGATGGGGAGGTGTGAGGGCACCAAGGGTGACCACTGACCAAAAGAATCAGTCTCCTCCGTGTGTGTGTGTGTGCATGCCAAAAGAATCAGTCTTCTGCACGGGTGTGTGTGGGGATGGGTGTGTGTGTGTGAAGCACAGCAAGAGTCCAATGTGTGTGGACTATCACTCCAATGAAATTATAATCTGCCTACCAAAATTCCCCTTGTAGTTTTAACTGGGCATAGTATTCTCTCTCACTTCTTGTCCTAAACTGTTGTATTTGCTGTATCCTGTCAGGCTGTTGTTGTGTATTAAAGATGGGGAAAATATTCCCTTATACTGTTTCAATATTTTAAGTGTGTAAAACACTTTGCTTCTTGGGGTGAAAAGTGCTATAGGAATGTAAATTATATTTTTATTTGACAGTGAAATTATTGAATCAAAACTGTCACACTAACATGAAAGATGGACACCTTCCACATTTTCATAAGAGCATTGCTTTTTTTTTTTTTTTTTTTAAATTAGGGAACACTGTCAAAGCTGGCAGAAAATATTGGACCTTCTAGCGATGTATGTAAACACCAAGAATTATTTAGGTGGGGCACAGAGGTAGTAGTAGGAATAATTGAAGAAAATAGGGAACATGTAGACTGAATGGCAATTTAAAATACTTGCTGGAAGTGAGATGCATTTATGAAAATCTCCCCAAGGAAAGTCGTGGAAGCCTAATCAATTCAGATATTTAAAACTGAACAGTAGGGAACAATCCTGCTCCAGCAGAGAAATGGACTAGAGGAACCAACAGATATTGTCCATCTTTAACTTCTGCAATTCTGTTATTTGATTCATGGACACAAAGGTAACGCTGTCCTCTCCACTATGTCCTTCTACTCCCCTTCTTCTGAATAATTCTTCTGAAGGGGAGTTAGGCCATGTCTATACTAGTGAGCTTACGGTGATGCAGCAGTGACGCTGTAAGATCGCTCGTGTAGCTGCTCTAGGCTGATGGAAGAGAGCTCCCCCGCTGACATAGCACTGTGCTAGGGTTACCATATTTCAGCGAGCAAAAAAGAGGACGGGAGGAGCCCCGCCCTAGCCCCGCCCCTGCCCCTCCCACTTCCCACTCCCCCTGACCTCCCAACCCTCCCCCCGTTCCTTGTCCCCTGACTACCCCCTCCTGGGACCCCAGCCCCTAACTGCCCCCCAGGACTATCTAAGCCTCCCTGCCTCTTGTCCCCTGACTGCCCCAACCTTTATCCACACCCCCACCCCCAGACAGACCCCTGGGACTCCCACGCCCCATCCAACCACTCCCCACCCCCTGACAGCCCCCCCCAGAACTCCCAACCCATCTAAACCCCTCTGCTCCCTGTCCCCTGACTGCTCCGATCCCTCTCCGCACTCCTGCCCCCTGACAGCCCCCCCCAGAACTCCCAACCCATCTAAACCCCTCTGCTCCCTGTCCCCTGACTGCTCCGATCCCTCTCCCCACCCCTGCCCCCTGACAGCTCCCCCCCAGAACTCCCAGCCCCCTACCCCCCCCGCTCCTTGTCCCCTGACTGCCCCCTCCTGGGACCCCTGCTCCTAACTGCCCTCCAGAACCCCACCCCCTACCTAAGACTCCCTGTTCCTTGTCCCCTAACTGCCCCCTCCTAAGACCCCCCCCCCAACTGCCCACCAGGACCCTACCCCCTACCTGTACCCTGACTGCCCAAAACTTTCTCCACTCCCCCCAAAAAGCCCCCCCCCCGTTTCTTGACTGCCCCCTCCAGAACCTCCCTGCCCCTTCTCCTGCCCCCCCTTACCCTGCTGCTCAGAACAGGGTGTTGGGCTCTGTGCGAGCCGGACACGTGGCTGAGCTCCCCAGCACAACAAAACCCGGTCCCTGGCCCTGCACAACAAAACCCGGTCCCTGGTCCGGACTGGGTTGCAGGGGAGAGCTGCCCTTGTATCAGCACAAAGTGCTCTCGCTCCCGTTTTGCTACCCTGCATGGCAGAAACCGCTCCCAGTTGCAAAAGGGGAGGGCTGCACTTTGTGCTGAGACACTTGCTCAGAATGCAGGGCGGAGCTCCTCTCCAGCTGCTCCGGAGTCCAGCCCGGGACTTTCCTGCAGCCCTCCCAGCCGCTCGCTCTGCTGTGCAGGGGGAGGGGGAAATCCCGGACATTGTGAGTGCTTTACAAATTCCCCCCGGACGCTATTTTTAGCACAAAAAGGAGGACATGTCCGGGTAAATCCGGACGAATGGTAACCCTAACTGTGCACACTATCCTGTATGCCTGCAAAACTTATGTTGCTTAGCGCCCCCCCCCACACACACACACACACCTGAGCGACATGAGATTTGCTGACAAAAGTGGCAGTGTAGACATGGTCTTAGAGTCTAGTACATTTTAATACTGAAAAGGACAACATGCCCATAAGGGAATTCCTGCACAGGGTTTCTTACTGTAGGGTCACAGGCCCAGAAGCTGACTTTTTAATCAACATGGTGGATCTTGTTTAAGAGAAGTTAAATTTTAGGTCTGCTAGCCTGCATGCAGCATTGAATAAGAAACAATAATGTATTGGCTAGGAGAAGATGGATGAGCTTTAATGGACTTCTGCAACTCTATTTTGGAATTATTTTTAATGAGTGTAAAGCAAAATGCAACAAGACAACCTAAGAATGTAAAGAACTAACTGCTGAAAGTTGGGATGGCTCCAGACATGGCTCGTTTTTTGAGCCTTCAATGTAGTCTGCAGTTCATAACAGGATTTGAACCTCACAGTTACTGGGCCAGTAGATATTGCAGGGATTGTAGAGGTGACAGATGTCTCTCTGGCACTTTGCCACTTCAGACCCTGCTGGCAGCAAGCCTAAAGGGATTCCCCTGTGAGCCAAAGTCACATAGTAAGAGATGGCATCAGCTCAAATAACACCACTGTTCCAGAAAGAAAAGTCCACATTCACAGCCAAAGAATTTTATTCTTATTGGTCTTAAAAGTTAATTGGCCAAGTTTTTCTCTGTTCTACCAGTAATCCAATTGATATTAATGGAGAAGTATGACAGCAACCAAAAGAAGAATGTAGCCTAATGTATGTAAACTAATGGGCTCTAGAGAGAGATAGAAAATAGTCATGTTTCTACAACTCCGTTCATCTCAAGGGATTGCAAAGCATTCTGCAAACTTAAACTGATATTAGCAACAATTAAAAAAAAAAAATACAAAAAAAACCCTCACCACCACCACAAAACTAAGTTTAGTAGCAGTTAAGGTTGATGGACACATTCCATCCACTTAAAATCTTAAAAGCATGGAAATAAGAAGTTAAGACTTGTGCACTTTCATATTGCCTACAGCGCTCGATAATGCACTCCAACATTCCACAAGGCTTTCACTTCCATCTCCAACAGATACCAAAAAGCAATATATATCCCAACTTCATCAAACTCGCACTCCTGCACAATGGTCTACAGACAGTGGTCTCATATACTATTATATCAGCACATCGGACAGTCATACATTCCATGCATTTGGGATGCTATTCTGCCTCAGTACCATGTGGTCATTGTTAAGCTTCCCCCTCAGCTTCTCCAGAGTATTTTCCTCTTACACACACCTCTTTAGTTAAAAGACTTTGCATCAGAATTCTGTAGTAGCCATAGTGTTACTTTTTAGGCCAAATGATGGCTAAGAAACTGTATGAGACCTCAGACTCACTCCACTTTAGAGCAGGGCTGGCTTTAGACCGATTCCCCCGAATCAGAACCCGCGGGTAAGAGGGGCCCACGCCTAAGAGGGCCCCGCGCCTTAGGCTCACCCGGCGGCGGTCCGCTCCGGCATTTCGGTGGTGGGGTGTCCGCTCCGGGGTCTTCAGCAGCATTTTGGCGGCGGGGTGTGTGTGTCCTTCAGTGCCGCGGAAGATGTGGAGCGGACCCCCCGCCACCGAAGTGCCGCTGAAGACCCGGACGGCCACCGGTATTCAAATCAAGCCCCGCAGGTCCTAAAGCCGGCCCTGCTTTAGAGCATCCTGTGGCAACCATCGGTCCCAACATACAGTATTCCACCATGATCTGAGAAGTAGGCACAATATTTAGATGCAGCTCGTACGCTCCTGTGCCATTGCCATCCAGAATTGAACAGAGTTTTGGCAACACATGGAATGCTGCACACTATAATTCTTCATTCATTTCTAGGTCAGGTAGCCTGTGACTGAAAGACAGTCTACAACACACACACACACACACACACACACACACACACGAAAAATAACTGTGAAGAATGATAGGGACCCTCATTTGGCTTGGCTCAGTCTATGTGACTGAAGTTTTTAATCTCTTCCTTAAGGATTAAAAGAAAAACAGAAGGCAGTGACATTTGCACAGTGCCAATTGCTAATGCATTTCTGTAAGCCAGACCAAAAAAACAACCCCAAGGTCTTAGTTAACTGAGACCACACCTCTTCCTTTTAATATAACTGTTGGAGAGACAGATATGTAGAAATGTAATACCAGCTGTTCATGGCCAGGGCATTAACAGTATTGCAAGCATCTAATTCATTAGGAAGACAATTTTATATACTTCTGTGATTTACAGAACACATACTGAAATTTTCTAACTAGCCTGCAGCATTATGTTAGTAATCTTGCTAAGCCTCCAATGTTCTAGATGCCCAAAGGGTTTGCTTGACACATTCAGACTCTATGCAGCAGGGACTGAGAAAGGAAGAGAGAACAGTCAGGTTTCGTTTTCAGATGAGACCTTGGAGCTTTGGATTAGAGTATCATGGCAGCAGTTTTCCAAGATTCTTATTTTTAGACAGCCAAAAAAAGGGGGGAGGGGCAAAATAAGAGTGTGTCAGACTTTGGCAGGACTATCATAGAATCATAATAATTTCAGATGTGACAAAAAACTATTCTAATTCAGTTTCTGTGGCTCCAACCTGTTAGAAGATATTTGGAATCACTTGGATAGTGACCACCCCCTAAGTTAAAAAAAAAACAAATTTTTGATACTCTTCTAGCAAGTTCAGATTTACTGATTAATGCGTATTTCTAACAGACTTTTAAAATATTGAATATTATCAATCAGTAACCCGTAAGCTTTAGTTTATTAGTGTTAATCTAATTAGCATGTCAATACCACAAGGATTTGTATTTTTTTTTGTGATTGATTTAAAGTATCTCCCTAATCAACCTTTATCATTAAAACTATTAAATATTTATCACAAATATACTATATAGTGATTCTTAAATATATATGGTATTTTTTCAATAAATGAATTACTACTTCAAATAAAGGTATAGCACCTGTCCTATTACCTACACATCTGATCAATTTTTCTATAAAAAAAATTGGTATCTGATTATTAAGTAGATTTATTGGACACTGAATAATAATAACCGTGCATTTATACAGCCCCTTTAATCCCAAAGGATCCTAACACTCTTTATTAACGTAATACATTGAAATACAAAGTATAGAGAGAAATTGCTTTAGCCACCTCTGAAATTAAACACAGCAGCTGCTTAACAGCACACCAATTTTAGGATAGGAAGTGAAGAAGAATACCATTATTCAATTCAAACAGCAGGAAAAGTTCAAGGAAATAATATTATTCAAATTTAAAATTGGCCAATGCACCAGTTTAATATCTCTACTCTTTCAAAATGCAGCACTGGTTCTTTAGTGACCGCAAGTGGTCAAGACCTTTGTTTTATACCACATCTGAAAGACTATACAACTGGCAACAGCAGTTCCCCTAACATGCTGGGGCACTGGATTCAGCATTGAATTAGAGAAAAGAGAAGCATCTACTCCACTTCCAGCAGAAGAGGTTACTCAACTTGTGCAGTAACAGAGGTTTTCCGAAATGTGTCCCCCTCTGGGTGGTCCACTTCAGGGGTCGGTGCGTCCCGGCACCACTGATCAGAGATTTTCAGTAGCAGTGCCCAGTTGGGACGCGCGTGTGCAGTAGTTGTCTCACCGTATCATTGGCGCTTCATCTTAGCACTCGTGCGGCCCGACCCCCTCGGTTCCTTCTCTACCACAGAGTCCTTTCTGCAAACTCTAAAGTAGAGGGAAAGAGGGCAGGTAGTGGAGCACCCACAGGGAAAAACATCTTGAAGAACCTCAGTTACTGCACAAGGCGAGTAACCTGCTCTTCTTCTTCTTCAAGTGCTGTCCCTGTGGGTGCTCCTCTTCAGGTGACTGTAGAGCAGTACCCCATTATGGAAGGATGGGTTTCAGAGTTGGCTGTACAGTTGAGGCTAGTACCATAAGGCAAAATATTGTATTGGCCTCTGAACTCTGAGTTATTATGTAGTGGTTTGTGAACGTGTGTACAGAATCTCAAGGGGTAGTTTGGCATATTTCTCTGACTGGAACATTATGTAAGAATGCGGTCCAGGCAGAAATTGATCTAGTTGAATGGGCTCTGATCCCTGTCGGGGTTCTATATTCTGTTGCTGGTAACATAAATGGATGCAATTCAAAATCCATTTTGATAGTCTGTTTCAAAATGGCTGTGCCCTTTGATCGTTCTTGGTGACTTATGGAAAGGTTTCATTCTATCTAGGTAAAATGCTAGTGCTCTTCAAACATCTAGAGTGTGGAGAATAGATTCCTGTGTAGACCCAGCTGGCTTAGGGTAAAACGCAGGTAGATGGATAGGCTGACTGAGATGGAATGATGAAGATACCTTTGGTATGAATTTAGGGTGTGGTCCCATAGTCACTTTGTCTTTAAAGAATATGGTACAAGGAGGATGGGCCATGAGGGCCCCAATTTCACCCACTCTACGTGCTGAGGTGATCGCGACCAGGAACGCTACCTTCATTGATAAATGTAGTAAAGAACAGGTAGCAAGTGGTTCGAAAGGGGCTCTGGTAAGACCTTGGAGGACTAAGTTTAGGTCCCATGCTGATGTAGGGTTGCAGACTTCAGGGTACATGTTCTAAATGCCTGCAAGTAAGTGTTTCATAATGGGGTGCATGAAGGCTGAAAAACCATCTATCTTGTGGTGGAAAGCATCTATGGCTGCGAGGTATATCTAAGTGAACTAATAGATAACCCCAAGTGTTTCAAATGCAACATGTGCTCCAAAATCGAATGTATCGGCGCTGTAAGTGCTGATATGTGGCTGTCATGACACCATGAGGAGGCTCTCTTACATTTATGGAGGTAAGTGGTAGGCATGGTAAGTTTCCTGCTGTTTAGCAACAACTTTTAAACCTCTCCCAAACAGGTTAGTTTGTCGTGATGGAACCATAGAGGAGCCATGCCTTCGGGTGGAGTTTTCCCAGATTCGGGTGAAGAGCTTGACCCTCATCCTGAGAGAGAAGATCCCAACGGAGAAGAAGGGTGTATGGGGTGCAAAGTGCAGTTCAAGTATGGAAACCATGTCTGTCTGGGCTATGTCGCAGCTATCAGTACAATCCTGGCTCTGTTGGTCCGTATCTTGTATATCACTCTGGATAATAACGGTACCAGTGGGAATGCGTACAGGAGGGGCACCTTCCATCGGATGACAAAGGCATCTCCTAGGGATTGCGGTCCTAGTCCTGCTCATGAGCAAAACCGCAGACATTTGCGGTTTTGTGATGTTGTGAACAGACTGATGTGCGATGACCCCCACATGAGGAATATGTGTTGTGCGATGTCATTGTTCAGTTCCCATTCGTGTTCTTGGGGAAACTGTCTGCTCAATGTGTCTGCCATTGTGTTCTGTTGGCCCAGGGAGGTACGACGCAGTAATGGCAATATTGTGGATAATGCACCAGTTCCATAATTTTATGGCTTCTGTGCACAGGAATGAGATCGTGTGCCTCCCTGCTTGTTTTGTAGAACATACAGGCTACGTTGTCTGTCATTATTCCTAGTGATTTGTTTCTTATCATTGGTAGGAAATGTTGGCACGCGTTTCAAACTGCTTGTAGTGTAATAACGACTCCACGGGAGACCATTTCCCTTGGATTGTGTGTTGGTTCAACTGTACACCCCACCCGATCAGTGAGGCATCTGGATGGATGTTGGGTCTTGGTGAAACGGGACACCTGCGCACATATTGCATGGGTTTATGCACCATTGTAGTGACTGTATGACTTTTGGTGGTAGTCTGTTTAGACTGTGCTTGCGTGGTATGTAGACTGTGCTCAGACATCCCTGGAGACCGCGCACGTGTAGTCATTTGTGCTTGATCACAAAGATAGAGGTCACCATGTGTCCTAATAGTTGTAGGCAAGTGCATGCAGAGACCCTTGGACTGTCTGTGACTACGGATAAAAGAGTGGTCATTCTGGAGAATCTGTTCAATGAAAGATTTGGCTTCTATCGAGTCTAGGTAAGCTCCGATGAATTCTAGTTGTTGAACCAGAACTAAAGTAGATTTCTTATCGTTTATTTGTAACTGTAGGGTATGGAAAAGTGTCATATTCTTCTATGTGAAGTGTATTGCTTCTGCTCGAATGTGACTCTTCAACAGACAACAATCGTCCAAGTATGGGAATATCATAATTCCCTGTTTACGTAGGTGTGCTGTTACTGTGACAAGGGTATTGGTAAAGACTCTTGGAGCCATTGAGAGTCTGAATGGTAACACTCTGTATTGAAAGTGGTCTCTCCCAACTGTGAACCGTAGGAATTGTCTGTGTGCGTGGTGTATAGCAATATGAAAATATGCATATTGTAGGTCGAGGGCTGAAAACCAGTCCCCTTCTCCCAATGCCGGAATTATTGACTTCAGCATAACCATTCTGAATTTGTGGGTATGTATAAATTTGTTGAATCTTGTGAGATCTAAAATGGGTCTCCATCCTCCATTTTCCTTTTGAGTCAAGAAGCAGTGGGAGGAGAACCCCTTCCCTCTGTGTTGTACTGGAACATGTTCCATGGAACCTAGCTGTACAAGATAGTTTACTTCTTCTCATAGATGATGCTCGTGAGAAGAGTCCCTGAAGAGGGATGAGTAGGTGGGATGGAGATGAAAGGGATGGTATAACCAGATCATACTATCTCAATACCCAGTGATCTGTGGTGATGGATGCCCACACTCGGTAAAATGGCCTTAGACGGTGGCCAAACATCTGGATAGGTTGTGTAATATGTGCTGGTTGTTAGGGGAGGTCGATCAGACCCTCGAACAAATTTTCAAATTGCATCTTGGCCAGTGGTGCCTGTGACGCAGGTACACCGCATCCACCACCAAGGAGTTTGGTTGAGGGGCCGAGAATAGGAAATCCATACCTTTATTGGGCACGTAATATTTCCTATCTGCCCCTTTGCCCGTGGGGGGTATGGTAGCTGGAGTTTGCCATACTGATTCTGCAGTTCCAGCAGGGCACTATTAATTGGTAGTGCTATCCTTGTCAATGATGCTGGGTGTAGTATTTTTAAGAGCTGATGTTGCTTTTCAGTCACCTCGTCCAGAGGGATGTTCTGACTTTGTGAAACCCGTTTGAATAAGTCTTGGAATCGTTTTGAGTCATCTGCGACAGTAGGCGGAGGCAGCATTACCGCCTCGTCCAAAGATGAAGATGGGTTATGGGCTGGTGAGCAGCCTTGAGTACTGGAATCCTCCAAATCCTTGGAATCCTCATGCGCCTCCGAGGGCTCAGTGGCTGTCACTGTAGAAAGGCAAATCTATTGCATCTGTGGGGTGCGAGGTCTTTGGGTCTGAGATCTGTAGACCTCCCATGGGTCCCATTGCACTCAGTGCATTGGGAATGGTATAGGTGGGCACATCCATGGGTTAGCCAGCCATAGAATCATAGAATATCAGGGTTGGAAAAGACCTCAGGAGGTTATCTAGTCCAACCCCCTGCTCAAAGCAGGACCAATCCCCAACTAAATCATCCCAGCCAGGGCTTTGTCAAGCCAGCCCTTAAAAACCTCTAAGGAAGGAGATTCCACCACTTTCCTAGGTAACCCATTCCAGTGCTTCACCACCCTCCTAGTGAAAATGTTTTTCCTAATATCCAACCTAAACCTCCCCCACTGTAACTTGAGACCATTACTCCTTGTTCTGTCATCTGCCACCACTGAGAACAGTCTAGATCCATCCTCTTGGGAGCCCCCTTTCAGGTAGTTGAAAGCAGCTATCAAATCCCCCCTCATTCTTCTCTTCTGCAGACTAAATAATCCCAGTTCCCTCAGCCTCTCCTCATAAATTATGTGCTCCAGCCCACTAATCATTTTTGTTGCTCTCCGCTGGATTCTTTCCAATTTTTCCAGGTCCTTCTTGTAGTGTGGGGCCCAAAACTGGACACAGTACTCCAGATGAGGCCTCACCAATGCCAAATAGAGGGGAATAATCACATCCCTCAATTTGCTGGCAATGCTCCTAATGATACAGCCCAAAATGCCATTAGCCTTCTTGGCAACAAGGGCACACTGTTGACTCATATCCAGCTTCTCGTCCACTGTAACCCCTAGGTCCTTTTCCGCAGAACTGCTGCCTAGCCACTCGGTCCCTAGTCTGTAGCAGTGCATGAGATTCTTCCATCCTAAGTGCAGGACTCTGCACTTGTCCTTGTTGAACCTCAGATTTCTTTTGGCCCAATCCTCTAATTTGTCTAGGTCCCTCTGTATGCTACCCCTACCCTCCAGCGTATCTACCACTCCTCCCAGTTTAGTGTCATCTGCAAACTTGTTGAGGGTGCAATCCACGCCATCCTCCAGATCATTAATGAAGATACTGAATAAAACTGACCCCAGGACTGACCCTTGGGGCACGCCACTTGATACCAGCTGCCAACTAGACATGGACCCATTGATCATTACCCATTGAGCCTAATGATCTAGCCAGCTTTCTATCCACCTTATAGTCCATTCATCCAGACCATACTTCTTTAACTTGCTGGCAAGAATACTGTGGGAGACCGTATCCAAGGCATAAGGGCATGTCCCTGGGTAACCAGTCCCTGGCACTTGTGTGTGATGGCAGAGGCTCGGTGCCTGATGGACAGGAGTGCCTCTTCTAGGTCATCTTCCTTGTCACTTGAAAATTGCTGGGCATTAGGTGAGTCCATCTGTACCAGTGCAATCGGCACTGGAGAACCGTCGGTGCCGAGTATAGGTGACTCAGGCTTGGATGCTATCTCAGTGTCAGTTGAGTGAGTGAGGAAGCGCAGTGCAATGGGCATCGGTGCCGTGCTTTTATGTGTAGATGCCTGTGAGGTCGGTCCTGTCGATCCTGCCCGCTTGTGTGTGGCCTTGGTTGGTGCTGACTTAGTGCATTCAGGCATCGGCTCCGTAGCATGTGACACCAGTGGAGGTGGCATGGTAATCGGAGGCGCTATTGGCACCATGTTCTTCCTCGGGGTATTCGATGCTGTGGAAGAGGAGGCCAATTTGTGCCTACTACTTGACTCCTTATCTCTGCCAAAGAGGTCCCAGTATGGATGGTGCCGGAGGTGCCTGGAGCATCAAAAATGCTCACCCCATTGGCCGTCAGCACCGAAGGTAGTGATTATGCTACAGACCATTTCCTCTTCAGCAGTTCTCCATGGGTTGGAGATGCTGCCCTCTTCCTCAATTTTCTGGAGGAAAGGGAACTCGCCCTGTCCAGTGGGGAGGCACCCGGAGAATCCCCGATGGGGTTTTTCCAAGACAGACGGTGGTGTTAGGGATTTCTCCATAAGGATCCTTGTAAGTCTGAGATCCCAATCCCTCCTCACTCTGGCTGTAAAGTTGCTCCAATGGTTGCATTTTTGAGGGATGTGCATCTCCCTCAGGCAATGGATGCACTGTGAGCGTCCAACGGAGACAGGCATAGTTTCCTTACACAAAGTATAGCGTTTAAAACCAGGGAAGCCTGGCATTTTCATTGTCCAATTTTGTCATGGTACAAGGAGATAGAAACGAAGAGGAAGGCTCTCAGAGATTTGTTTTTTTTTGTTTTGTTTTTTTTTTAAATGGGGAAAGTCTAAGTCGGGGTCGGCAACCTTTCAGAAATGGTGTGCCGGGTCTTCATTTATTCACTCTAATTTAAGGTTTCACGTGCCAGTAATACATGTTAACGTTTTTAGAAGGTCTTTCTATAAGTCTATAATATATAAATTAAACTATTGTTGTATGTAAAGTAAATAAGGTTTTAAAAATGTTTAAGAAGCTTCATTTAAAATTAAATTAAAATGCAGAGAGTCCCCCAGACTGGTGGCCAGGACCTGGGCAGTGTGAGTGCCACTGAAAATCAGCTCGCGTGCCGCCTTTGGCGCCCGTGCCATAGGTTGCCTACCCCTGGTCTAAGTCATTAAACGGAAACCTAAGACTAACTATGAACTAACTACTGGGAATTAAACTTAACAATAAGATTACAAATCATTTTCTAGGTAAATTTCTGACACAGCCGATGGAGTTCTGTCCGCAGCCAAGGACAGGTGAGAAGGAACTGAGGGGGTCGGGCTGCGCAAGCGCTAGATGAAGTGTCAACAGTACTGCAAGACAGCTACTGCGCATGCGCATCCCGACCAGGCACTGCTACCAAAAATCTCCGATCAGCGGCACCGGGGTGCAACAACATCTGAAGTGGAGCACCCATAGAGACAGCACTCAAAGAACCTACGCTTTCTAAAAGAGGTCTCCCATCCAAGTACTAACCTGACCCATTCCTACTTAGCTTGTGAAATCTCACAGGCTCACAAGCACAAGAGCACATAGCTACCATTATGGCCTAACATTCCCCCCTGAACACCCGCACCCATAACATATTGAAAGCATTTCTGCTTACCATTGTTGTTTGCAAACAGCGTCACTAGTGTCTTCTTAGCACTGTCACTGTTTTGAGCCCCACTGCTACTGACCGATGTAGCTGTAGAGAGATTACCTCCTATGGATGCATGGGCAACAATCGGCAGAGGGGCAGAAACAGGCTGCAGACTCACTGAAACTGCCAGGAAGGAATTTCATAGTCACATTTAGAAAAATGACACAGACACTACAATGTTTGCAGAGATGCCATAACAGCATGCTGTTTGGGCATATTGCTATTGTATTACACTAAGTAAAACCTGTAGTTTCAGGTATCCTGTTTTCTAAGCCCAGTATTTCCTACCAAGCAACACAAACAAAAAAGGCATTTGGCCAGTTCAAGGCCATTGTTACTTATTGATTATTCCCCATCCCCTACTGGATCGTTTTCTCTTTGCTGATGCCACTCTGTCTGCCACAGAAATCTTCCTCTAGCTCTGCTCCGGCCGGAAGAGCATGAAGAAGCAGATGGCACCAAAAAGCAGCAGAACTACACCCTCCCTGTTGGAGACACTGTCTTATCCTACTCACCTACCAACATACCCAGCATCTACTAACTTGTGGTTTCTTGTTAAAGCCTTGGTGTTGAATCCTTCCCCAAATATCTCATGTTAACAACAAGATGCAAAAAGCAGCTAGTCAAAAGAAGTTAAAACATTAGCTGCCAAGAACACCTCCAGAGCACTGCATAACAGGATTAGAACCTAGGTTCATAGTAGTTAAAGAGGCAATAGGCCAACTACCCTTGAACTAGAGCATGAGATAGTCCCTAAAAGTACAAGATATTAAACTGATGCTATTCTTGATCTTAGCCAAAAGGCCAAGAAAAAGCAATTCAAATGGCCAAACAAAAGACTAATTTATTAAATATGCCAGTCTGTTCCACCCACATGCACAGCTAGGAAAGGACTTAAAAAAAACAACAACAACCCACAACACACTCCAGACTCAAGAATTTGGGATGAACCAGAAGGATAGTGAGTAAATATTTTTTGATTTTATTCATGTTACTTCTACTCTTGAATTTTAAATCAATCATCGAGTGATAATTACCCAATTTCAATATTTATTACTTTATACCCAGCCCCATTCAGCATGTTCATAACAGCTCAAGTCAATATTTACGATGCATCATTCTTACACAAATACCTAGATTGGGTAATTATAACGAACTATTAAATCAAAACTGAAAAATGAGAAGTGTTGTATCTACCTATTAAGTCCCTTTAAATTAGTCTTAACATTTCTCTTCAAGAAAAACAACAATATAATAAAAAGATATTCTAATCACCAAATTTAATTATAACAGTAAGGACTTGAGATCCTTCAAGCATGCATGTTTTGAAGTCAATAGAACTACTTAGGTGTTTAAAGTTAAGCATACATGCACTTGCACGATCAAGGCCAAAATCAGTTAAAATAGTGAAATAAAGTGATTTTTAAAAGTAATTAACAACCAAAGAGGTTGCCATCTTGACAGCCTGACAATATAGGCTAGGACATAGGAAATGCAGTCTGCTGTTGAAATTAGTGGGAGAGTCAGCTTTTCAAAGCTGTTGGAATGAGCATACTACTGAACAGTAATATTTGCAAAAGTATTTGTAAAATGTAAAGCACTATATACACACATACCCACAATGTTATTTAATATATGATTCTTACATAAGTTATAAATTGGGTACTTTCTAAAACAATCACTTTGGTTGATTTAACAATAAATGAACAACTGTTAACCAAAGTTTCCTCCCCCAAAAAACAAATCATACCTTCAAATAACTTTGAAAATCTCAGTACATTAATTCCATTGTTAAACTGCATTTCCTGCCTCTTAATAAGCAGGAGGTCCAGTCTGCTGAAGTATCACCAGAATGTCAGCTCCTGCAGAGCCATATGAAAGCTCTGTTCACAGTTACATATCAGGAATTTCTAACTGTTCAGAAAATTTATGTTTTAATATATCTATTATATGATAGCTAAATATTTACTGAACAGCACATAAAGGGAAACTTCGATGATTAGTTAAATATAAATACTGTGCTTTGCAACATCCGTATCTTGCACAACTCTATACTAAAATAGTTTATTACCCGTAGCAGTTTTATCAACTGAATTATAATCTTCAACAACAGAATCTTCAATCACGTCGCTGATTTTCTGCCATGGCTCCAGCTCCTCCTCCTCACATTCCATAAAAAGGTCAGTGTCTGCCATCCTGTAAAGGGAAGAGAGGAAAGACCCTTTATTGGGTGTTGAGAAAACTAAATTTCGTCAGACAGCAGAAGTCTCATAAAACAAAGAATCCTAATTCCAGATCCACTAGTAATGTCCATTATTTCTTCACTGGGGTGGGGGAAAATGTGAAACTTGGAACTGCAAATTACATTTTTCTTTCTTGTGTTTTAGAATTTAATCCACATGCTATTTGAAATGGATTTGTTTGTTCCCATTTCAAAAAGAAAATTGTTTTTACCTTAAAACATCAGGATTTCAAATCTTTACATTTCTGTTTCAGTACTGCCAACCATAGGGGCCAACTTCCTCAGTTCCCAGGGGGTGCCTGCCCAGATTCCGCCCTAGGCCCCGCCCCCACTCCACCCCTTCCTCCAAGCCTCCACTCCTGCCCCGCCTCTTCCTGCCCGATCGCACCTCTTCCTGCCCCTGCTCCTGCCCCCAGTGCCTATGCTGCCAACCTTGATGGTTCAAAAATCATGACCCAGAATCCCCAAATTCATCAAATTTATTTTTAAAAAATCAGGAGATTTAAAAAATAATAATGATTTTGGGTCTATCTTCTGGTTTTTGAGCACTCCCTGACTACCCTCAGTATGTGTGTGACAACTGCAGGCTGAAAACTTCAATCTTAAATGCATACAAGATGTGCACACACATCTAAGCAGGCCTCTGCTCCCCAACCCTGTCTAGAATCCTCCTCAGCTCCCCACTAGCAGACTTTCACAGCCACTAATTCCCCAGCAGGCTCCTATAGCCATCTCTGTCAACACTATGCTTCCTTGTGGCAAAGAGTTCCACATGTCGATTATAAGCTAGTTTTTAAAAAAGTGGATTTCCTGTTAACAGTCTTATAATCATTTCCCTTCCACTTCACTGAATGATTTTATATTATAATAATTTTAAATTGGAATGCCTAATTTACTTTCTCTGCACCACTCATTTTCTATACCTCTATCATGTCCCCTCTTATCTATATTTTGTCTAAAGTAAACAATTCCAAACATTTTAATCTCTCCTCATGTGGAACTCTCTCCTTCCTGATAATCATTTTTGTCACTCTTCTCTGAGCTCCAATTTCTTCTATATCTTTTTGAGATACAGTGACCAGAAGTGAATACAGCTGAAGGTGTACCATGGATTTATACAGTGGTAATATATTTTTCAGTGTTATCCACTCCAGTCTTTACACATCCTAACATTTTGTTTGCTTTTTTGACCACCATTGCACATCAGAGAAAAATTCTCACTGAGCTGTCTACAACAATGGCCACGTCTTTTTCCTGTGTGGTTATACTTAATTTAGACCTCAGTGACATATATAGGAATGCAATACTAACACTTATAGATTGTACATCTTTAAGTGGTTATCTAAACATTCAGACCAGCAAGCCAGTATTAAAACAAGATGGAAACTGCTTTACAGTTTTTGATATTAGCCTCTAGCATCACAAAGAATGTCTCTTCTCAGATGGTAAGACAAGTGTCAGTATCAGGCCTCCAAAAAGCTGGTTTTCATTATTACTGTTCAGTTCTACATATAGGTCTCCAATAGGGCTTTACACCTTGATAACTCCTGGGCCAACCAAAATGGAAGCATCATTCTTGTAGAACTAGCTCTGCATTGTTTTATTTAGCAGGAATTAGGAGTCTCTAAACTCCATCTTGACATGTGGTTCACCAAAAAATTCAATTCAATTTAATGGCACATTTATGGCCATGTCTACACTAGAAAGCTTACAGAGGCACAGCTGTATTGATACTGATCGCTTGTGGAGCTGCTCTATGCCGATGGGAGAGAGCTCCCCCGTGGACATAATAAAACCACCTCAATGAGCGGCGGTAGCTATGTCAATGGGAGAAGCTCTCCCAATGACACAGCGCTGTGCACATCACCACTTAAGCTGGTGAAACTTATGTCGCGGGGGTGGGGGGAGTTTCACACGGGGATAGTGTAGACATGGCCTTAGAAATCTTTAACTCAAACCAGTAATTTCAAAAACTGTATTGCATTTTTTTAAAGAAACTAGAGGTTTTAATAGGTTACCGTGAAAACTTATTTCCTAATCTTCAAGCTTGCTTTATTGATGTAACCTATTGTCCTTTCCATCTACTATAGACCCACCTGAATGGGCCGAAAGCAGAACAAGTGGCAGTTCTGTAGCATAGCTAAATGAGGCTTCACACTTGCAGAAAGGATTTTTCTCCTCTTGATTATGTTTTGGTGGAAGAGGAGACTGTTGTGATTGCATTTTGTCATCTCTACTACCATTTGACAGCCATTCAATCTGATGAGAAACATTCTGAGACAGATTGGCCAAAATAAACAGCTGACAATAGAAGACAAGCAAGAAAGTAATCCAGCCCATTTACAGGCAATTTGTGTTATCAATAGCCACAGAAGTAGAGCTGACCAGAATGCTTAAATACAAACCCAGGTTTTCATTAACTTGCTGCTGTAAGGCAATTTTAATTTTATACAGTATACCATAGATTAAGTAATCATACTGGGACTAAACTGTAAATGTAACTCAGATCATTGAGCTACAGTCATTTTATTCCTAATACAATCAAAGTTCTAGCCAAACAAAAGTTGTATCTCTCACAAACTTCAGGACATAACTCACTCGAAAGCAACTGTCTAAACGAGAATGGTTTTTAATGCATCCAAATATTCAGTCATGATTGCTTATGAGTTATCTGTTTGCTGGGTGATGTTAATAGATCACAGACCTGGGTGGGGTCAATTGGTGTACTAAACACCTTCTATTCAGGCTAAATGAGGGAACCATTAAATGATCCATTGTTTACGGATAATTGAAACAATGGAAACCATCACCTGTGAACTGAAGCAGCATGGCAAGCCTGAACAGTGACTGGACCATGCTGGCTAAGGGGTCTTCCTGAAGGCTGATAGCAAATGCAGGGATTGAGCATCCTGGTAGGTACTGAGGTGGGATGTAAGTGTCTGAGAGAGATATGCAGAAACTCTCTGAAGTGGTGAAGGATACATCCAGAACTAGCATGGCCCTTAGAGAAGCCTAGGAAGAGAGCTTTTAGGTTAAGTGCTGCTGACTGGAAAGGGGCTTGGAACTGTGGACAAAAGAAACCATTTCCCGTTGTTTGGTTCCTCCTGGGTTCAGGGAAGCAGAATGTTGTAATTCTTTGTAAATAAACAGGATTGCATCAATTTCTCCTCCTAAAAGAAACATCCCTCAGAACCCTGAAATTTGGCTATCACTTCCGTCAAAAAAGGGGTAACAATACTGACTTGAATGGGACTTCTTTAAAAAAAAAAAAAAAAGAAAAAGAAGAAGAGATTGGGTAGTAAGCGCATGAACCAACTCCACAGAGTAAAGTTATACATAACTGTTTGCAGGACTAAAGCCTAAATAAGACTATACACAAGGAAACAATGAGTTATGGGATACAACAAATACTCTGCAATTATATTAAAAAACAGAGGAACTCAAGAGGGTTAGGTTGTTAGGGCAACACAGTGGTGGTATGTGGTTAAGCATGAAAATCAACTTGGGGAAAGTACTGAACCATTTTATCTTTTAATATTAGTTCATAGACCTGATTAGAAGCTTAACTAGGTCACATGCAGTTTTATTCAGAGTAATAGCAGTAGCCCCCACTTTTCTCCACTTTCATATCTGTACGATAGCAGGGTACTGAGGTAAAAAACAAACTGTTGCACATGACTAGAGATATGGGCTTCGTCTAAATATCTTTTTTTTTTAATCATTCTTAAAACATATGTATTTAAAAATATAACCTGAAGTGACAACTCTTTGCAAAATTAATAGATTAATATAAAATAGGCATTAAACCTGAAACAAATATCTATTAGTAGGAAAACAGATTGTCATTACATATTGTGAGAAGTTTACATGGCATAGATCTGTGACATCCTTTTATTTAAAAAGGGGGGGGGGGAAATGTGGCTCTTGGTGTAAAATGTAGTGTTCATATTCCATTGGGGAAGAGTAGGCTTAAAGAACTGGATACACTGTTTCAAAATTCAGAGTAACAGCCGTGTTAGTCTGTATCCGCAAAAAGAAGAACAGGAGTACTTGTGGCACCTTAGAGACTAACAAATTTATTAGAGCATAAGCTTTCGTGGACTACAGCCACTTCATATGCATCCGAAGAAGTGGGCTGTAGTCCACAAAAGCTTATGCTCTAATAAATTTGTTAGTCTCTAAGGTGCCACAAGTACTCCTGTTCTTCTTGTTTCAAAATTGTAATTTTTCATTAGCAAGCACTCAGCAGCCAAGTTTTGTGCAGCTCCATCCGTGACATTTTATTTTAATTATTTAAGTAGATAAATTTGCATGTCAGTACAAAGCAGTTTTGAAAACATTGTGGATTTAGTGCTCATGAAAAGTGCTGGATTGACACTAGATTTCCTTTACAAGGTTTCCCAAGGAGAGAAGCAGGTGTGGGGAGCCATGTGGCTCCTGGGCAGGAGGGAGGGTGTGGCGGTTGCTATAACCGGCCATGTCTGAGCAAGGATCATTCACATAAGTAAGGGTTTTCAGGACTGGGCCTTTCCTCATCTCATCTATTTATGATATTTTGGGTTTTTTTACTCTTCACTTCTTTCTCTTTTAATCAAAGAATGTTTACAGGATACCAGGAACTCGAGACAAGTATGTTAAGTTACATGACAAAGACAGGTCTTAACTCCACTGGGAGGTAAGTAAAAGAAAAAGAACAGAATGAGGATTTGAAATTGTACACATTCATCAACAAAATGGCTACTACTGCTTTTCTTGCATATCTAGCAAATAACAAGCAAGTGCATTTATGTAGCTGTTGCTATGAGAATCCATACTAAGAAAAATGATCAATTCACCCCAATAGTTTACTCTTTTTTCTCCTGACAAGATAATGAACAAAAAGTTCATAAATTTAACATACTTTTTCAGCCAGGTTGTTCCAGTTTAGAACAACCAATCTCCTTTACATCTGTTTAACCATGTGTCCATTCAGTAACCCCGTTACTCCATATGTCCACTGAACTCATACAAATATTTGCTTAAAAGAAGCTTGTTCGGTGAATAAAAAAACCTGGTAACCAATGGGAAAATACAACAAATGAACAGCTGACTGGTAAAAATAATAAGTCAATCTTAATTGTCAAATAAAACATTAGAAAAAAATCCATAACTCATCATCATGCACTTGACTAATTGTACATTAGAGTTAGTATGTTAGGCTTCTGTATTCCTTTAAAATGAATTAAACAAGTGTTTTTCATAAGAACTTAAGTGAAGATCTCTCACAATATGGAACCAGCTCCAGTATCACTTTCAGGGGAAAACTATTTTTCTTAAGTAAATTATTCTGTTGAATTATATCACCTCTGCTATTTCTATTATTTAAGCATCACTACAGAGCACTCATCAACATAGTATCTGAGCATTTCAGAAACATTACTAATGTATTTATCTTAATAACCCCAGGAGGTAGGGAAATATTCTCCTAATTTTAAAGATGCTAAGACTCAAAGTGACTTGCCCAATATTCCACAGGAAGTCTTTGGCACAGCCAGAAACAGAATCCAGGTCTCCAAAGTCCTAGTCCAGTGCATTAACTACAAGACCAAACTCCCCCTCATTCAAAATAAGAATCATTTCTGGATGACAAAAGATAAGGAAACACACCCTGACAAATAAAACAAAAGAAGGCTCTGCAGCATCAATCTACCTTTAAGCTCTGCATAGCAGGAAAAAATAAGACTCCATATGTCCTAAATACAATTTTTTTATTTCATTTGGTACAAATTTATAATAATTACATTTGAACTTATTTTAAAAAATCCAAAATCGTGAGCTAGATCTATACATGTTTCTAGTAGATCATTGTCTCAATTAACAAATGCCTGCATATTTGTGATTTTAAATATTCATCCTCTTAGAAACATCTAGAAAAGAATTCCATGCAATAAAGCTCCGCTGAGATAATAAAAGAATGGTGACACTTAAAACAGTAACCATTTGTTTGGAGTCATATTACTCCGTACTAAATGAGCAACAGTGCCTAGACATTATATTGATGGGCACTTTATAAATATTTAAGACAGACAGTCAGATCTGTAAACTAAAGCATGCATGGTACGTCTATCCAGTAAGGTAAAAGCTATGAAGTTTAAAATTACATTAAGGAAATCTTTCCACACATTATTAAGAATACATAATTCAACACCTCATAATTATTCAAAAGACGAAAAGACGCTAAGGTAAAACGTTAAAGAGACTGTAGCTACAAGCTTCCTTTGACACTAACTTGCATTAAGTGCGTGGTATTTCATCTGTTCATATCAACTCAACTAAGAAAATGTCTTCTCTCTTCTACAATGTAGCAGCTTTGTTTTTCATAGCTTTGATCTTGAATATTTTTGTAAGTAAGAAGCCCTTGCTCAATAAAATGATTAATCCCAGTGATAAATACTCTACATTTAGCTTTTCAGCCCATAACTGGCAGATTGCTTGCTTGCAAATATGGATGCCAAAAAAAAAAACCCCCAACAATCACTAAATGTGCTAAATATACTACGAGAAATAAAACATTTTAGATGCATTTCCCCCCTCCCCCCTGCTGTCAGCTGAAATGTGGGAAAAGACCTTTATAGTGTTGAAAGCCAGTGTGTATTAATTATACATAATTAATTGGCACAATTACAAAATATGGCCCCTTTGGCTTATGTGGACCAACATGGCTCATATTCATCTTTACCACAAGGAAAAAAATCATTAAGCCAATGGTCATTATGTTCTTGTATTAAAAAGGTTAGCATTTGATTATACAGTCTGCTAAAACAGCTACCTTCACTGGTGGAGAGCCAGCAATAAAAATTTGAATTTGCATCCAAGTAGACAGATTACCCTAAATTTGAGAAAGGTCTTTTTTCCTTCTCGCCTAGCAGCAAAAAGCTGCTTGTCTCTTTTCTAATTTCAACTGAAATTTGGCATCTGATCTAGGCTCCAATTGTAGTTATTAAAATTAATGAACTGCCATCCTGTACAATTAGATAGATATAAAATGTAACAATTATGAACTGCCATTTTTCTCCAGAAAGCTTGAGGAAAAGGCTAGGAAGAAGAAGAGTTTTTCTTTTAAAAATTTAGTGCTATTTTTAAACCTACAAAAAGCATCTCACCAAACAAAATTCAGTTAATTCAAATCCTACCACCAAAAAGTCCACGAATTAAGGATCTGATTCTCAACTAATATAACTTTTACCCTAGTGTAGCTCTATTAACTTCAATGTAGTTAGCAGTAATTTATACAGATGTAAGTAAGTGAAGAGAATCAGGTCCCAAATGTGTTTATCAGAAGCACCTGTGGGTACTGGATTCTACATGACAGCTGTAGACTAAGGCAGCTGTGGCTCACTGAATTGATATCTAGGTCATGAGATTATATATTTACTATAAAAAGAACAGGAGTACTTGTGGCACCTTAGAGACTAATAAGGTGCCACAAGTACTCCTGTTCTTTTTGCAGATACAGACTTACACGGCTGCTACTCTGAAACCTATATTTACTATTTCTCTCTCAAGTCTATAATACTTGACACAAAATGAGTTACACCCCCAGATCTCCCCATACAAAAACTTTTTAAGGACCGCAAATTCAAGATTCTCTCTACAGTATTCTTGAAAGCTTGCATGACAGGACATGCTATTAGTGTATAAGCTTTATTTAAAGTTTTTAATTTAAAAAAATAAATCTATATAAATCAGCACGTTAGGCTACTGCTGGTGGCCCACTTTCTGCTAAATAGTGACCTCATCTCCAACACAGGCAGTCTTGGGGACAGAATATCGGATCACAAAGTGAATATCCATCCTACTATATGGGGGGGGTTAAAAAACAACTTTATTTTAAGATTAAATAATATTTTCTATTTTTATAGTGTCATTTATTCCAGAAATTCAAAGCTTTTTACAAACATTAATTAATCCTCACAACATCCACATGAAGTAGGGAAGTATTTTTATAACCATTTTATAGATGGGGAAAACTGAGGCAAGGAGATGTGAATTGACTTGCCGAGTATCAAATATAGCAATTTATATAAGAGAATTAAAGAGAATCAAGGAGCTTTGACTTCTGGTCCCCTGATGAAACCACTAGTTAATACTTTCTCACTCAACATAAAGCCCTCCTCATTATTAAAACCAGAATCAAAGCAAAATGGAAACAGATTTCCAGTCTCTGACCTTTCAGCTCCCCCAAATTAATTAATTGCAAATTATGTCATTTTAAACAACATTCACCACCACTAATGCTCACAAATGTGGATTTTAATTTAAAAAAAACTTTATTCACAAATACAACAAACATGGTGAGAAGTACTTGACTTCATATAAATTTACAGGGTATAAAATGAAGACAGTTATCTTTTAAAACAAGGGAACCTGCAGGGATGATCAATCTAAGTATTGGACCATATCATGTTGTTAATTAATTTTTTAGACAAAATTCTGCATTGATTCCAATGGGGATCTTACACTCATGGCCCATTGTTTGCAATTTAATATTGAATGCTCTTCATGGAAATAACACAACACAGCAAACCTATCTATAAACCCTGATTTAAAAGTCTGGATTTATTTCTCCCCAAAGAATATGGCAGGATAATTTTAATTTGAACACGCAGGATTCCATCTCTTTAAGTCTTAGGCAAAATATCCATTGAAGGCAATGGGCCCTGATTCATCACTGCCCTGCAACCCCTCTTATGCCAACTAAGATAAACTGGTGCAAAGGAGGTGAAAGCCTCTCCAGGAGATCTTTGCAACCACTCTCAGGCTCTCAATCAGAGGGCATTCTGGGATGGGGACAGGAGAGGAAGCGTGTCAGGGGCAGGAGGCATGTCCAGCACACACCTGTGCCCTGATGATTCTGTGCCTACAAAAATGCCCACAGAGGCCACTGAAGCAGATGCATGATTTGGGCCGTCCTAGCTAAGAATAGGGTTGAATTAGTAGATGCACAAACTGCCTTCTCTCTGTCCCTTCACTAGTGTAAAATCTAATCCAATGAGTTTTGACTAAGAATTGCAGGATTTGACCCAAAATTATCTGTATCCCAGAAGATTAATTTTTAACACTAAATTATATAAGCTTTGTGCACGTTCCTTGCCAAACAAGTTCATCACCATTTTTTTACACTAGTCTGGATTTGCTACCAAGGATTTTATTCAAGAGCACTTATAATATATCCCAGCTAATATTTCAGTCCTCTCCCGCAATTGTTGTTTTTCTCTCAGTGTGAAAAAATATCATCTGCATTAATATGTAATTGCCACTTACATTTTCTTTCCCATTTACTAAAAAACAAGACCAGGATAGGCCTGAAAACAAAATAAAGTTTAAAAAAAAAATTGAACCCCCTCACTTGAAAAACAAAGCTAAAACCCTAATGATGCTTCATTTGGTTCTTTATCAAGGACAACGTTAGACATAAATGGAATGCATAAATGCACTGAGTCAACCACTCTCCCTCCTCTAAGCCCATCTATTCTCTCCAACCCACCTCCCTTCTTGCCTCCACAACTGTCATCTTGTTTCTTGTCTTCTGCATGTCGTCTTCCTATTTTGATGGTAAGCATTCAGGGGCAGGGAACATGTTTTATCTTTATAAGAGCTATGATAATTGATGGCACTGGAATTTTTCTTAATAACATATAATAAATTAACCCCATGATTAGGGCAGGATATATTCCTCTGCTATTAGGACAAATCCTGCAATCTTCACTCTGGCAAAACGCCCATTGACTTCAAGGAGTATTTTGCCAAGACAGAATATTGGACATAAAACTGATACCAGACTGGATATTAGTCGAAAAGCAAAGAATCTATAATGGGTTTTATATGATGTTTTAATTGTTGTCGATATCACTATTTTGACCCTTTTTACAGCACCTCAGGTGAAGTTTGGAGGGGTGGGAGAGTTGTTTGATATGTCAAAGTCTAACAATTACCGCCTCTAGGGCAAGGCAAATTAATTTTTCGTTGGCTGATGTGGTTCATTTTAGTTCACTGGCTACCAGGATTACTTTAAAGGGCATATTAAAATGTGTACAAATGTTATCACTTTGGTTTGTTACATGTTTTATTAAAGGCTTTCAAGTGTGGGATAGTTATTGTACATTAAATTATCATCTGCTCTTACATTTTGAACTGGAAAAGAAAAAAATATATTTAACTTGCTTTCTGACATACTTGTGCATCTAGACTAGCTTTATATGAGACCCCAAAATTATAAGAGATCCAGGCTATGGGAGAGACTTGCTGGGAGACTGGGCCTGCCCATGAACAGCAAGTCTGTTCAGTCTAGGTTCTTATAACATGCTCATCAAATTTGGCACTGATCTTGCAAATGGCTCTGTGCAGGAGGACTTACAAAGAACCCCACTGACTTCCATAGGGCTCTTTGTGGATTCAGGGGTCTGGCCATATGAACCCAGTTGAAAAATAAGGGGAGTAATTAGTGTCTGGGCATTTGTGATGTGATGCTCATAACTACTAACAATGTATCCATACATACACATAAGCAGGGGCGTGAGGGGGGAGAAAAACCAGAACATTTGCAGAACCCCAACCCAGACTAGGACTCCAAGCAGATAGGGGCCGGAGGCCATTTGGAATGATGTGATGGGTGGATGAACCAGGTAGTGTCTTGTGTAATTCACACTGCTGTGTGATTTAGAAATGTGCATTGAGATACACCTCGTGAGGCAGATTGTTAATTTCTGTGACCTCCAAACTACTGGACAGCGGGTAGTGGGATATGGATCAGGGCCATTAGTCTCAAATGCCTGCAGGATGTCCACCAAAAGGAGTGGCAGCCTCACAAGAATAAGTCACTTGTGCCCTGCTTGATGTGACTTGGTGACAACAACTGCTGCCAAGTTCACAAAGCAGAGAGCTTGTTGTTGGTGCACGTGAGATGTTGATGTCTGTATCCATCCCCATATATTCTTCACGCCACAACCTGGCGAAATGGGGTAAGCAGAGGGCAAGTTAAAAGATGCCCTAATGGCAGGTGTCTGAGGTTTCTCAGACACCCACCCAAAACAGACGCTCTGAAGGGGGAAAAGCAGCGAGGAAGCTAAATGGTTCCACCTCACGCTGGGAGGAGCGAAAAGCACGTTATGGGGACCTCCAGGTTCATTGAGGCAGCCAGGCGGAGGGGAGCCACAGTCATTCCCTGGAGGGAAGTGGCTTGCAGGCTAAGGAGACCCAACCCCCTCCACTCTGGGGAGCAGCAAGTATGGCCAGAGCAACCCCTCATTGAGGCACTCAGGCCAAGGGGTACCCTCTGAGAGTGACAGCCAGGCTAAGGGATCCCCCTCCTTTCTCTGAGGAGAACGGCGGGCAGGCTAAGGGGACCCCATCGTTGAGGTGGGTAGGCAAAGGGGGGGCTCACTCTGAGGTCAGGGGGAGCAGCAGGAAGGCCACCCCCCCCCTCACTCTCAGCAGGGCAACTAGGTGGACTCCCCCAGTTCATTTTCAATAAAAAAGAGTGGGGATGACACCTTCCCCACAGGAATAAAAACAGACTAGCTTCCATTTATTGCGGCTGCTTGGGAAGAAAAGGCAGAGAAAATAATCCCTGTGCCCAACATGGCCGCCCACCCAGCAGCAGCCCTAGGAAGGGGGTGGGAGGCAAGGAGACAAGGGAATCTGCAATCCTTCTCCCCGCAGGGACGGGAACCAGCATGAGGGGCGCGTGGGAGGCACTTTAGGACGGCGCATGGGTTGCTCGGTGCCCTGTTTAACCCGTTATGTTCGTCTCCAGCCAGCCGGGAGAAGGGGGGGGGGGGGCTGACGCGGAGGGAGCAGCCAGGGCCGCATCACTCCCCTCCCCTCAGAGGGAGGAGAGGGTATGCGGATCACTCCGCCTCCCCAGTCAGCGAAGGCGAGAGAGCGAGCAAGGAGATATTCCGCCGCCCAGCGGGAGCAGCTCCTCCCCCCTCCCCTCAGGAACCCCGATCCCTTCCTCCCTCCCTCCCCGCGAAGCGCGTCTGGCGGCCGCTTTGTGTACGGCGCGCGCTGCCCACCCCCCACCCGCTCACAGACCCGGGCGGTTCGAACCGGTTCCAACGGTCACCGCCACCCGCATTCTTGTCGTGCGCGCGCGCCGCCAACCTCTCCCCCCGCGTGACCCCCCCCCCCGAGTCTGATTGATTCTGCAGCGTCCGCCCCCCCACATAACGGACTCGCGCCAACTCACCTTTCTCTCCGTCTCCCGCCGCCGCCGCCGCCGCCTCAGCCGAGCTTGGCTCGCTCGCACACGCTCTTAAAGTGACACGCACCCCACACAACCTCTTACAGGGCGAAGTGGCCGGGAGGGGAGGGCAGGTTGCATGAGCTCCCCCCAAATATTTTTGCCCCCCCTTCCGAAAAAAACAAGCTGCGGGTTGATACACACAGAAAGGACCAACAGACACACACACACACACACACACACAAAAAGGGGACCGGGCCGGCGGAGGGATACGGTGACGTCATTTCCTCCTCGGCTCCAACGCCGTCCTCTGATTGGCTGACTGAGGTGACATCACTGGGAGCCAGGCGCATCCTAACTTGTCATGGGGAAGTTTGTCTGAGGCACAAATTTTTTGGGGGGATTCTCTGGGAGGGAGGTTGGTGATAGAAGGGGACTTTTTTTTTTAGGTTGATCCCAGTGACACATGTCCAGAAATGACTGGGAAGATGGAGATTTGCGGGGAGGGAACCAAGAAGTGGCCAGTGCTGCCTTTTAAAGGCCTTGTGGCGAGTAGGTCTGCCTCGGTTGTGCTGCCTGATGAAGGCCAAATAGTTAATGGTCCAAACTGGTATCCAATGTATCCTAATTTTTCCTACAGGTGGCAAAGGGAGTTTGGAGGCAGGACTCGAACCCACCACTTGCAGTGGGTATTGCCTTTGGCATGGCTAGTGACGTGGCAGCCTCTCAAACCCATCGCCTGCACCAGTTATTGGCTTTGGCATGATTAATGATACGGCTGAGTCTCAAGCCCACCATCTGCAGCAGGTATTGGCTTTGACATGGTTAACGGTATGACTAGGACTCGAACTCACCAGCTGCAGCAGGTATTGATTTTGGCCTCGTTAGTAACATGGCTAGGTGCCAAATACACCACCTGCAGAGGATATGGGCTTTTGGGTGGTTGGCAACATGGCTAAATCTGGAACCGAGCCCAACACCTGCAGTAGTTAATGGCTTTTGGGTGGTTTGCAACATGGCTGGTACTAGAACTCCCCAGCTGCAAAATATAATGTTATTTGGTGGTGTAGTAACATGGTTGGGATTCAAACCTGTCACCGACCGTCTTCCTCCCTCTCCTACCCTTCTTAGTGTAGCCACAGGATTCAAACGCATCACCCAAAACAAATAACATTTCTTTGATGGCTAGTGATGTGGTTGGGATTAGAATCTGCAGCCTGGAGCGTGTAGGAGTTTTTTGTGGTTAGCAATGTGTCTACAACTTCAAGCTACACTTGTAGCAGGTAACTACTTTTGGTGATTAGTGACATGGCCAGAATCTGAATCACGTTTAGTCAGTCAGGACCAAAAGACATTACCAGCAGACATTTTTGGGCCTCCGTGATAGGAGTTGGAGTTAAAAAAAGGTTTAATGTCCTCTCCATAAAACCCATTGGCACTAATTTCTTCCCTTGCTGGCAGCTTGAGCAGAGAGACCAAGGAATAAATGGACCATGGAAATTGAACATCTCTGCTGTCCTCCAGGGGGATTGTTGCAGGACAGGACTCAGGCACACTGACATGGAGATGAGAGAGTGTATAGCAAATCTGTAGGCACTGCCCAAGTGGCTATACAAGCCCTGTTCAGTAGGATGCTTAAGCACATGCCTAGCTTTAAGTATGTGATTAATCCCAATATAGTCATTGGGACTACTCCGAGCTTAAAGTTAGGCACTTTCTTAAGAATCTTGCAGGATCGGCACCATAGACTTTTGATTTCCAGCACATAACATCAAGGGCTAAAATTCTCACACACACATGAAATTTTTTAAATCCTTAATAATAGTAATCACATTTATAATTAATACATACATTTTAAAATAATCAGTTATATATTTTATAGTAACCACATACAATTACAAAATGAACAATGACAGTATGCTTAACTGATAATACATATAACAGTAATCAAATAATACATTATTAGGAATATATATTTAACAATAAATGTATTATTAATCTTTATCAATACTGAACAATAATATATTAAAATACATAAATCATTATTTTGTGTAATAGTAAATAGTTAATTTATATAGTTGTTAATCACTATTAATAAATAGCTATTTACATTTTCAGTGCACATTAAAAACATTAACTTATGTTTTTTCACTACACTCCTGTTAAGTTGGTGAATAATCGTCTGCCCAAATGGACCAACTTCATGAGGCATTCACCTGTTGCTAGCATGTTATTATCCTGAAATTTATTAAACATGCATGTTATTCTTCTTCCGATGGACCTCTATGAATTACCAATCATTCTTCCCAGCTCACACTATGCATTAGGTTACTCGACCACTTATTGGTGGGAAGTGTTTGCATGTAACTACCTGTGTATCACTTTTCTGCCATTTAAAGTTCCAAATCTCTGCTGGGGTATTTCCACTGAAGTCAACAATAGTAGTAGTAATGTGTATTTATTTGTTTATTTGCACTGCAATAGTACCTAGGAGCCCCAATCATGGTCCTGCACCCCATTGTGTTAGGTGCTGTACAAAGGAATCATTTCAAGAAATACCAGCAATTTTTGCTTGCTTTTCCATGAACATTTTCTGGAGCTAGCTGAACAAAGAGTGAAATATTCAGGAAACAAAAATTAAGAACAGTTCATTAAAGTTAATTATTTTCATTGCTGATCTACACTTAGAAGTGGAAATGTTAATAAAAATGTCTCTCCAAGGAATTCAGATATCATTAAAATAATGGAACTAAAAATGGCAATATTTTATAACAATAACAGATCAATAACTATTGTGGTAACCACTTAAAAATCAACATTTACCACACCACAAGATTTGATTTCTCTATTGTATTTACAATATTTCTTAGAATAGAAAACAGCAGGATTCACTATGACCTCTGTCTTCATCCAATGCATACAATTAGGATATCAAATTCAAGATGAGCCTAATAAGCAGGACAAAAAGAAATAGAGGATTTAACTGTATTCAATCACCTCAGTACTCTCAAGTTGTTTATAACCGTGGTGGGTACATGTGAAACAAAAGGGAAGACAATGCCACTTTAGACAACGTATCAAACCTAGGATTTCCTGGTTGCCACTGTGCTGCACACTAGGCCTCTCAGAAATTCACAGTGATAATAGGGTTAGGATTCAGATCCTCATGCTCCAAAAAGCTCAGACAGATGTCTGAGAATAAGGGAGAATCTTCTTTAACTGATGGCTGTGTAGGGTTTATGACCCACAACTGATCACTCCTGATTCTACCCAGCAAAGAACATTAGCACACAAACACTGGCAAGTTAGTTAGGCATAATATAGATTTTTGGATTTAGGACCTACTATTAAATAAAATAAAAAGACTTAGTAGGCTTACTATTAAATGTATCAGTCTCTTAAGAAAAATTAACTATTTCTCTGAAAGCTAGGCTTCATGGAAAAATGGGAGTAGGTAAGGTCCAAGTGTGTCAACTAACCTTGACCTACCTATGTCATTATTCCTAGCATGGATGCATTGTAATGCCTTTTAACACAATTGAGCAGGTTGAGATATATACCCCAACCTAACCTCGACACATTTGTCTAGTGTAGACTTGCCCTTAAATTGCAGTTTAGCAAAAGTATGAGTGACACAGCAAAGATTAATTGATACATCAAACTAGCTGTTCCGAAGATAGTAAATTGGAGCATTGTGTTTAGCTTCTGCAGTCTGCCAGCTTTCTTGGATGCCTGCCATATAGGGTTTTTGCCATGAGTCTAAAATTGGAACCACCTGCAGCTTGGTTGGTGTCAAGGCAAGAACTCTAAAGGTTTCAACATGTGGTTTCTTAACCACTGAGAAAGTCATTGTAAGGGTGTACTGTAGCTTGGAAATGGAACAACAGAAAGCTTTGCTACATCAATTCACAAGCAGTTTTTCACACCATATAATCTGGGGCTGACTGGAAGAATCAGTAAAGAGGTCCACAAAGCAGAAGTTGCCACTTGGGATTATGATTTTGTTGTTGTTTGGATGAAACAAATGTATTGAACACATCAGGATTTCGTGGTTTAGAACTTTAAAGAGGCACGAGCAATTATACTTTTACTAAAATGTTTTTCCTACTAATAGTCTCAATTCAGCAAGGTACTTAAGTATGTGCCTAACCTTAAGCATGTGAGTCCCACTGCCAATCTAAAATGCCCAACATTACTATAATGGACAGATTAGAGGGAAAATTTTCCCTCTTATATTTTCCATGTAATTTATTCATTTGTCAGTACTTTGAATATAGTAAGATTCACTATTTCCTTTTTATTCTTGAGATGCTGTTCTCTCTCTACTCATGCAGTTGAATTCACGCTTGGGATCTAAAATGATTTTATTTGTGATAAATTAATATATATTTGAGATTTCTTCAGATCTGAAAGTTTCAAACTTCTGCATGTTCTAGTATTGCACTTAATTTAGAAGCTTTAAACATAAGAACAGCCATACTGGGTCGGACCAGAGGTCCCTCTAGCCCAGTATCCTGTCTTTTGACAGTGACCAATGCCTGGTGCCCCAGAGAGAATGAACAGAACAGGTGATCATCAAGTAATCCATCCCCTGTCACCCATTCCAGCTTCTGGCAAACAGAGGCTAAGGACACCATTGATGGATCTTTCCTCCATGAATTTAAGTTTAAAAACTTTGCCTTTCTTTCCTCCCAAATAAATATTGAAATAAATGCCTCCATCTTTCTAAAATACGCCTCCCTAATCTCCATGGGAAGCATCTGAGAGAGAGTATTCATCTGTTAAGAAGAAATCAACTGCATTACTTTACCCCACAAGATTTGTATTTCCACCTGTCAGAATCTACTTTAATATTTTGCATAATCAGCTCCTAATACTACCTAGCTATATTAATTTGTTTAATTCCTAAATAAATTGTTAATTTGTTACTCATTTAAATTTACAAGATATAAAAATGTCTGAATTGCTAATTCTTGGTAAGAATAAAATTCTGATTAAGAATTGTTCAGTTTATATCTATTAATTCCCCCCATCCCCTCCCTACCTGACGCCACACTCCCAAAAAACCCAAACCTCCATGATTTTTAAATGTGCAGAAATAATATTCCTTGGATCACTCACTTATTGATTAAGTATTAGTTTCTGTTATTTAGTATGTCTGCATAACAACAGAATTAAGTCAGAATAAAATTTTTAAAATGCAGTCTGATGCCCATTCTAGCACCAGAGTTGCTTTCTGTATCTGATAATGACTTCTAAGGGTTCCAAAGCAGTGGCAATCAGAGGTAATCCTACCTTGTGTACCTGTGAAGTAAGAATGGAGATCTTAAACCATATATCTGTAATATGATTACATTTATTCACATCCAACATCTGAACTTTAACACAGTGTTCCTCAGGACACAGTATAGACACAATCATTCAGCTGTCAAAGGCCTAATGTCTAATGATATCATTGCCAGCTGATTTCAATTATCTTTAGATTCCAGTATGATACAGAACCCAATAGTTTTCTGAGATTATCTGATGCTTGCTTCTGTGGAATAACCCCCTCCTGACCTCTTTCCCTATAATTTTATTTAAACTATTACCCAAGATTTTAATAGGTACTTTGTAGTCCCTGTTTCACCGCAAGGCTATTCTGTAATTAATACGTGGTTTGGGTCTTTTTAAAGTTTATAAATGAAGAAGACCACAGCTTCAGTCTTGGTATCTGATAAAGGTATTCTTTCATTAAATATACCCACCAGATATTGAGTCCAAAAAGTCCTCCATCTGGTGTACAAAATTCTTCTAGTAAGCTGTCTTGTCCTGCAAAGTTATACATTTTCAACCTCTTGATATAACTTCATGTAGCAAATGGCCAAGAAAATGAGCACATTAAAAATTGGTAATTTAATTTTAAAGCTATGTGAAAATTATATAATCCAATGTAGACTCAGACTCAGACTTTAAGGTCAGAAGGGACCATTATGATCATCTGGTCTGACCCCCTGCATGCTGCAGGCCGCAAGACCCTTCCCTGGACTCTACCGTTGAAGTCCCCAATCCTGTGTTTTAGTGACTTCAATTGGCTGAGACCCTCCTGCTAGTGATCCCTGCCCCATGCTGCGGAGGAAGGCGAAAAACCTCCAGAGGCTCAGCCAATCTACCCTGGAGGAAAATTCCTTCCCGACCCCAAATATGGCGATCAGTAATACCCCGAGCATATAGGCAAGAGTCTCTAGCCTGACCCTTGTTGGCCATTATGCTATTCATGTACCATTGCTTGGTTTTCCTTGGCTACTATGTTTTATCATTAAACCATTCCCTCCATAAACTTATCCAACTTAATCTTAAAACCAGACAGGTCCGTCGCCCCCACCGTTTCCCTCAGAAGGCCGTTCCAATATTTCACCCCTCTGACGGTCAGAAACCTTCATCTAATTTCAAGCCTAAACTTCCCCCCGGCCAGTTTGTATCCATTCGTTCTCGTGTCCACATTAGTACTAAGCTGGAATAATTCCTCTCCCTCCCTTGTATTAACCCCTCTGATATATTTAAAGATAGCAATCATATCCCCCCTCAGCCTTCGCTTTGTCAGACTAAACAACCCAAGCTCCTCTAATCTCTTTTCATACGACAGGTTTTCCATTCCTCTGATCATCTTAGTCGCCCTTCTCTGCACCCGTTCCAGTTTGAGTTCATCTTTTTTAAACATTGGAGACCAGAACTGCACACAGTTCTCCAAATGAGGTCTCACCAGCGCCTTATACAACGGAAGCAGGACCTCCCTATCCCTACTAGATATACCTCGCCTAATACATCCCAAGACCGCATTGGCTTTTTTCACCGCCACGTCACATTGTCGACTCATAGTCATCCTGCGGTCCACAAGGACCCCTAGGTCCTTCTCCTCTTCCGTTACTTCTAACCAATGCGTCCCCATCTTGTAACTAAAATTGTTATTATTCGTCCCCAAGTGCATCACCTTACACTTTTTACTATTAAATTTCATCCTATTTCTGATACTCCAATTCACAAGCTCATTCAAGTCTCCCTGCAGAATATCCCTATCCTCCTCCGAGTTTGCAACTCCTCCCACCTTCGTATCATCCGCAAACTTTATCAGCCCACTCTTGCAATCGGTCCCGAGGTCAGTTATAAATAGATTAAATAAGATGGGTCCCAAAACCGAACCTTGAGGCACTCCACTAGTAACCTCCCTCCAACCCGACAATTCACCCTTTAATACGACCCGCTGCATTCTCCCCATTAACCAATTCCTTATCCACCTCTGGATTTTCATATCGATCCCCATGTTTTTCATTTTAACCAATAGTTCCTCATGGGGTACTGTATCAAATGCTTTACTGAAATCCAGGTATATTAGGTCCACCGCATTTCCCTTATCTAATAAGTCCGTTACTTTCTCAAAGAAGGAGATCAGATTCGTTTGGCACGATCTGCCCTTCGTAAAACCATGCTGTAATTTATCGCATTTGCCATTAACTTCAAGGTCCTCAACTAGTTTCTCTTTCAGAATCTTCTCCAGCACCTTGCACACTACTGATGTTAAACTAACAGGCCTATAGTTACCCGGGTCGCTTTTTTTCCCCTTCTTGAAAATAGGAACCACATTGGCTGTTCTCCAGTCTAACGGGACCACCCCCGAGTTTACAGATTCATTAAATATAGTCGCTAATGGGCCTGCTATTTCCCGCGCCAATTCCTTCAATGTAGAGAGTTTGTACTTTATTTTCAACCCAGCAATCAACATTTACTCTAGAATACATTATATTTATTGTCACATGTTTTTTATTAAACTGTTCTGAATTGCAACTAAGCACTAGATTGTCACTAGCCCTATGTGCTGGTTTGCTCCCTTGTGCCGGCTTTCCCTATCGCTGCTTACGGTACTTAAAGGGAAACAGACTCTGCAGAGCTGCTCTATTCCCATCTGTTGGGATTTTTTTCCAAGACCTTTTCCAATCGGTTCCCAAGAAATCAGCTCACATCTGGACTTGTCACTGAGGTGTTTGGTTTTTTTTATTGGTATACAGCAATATTACACTAAAGTAATTAAAGTCAAATGCAGGAGGGAGGGTGTAGAAGTTTACCACAGGGCCAAAAGCTCATAATAAAAAATCAAATTATATACATACACTAATGCATGCATATTCCATATTGCATTGTATCACACATAATAATTGGTTTCATAATTTTTATAACCAATCCTTGTACAATTCCTGAAATGTCCACAAGCTACAAAATATGCTAATAAACAAAACTGCAGCTGCAAGCTTATCACACATTATTCTTCCTACTATTTCTTTGTCTTTGAACAACATGTTATTTACAAGGCCATTTGTAAATTCATATTTTGTCCATTGTTAACCTCTATTTCCCTACTTCCGTTTTCTTTCATTGTTTATGCAAGGCCTACACAGCCTTGCTTAAAAGGGTAGAGAGGGTTCATCCCCAGGATGGCCAGCATAGGTACACCAACATGTTGGGCAGTGTATACAGTGCCAAGTATAGATCTGGTGCAGTTTACTTACTCCCTGGAGCAGCCAGGAAACTGGGAGAGAGATTGTGACTTTCTCCTGGGCTGTTCCAAAATCTGTTCTGCACCTACCTACCCACCCATTACTCTGGGCAGATTGCTATCTCACAATCTAGGTTGAAAGAAATATAGAGACAAAATGTGATACCCACTGGATAGTACTTGCATCACAAGAGGTCTTGCTGAAATCAGTGGGATTTTTTGTGGAGTAAGATACAACCAGTCAGTGATCAGTCAGTGTGAATGAGGGTATCACAGTCTGTCCCACAA
Source organism: Malaclemys terrapin pileata (assembly GCF_027887155.1). Taxonomy (NCBI): domain Eukaryota; kingdom Metazoa; phylum Chordata; order Testudines; family Emydidae; genus Malaclemys; species Malaclemys terrapin. The sequence goes on from NC_071525.1 coordinate 8,414,793, forward strand.
TAATTAGGAATTATGGTTCAGTGGAAATATTGCTTGACCTTTGTCTTTAGACTCCAGTGATTCCCTGTTGATGGCTTAACACCTCTTTCTTAAAGGAGCAACACAGTGCTTATGATTTTATCATGAGTCTTGCAATATTTGATGTTTTCCTTAAAATCCCAGCTGTTGGAATCAAGAAACTATTGTTTTTGTTTTTGTTAAGTAAGCCTCTAGCCTTCATGGTTAGAAAGAAAAGTTTGAAAACATTAAATGAGTGTGCCCTAAAGGCTCAGAAACCAGAAGGCAATTAAAAAGAACCCAAAGTTGGGGCTTGTTTTTGTTTATGTTCCCTAGTAATCATGAGATCTTAAAACAATCTAATGATTTTTGGGGCCTGACTCCTGATTTTTGAGTGCTTGGGATTGGCAATATTGGAACAGCAATTTGCAAAGGGAATAAAGCAAGAACTTGAATATGACTTGCAAAGGGGGAAAAAATGGTCTTAGGCCCTTTTTGCACATTTTTGATATATGGAAAGATTCCCTCCCACCCCCCGCTTTTCCTTAATATAGGACATCCAGGTCTTGTCTGCCTTGTTTTTCTTGGAAAACTCCATGGATGGTTAAAGAATGGGCAGGTTTAGTACATCCTGGATACCAAGAAAATTGAACCTGATTAATTGCCAAGGGAAGTGATTTTCTTTTGACTGTCCTCTTTGTTTTTATTAACATCTATTTAACCCAAACAGTTGGAAGTCTTTTGTTAAAGACTTCAGACTCTTAAAATTTAAAGATTCAGAAGCCTTCAGTTTGCTCTCAGTCCACATCTCCGTGTCTTGCAAGGGAGCACAACAGCAAAATTTGACATTCGTGATATTCCAAGACTTTTCAGGTCTTTTTTATGCATCATAAAGAACCAAATAAGGATGCAAGTTTTATTTTATTTCCTCTTTGGGGCATTTAAAAGGTTTATTTGTTTGGGTTGTTTTTATTACTTAAATGAGGTATTTCAGTATGAAGTCCTATGGGACTTTATCTGAGACAGGTGGAGGTATGTATCAGAAGTTACATAATAAAAATATTCCCTTTTAAGCATAAACCAGTCTATGGACAAGTTATATCCTTAGAGTTCTCACTGAAATTTTTGGGTCCATTTGCCAAGAAGTTACTTGAGAATTTAATCTTGTATGTTTTAATAGGGTAAACAATTATTTAAATAAATTATTGGCCAATAAAGCTGAATATACATTGTGCAGATTAAACCTAAAGAATTATTATTCTTTTAAGAAGACGATAACCATGTGATCTAGCAAATATGGAAACTAGCAAACACCAGGGCCCAGATTCTCAGCTTTGTGTAGGTCTCTTATTATTCTGGAGAAAGCCTTATTGGACCCCAGAGATATAAATAAAGAGCTTGACTGCTTTTCTAGAAAGCTGCTAACACATGCTGATTAATCTTTTCTTAACTGTTTTTAATTCTGGTATTGGACAACTGACAATATTATGGGCCAAAATGTGAGCTTCTTACTCGGGCAAACTCCCTGAGGAAAGACAGTAAAAAAATTAGTAAAAATTATGTTAAGTACCTCAGAATTCATACCCTAATGATCCAAAGGACCTTAGGATTTGGCTCTGAACCAGGATATTTCTCTGGAGGAAGCTGTTGTGGCTATAAAAGTGGCTTTTTTAAATCATCAGTTTTGTTTGTCTCATCAACTCCCAGCTGGGATTTCCTCTTGCCGTTTCTGTAAACATCCATTTGTTATAATTTCAGCATTACAAACCACAAGCATTTAAAAATCATGAATCAGCCCCTCAAAAATCATGAGATTTAATTTGGGGTCCTTTTATTGGTTCTGTTTTGACTCACACTTTGGCCATGTTTTTAAGTGACTAGGAGCAGAGCAGGATGAAGCTTAAAATTTCTCAGGCTGGGTGTCTGCCTTAGGATGAATCTTTATGGAAAGTTTTAGGGAAAACGGTTCAGGCATTTCCAAGAATGAGTGTAGGGAAAAATACGTTAACAAATTCTTGCAACAGTTTCATTGAGGAGCTTTAGTGCCTTTGTGGTTTCGAACACTGGAGATTTGAAATTTGGTAGGGGGTTTCCCTGGTGTCAGTGATGTGCCTTTTGCTGTACCTGTAAAAATTCGCCCAAATATGGGCAAGTTATGAGTCTCTGAAAATCACCGTTTGCACATGCTCAGCAGAGACTTGTTAGGGTTTGGCAGCTAAGAAGTCCAACGAGTCCATAGGCTCTGAGCATACGCCATCCCTCACAGCTCCTACACACCACCAGTCTGGGCATTTACCATCCTGATAGCTCGACTGGGCATTCTCCCTCCATGAGCAGCAGGAGCTGAGATTGCTCCTTCTGGCTGCTGGAGCTGCTGTGGCACCAGGCACAGGAACTGAGAGTAGGCAGAATATCTCTCGTGCCCTCAATGCTCCTCCATGCAGCAAGCATGGGGGAGGAGGAAGCTGCCTGATCCAAATGCAGAGGAATGATGGTGGCGAGGACTAAAGGGAGAAGAAGTTGCAAAAGCCAGAGGCTGCAGAGGAGCAGGGAGGGAGAAACGCAGAAGCTGAGCCACGGCCGTCTCCAGGCACCAGCTTAACAAGCAGGTGCTTGGGGCGGCCAAGAGAGAGGGGCGGCACCTGCGGCAATTCGGGGGCGGCAGCTCCCTCACTCCCTCTAGGAGCGAAGGACCTGCCGCCGCCGATCCCGGCTTTTTTTTTTTTTTTGCTTGAGGCAGCAGAAATGCTGGAGCAGGCCCTGAGCTGAGCATTGGAGGGAGAGGCTAGGAGCAAAGCTGGAAGGAGACGAGCTAGGGGCACAAGGGCTACAGAACCTGGAATTTAACACAGGAGCCCTCAATCTTTGTTCCTTTGTTGTCAGCAAATAACTGTGAAACCCACTTGCAAAGGGTATGACTCATCCCATCTCCAAAGACTGGTCCATGTAGAGGATAACAGCCTACTATTGCTACCAGTTACTCCATTAACTGGTACATTAACTCCATTACATCAAGAATTGTAACTTTCAAAAACCAGTAGGAGAGCACTTCAGTCTCCCTGGACACTCAATAACAGACTGAAAAGTGGCAATTCTTCAACAAAAAAACTTCAAAAACAGACTTCAGCGAGAAACTGCAGAACTGGAATTAATTTGCAAACTGGACACCATCAAATTAGGCCTGAATAAAGACTGGGAGTGGATGCGTCACTACAAAAAGTACTCTTTCCCTCTCTTGACATTCACCCCTTCTTGTCAACTGTTGAGAATAGGCCACATCCACCTTAATTGAATTGGCCTCATTAGCACTGACCCCCCACTTGGTAAGGAAACTCCCATCTTTTCATGTGCTGTAATAGTTGTAGTGCTTATTGTATTTTTTCACTACATGCATCTGATGAAGTGGGTTTTAGCCCACGAAAGCTTATGCCCAAATAAATTTGTTAGTCTCTAAGGTGCCACAAGGACTTCTCGTTGTTTTTCCATTAACTGAAGTGATAGAGGTCTGTGTGTGGATCTGAAGGTCTGAACCCTGCTGTTGACCAAATTTTGGGGTCAATATGGTTCCACATGATGGAATTTTTTATTTTTTCCCCTTTATTTTTTTTAATAAACTAGGAAATTACATTCCAAAAAACTATATTAAAAGAACATTAAGGTTGCAAAGTCAAGCACTGACAAGTTGGAAAACCCAGAATGAAGATTTTCCCATGGAAACTTAATTTCTCTTGTATGTATACATTATGAAAACAGTCTTTAATTACACAATCACATAGTATTTTTAACACAGAACCCCTGTCTCATTCAATGCAGAGAATGTATGGTACTTTGAGGATGAATCACGGTTGTGTAGTGAATGAGTGTTGTCGGTAGGACCTATGCCTCATGTGTTGCAGAAGCTGAAAGGTGTGCAGGTTTTGTTTTTGTTTGTTTCTATTGTAATAGGGATGCTGCTTTTTATGACAGCTGGGACTGCAACACATGCTGCTGGGATGTGTTGGGAAAGCCAAGCAGCATACATCTTAGTGAATCTTAAGCAACTCTGGGTCTCTGTTGGGAACAGGAGATCTTGGAATAGGAGACAGATTGTGACCTGTCTAAGTACTTATGTGGACCCCCTGAAAGGTGTGTTGTGAATGAGAGATTGCAAAAAGAGAAAGGATGGTCTCCTGGTTAAAGAAGTAGAATACCACCTTGAAGAATTGAGGTATGAATACACTGTGATAAAAAACCTGCAGTAGTGAGTCTCAGAGCCCCGATCAATTGGCTTAGATTCGTGGGGCTCGGGCTGTGGGGCTATACCATGAGTACCATGAGCCCGAATCTGGTGACCCAGGCCAATCATGGCTGTGCCACAGGTCTTTTATCGCAGTGTAGACATACCCTTGCATAGGCGCCGACTCTGTGGGTGCTCCAGGGCTCCCCGCCCCATCCCACCTCACCTCCGCCTCCTCCCCTGAGCGTGCCACGTCCCCTCTTCTCCCCCAGCCTTGCCACCGCAAAACAGCTGTTTCGCAGTGTAATAAGCTCCGGGAGGGCGGGGGGAGGAGCAGGAACATGTCGTGCTCAGGGGAGGAGGCAGGGAAGAGGCGGGGACTTTGGGGAAGGAATTGGAATGGGGGCGGGGCACGGGCGGAGTCGGGGTGGGGCCAAGGACAGAGGGGGGTCGAGCACCTACCAGCGCCAGCAGAAGTTGGCGTCTATGTACCCATGGAGTCTATTCCTGCCTCTGCCACAGGATTCCTATGTGATGCTGGGCTAGTTGCTTAAAACAAAATTTTCACAGCTGGCCACTAATAGGGTGTTCCTCATTTTGTGTCTGCTCAATGTGAGACATCTGGGGCCAGATTTGCACAAGTGCTGAGTGCTTTGATCACTATGCAAAATGCTAAGTGCTCTGAAAAAATCAGACCATAGGCATCTCAAATTGAGCACCTGAAGTTAGTGGACACTTTTGGCCTTAATCTCTCTGTGCCTCAGTTCCTAAGCTATAAAATGGGGTAATAATGCCACCTCATCTCACAGGGGTGATATGAAGATAAATTTGTTAATGTATTTGAAGCACTCAGATGGAAAGATACATCTTTGAGGAAATTAATAACTATATATTCAGTTCAGGGTGGCGGGTTTTACATAAGATCTGGGGCCGCACATTGAATGTGGATGATAAAAAGAACTATTAAATAACTACTGATTCATTGAGCCAGGGGTCCTGTGGAAAATATACCAGGATGATCTTGTAATTCAAGACACATTATCCTTATTCTGCATGATAGTCTTAATTCTAGCATTTCCTAGTTTTTGAAGGTTAAGCTTGAAAAATCAAACAATCTTTTCATGTCGTTTTTCTGGATGTAATTTTGTGTCAGTTCCTAACCCACCCGCATCTCTGAAGGACTGAATTCTTTCCAGTCCTGCACTGAGCCACTTGACTAACATCTGTCACATATAGTTCCTTCTCCTCTCTCTCATCCTCTCTACGGTAAGAGAATTCCGTGTGCACTATAATGTTTTGTTTTGGTAGGGGGTTTTGGTTTTGGTCCTTTATTTTGATACTTATTTCACAATCAGAAGAGGAAAAAATTAAAATTATTGGGCCAAATCCTTCAGTCCTTACTCAGTCAAAACTCTCAATGCCACTTTTCCTAAAGACTGCACGATTTACCCTCTTATTTTGTAGACATCCATTTAAACATACACAGTGCTTTGCAAACACTCAAAGGACAAGATCCCAATCCCAAGCTGCCTGTAAAGACAAATATGAGACAGAAGAGTATTGTTTACAATTGGATGATATTTATTTTCCTTGTATGCTTACCCTGACTTCGTTGGCCAACATATTTTGTTTGGATTAATGATATATGACAACCATAAAAGCTGAGGAGAATGAAGGTCAGATCTATGCTTCATAAGGAAGGTTTGCAGCTGGTGTGATGATGGGACAAATGATACAAACAAAGTGTTGCATAATTTTGGTTTCTTAATGTGTTAAAGTATTGGGTGTGGGGAGAGGTCAGTGATGGGGTAGATAAATAGATTGATGGATGGCCAGTTTCAATCTTGTCTAGGGCAGCTTTGAGCAAAAGTAATAACCAACTCAGATTATAATTGTTTGTTAACTTGCACCATGTGAAATATGTTTGATATGTCTCAGTCCAGTTCTTAGTGTAACAATTATTATTATTTTTATCATGGTAACATCTAAGGACCCCATTTTACTAGGCTGTCTGCAAACAAATAACAGAGACAGTTGTTGCCTAAGACAGCTCACGATCTAGTATCCACAGCACACTCTTAATTGGTACAATTGTTGGTGATCGTAGCACTGAGACCGAAAATTGAAAGAACCTGGGGCAACTCAATGTACATGCTGTCAGCATTTGAAGAATTATAGCTCAGAACATGAAGACGTGCAAATCATCTTGTGCTGTTTGAGAATGGACTGTATAGACTCTCACAAAGAGCTATAAATAAAAATAATGGCATCTGAAGTTATTTGCTTAATCCATACCTTCATTTCACATTCTGTACCGTGCAATCAGGCTGTCATCTATTATTGCAAAAGTGGGGAGGGCGGCACGTATTGTTAAATCTCATGCTTCAGGGCATAAGATGATTGCTTCAGGTATGAAGAAAAACTCAATCATTCATCACATACAGAATTGCACAACTGGCCATGGAGGAGAAGAATTTGTCTTCCTGCGATTACTGGGGATGTGGGACACCAGAACAGATGGGCCAAATGTCTGATTTTCTATAACAAATTCAGGGTTCTCATCAGACATCAGCTGTGGCTCAGATATCAATTAAAAATCTGTGGGCTAAATTAAAAGGGCATACAATTTTTTTATTGCTAGAAATATACTGATTTAGAAACTGATATAGTTATTCTAATACAAACCCCTTCTGTGGATGTAGGTATGTTATAAAGGTACTTTATAACAGTATAGCTTATAATCGCCTAGTTGTATTGCTTTAGCTATATTGGTTTCTAAACAAACATAATTATAACAGTACAAAAACTGTGTGTAGATCAGCCCAAAGCGAGGTATAAATGGGTCTAAGGGAATAGAAGTTGGTCATCAACACTTAGATGTCATGGTAATAAGTGCTATACAGAAACCTTAGACAGACGGAGAGGTAGGATAAATTAAGTTGTACGTTGCTCATGTTTTTTTTTTTTTTCTTAAACAGAGTTTCTGTCCTGCTCTGAGTGTTATAGTTTTGACCTCAAGGACTGGGTGAATGTGCTGTACCTGACTTCACCATCTTGCACCAGTGCATTGGGGCTCCCAGCTCCACTCTCCTGGCTCCCCAGCTCAAGGCTGAGTTCAGTTCTTCTCCAAGATGTATATGTGTGCAATATAATCAAGGCCTGACTACAATTCTGTGCTCATGAAAGACACCTTCCAAGGTGAGTACTAAGTCTCACTTCTTCCACGACACCCACTAGACATAAGTCAACAATATTTATTATTTTATATTGTTATATTTGTTATTTTTTTAATTAACTGAGCCAACGTGAAGCACCCATGACTAACCTGAATAACAACTTGATCATATTGCTGTAACTCATATCCTTCCTCTGGTCAGACACTCCCTGCTGTTTGGCACTCTCGCTCATTGAGTGGGATTTTCACAAGCCAGCAGTAGTCTAATTCTGCTCTCCATGCCTTCAGTAGGTAAAACTCCCCATGATTCCAGTGGGAACAGAGATAGGCCAATGTAGAGCATTTGTGAAAATCCCACTCGGTGTCTAAAATTTAGGCCCTAGACCCCGCAATTGGAGTCACATGAACAGACCCTCGGAGCAGTTTGGCGCCCCATTGACTTCAGTGGAATGCTGCAGGAACATATGGGTCTTCCTAGGGAGATCTGATTGCAAGATCAGAGCCTTAAAATGCAAACTCTTTGAGGCAGCTCTTCAGTATATGTTCTGGTGGTTCTTTAACACAGTAAGCATGCCTTTGGGTACTCTAAAAATAATACTAAGGTGGACTGGGGTGATATAGTTACTCTTTTAAATGGTAGCTTGAAAAACACTGAAGTAGGCAACTATTTTTAGCTAAAATTATATGTTAAAAACAAAAAGTTAAGGCGGGAACAGGGTGTGGGGTAGGCAGTGGGGATCCTGTTGTATTAATTTTGATGAAATAAATGGGCCAAAGATATTAACATAACCACAATGTTAAACAAGGTCTGGGTTTGGTATATAGAGACCTCAGCCTGCTTAATACCATGGCAAACACACTATTAAAAGTCCTTTGAATCTTTTATTAAAGATACAGAACAGAAGGAAACGCATTTGAAATGTAAAGTATTAAGTAAGGCTTTCATTTTAACAACATCCTTGTTCCCTTTCCCTGCAGAGAGATTTAGAAGGAAAAACCTCTTCTTTGACAGTCTTGTAGATGTTGTTAAAGATGGTAAAAACTGGTCTTCTGGGGAAAAGAGAAGATGTTAGTTGAAATGGGCTGGAACAGTTGCTAAAGTTCAAACTGGTTTCATCTCAGGCAGTGTCGGGATTCAGGTGGAGCTGGTCCAGGTTGCGATGTCACCAGGGTCCCTTTCTGGCCCGAGTTGGTCAGAACATGTCTAAGGATTAGGACAAAAAGGGTCTGGAGTCCTAGAAGATGGTGGGGGTGGCAACCATGATGTGAAGCTCACTCCAGTAGCCTCCATCTGTTCTTCCCTCTGATTTTTTTTTCTATTCTTCTCCCCACAAATTCTTTTTTTAAGGACCCCCAAAGGGAATGGTGGGTGGAATAGCCCATCCCCTCATTATTTTGTCTACCAATTATACCTAATATTCAACATGCCATTTTGGTTTGTTGATTTCCGGTACCACATATTTTGTTTTTACCAACCATGATTTCAAATCAGTCCTTGAATCATATTATCATGGCCTTTTTGTTCAGACTAATTCAGTTTTTCTGTCTCCCTTTTGTTCCTTTTCCCATCAACTTTTCTTGTTATAGGTTATTGTATCATCTACTTTTTACAACTGAGCTCACAATTAAAGTACATTTGTCAGCCCAATTATCACAACATCCCCCAGACATTAAACTGTGTAGAATTTGATGAGGTACAAAAGTAACTATTAGCAGAAACACCAACCCAAGGACAGGTAGGAGTTGTAGCCTCATGTTTCTCTTGAGTGATTCTTTTTGTCTGATTAAAGGAGTGGCTTTTTTCAGAGCCAGAGGGTGAATGTGCCTGGAGAGCAGGGTGAAGAGTGAGAAAAATAACACCTATCTCTTATAATGCTTTTCATCTGTAGCTAACATGGCATTATCCCCATTATTAGAGATGAAGAAACAGAGGCACTAGGGGTATGTCTACACTACGGGATTAATCCGAATTTATATAATTCGAATTTTGGAAACAGATTGTATAAAGTCGAATGTATACGGCCACACTAAGCACATTAATTCGGCGGTGTGCGTCCATGTACCGGGCTAGCGTCGATTTCCAGAGCGTTGCACTGTGGGTAGTTATCCCATAGCTATCCCATAGTTCCCGCAGTCTCCCCCGCCCATTGGAATTCTGGGTTGAGATCCCAGTGCCTGATAGGGCAAAAAACATTGTCGCAGGTTGTTCTGGGTACAGCCTCAGCCCTCCCTCCAGGGAAGCAACAGCAGACAACCGTTTTGCGCCTTTTTCCTGGGTGAACAGTGCAGATGCCATACCACAGCAAGCATGGAGCCCGCTCAGCTCAAGACAGCAGTCATGAACATTGTAAACACCTCGTGCGTTATCGTGCAGTTTATGCTGAACCAGAACCTGCAAAACCAGGCAGCAAGGAGTAGACTATGGCAGCGTGGCAGCGAGACTGATGAGGACATGGACATGGAATTCTATCAAACCGCGGGCCCCGGTGCTTTGCAGATCATGCTGTTAATGGGACAGGTTATAGCCGTGGAATGCCGATTCTGGGCCCGGAAAACAAGCACAGACTGGTGGGACCGCATAGTGTTGCAGGTGTGGGACAATTCCCAGTGGCTGTGAAACTTTCGCATGCGTAAGGGCACTTTTATGGAACTTTGTGACTTGCTTTCCCCTGCCCTGAAGCGCCAGAATACCAAGATGAGAGCAGCCCTCACAGTTAAGAAGCGAGTGGCGATAGCCCTGTAGAAGCTTGCAACGCCAGACAGCTACCGGTCAGTCGGGAATCAATTTGGAGTGGGCAAATCTACTGTGGGGGCTGCTGTGATGCAAGTAGCCAAAGCAATCACTGAGCTGCTGCTACGAAAGATAGTGACTCTGGGAAATGTGCAGGTCATAGTGGATGGCTTTGCTGCAATGGGATTCCCTAACTGTGGTGGGGCGATAGATGGAACCCATATCCCTATCTTGGCACCGGAGCACCAGGGTACCCAGTACATAAACCGCAAGGGGTACTTTTCAATGGTCTGCAAGCACTTGTGGATCACAAGGGACGTTTCACCAACATCAACGTGGGCTGGCCGGGAAGGGTTCATGTCATTCGCGTCTTCAGGAACACTACTCTGTTTAAACGGCTGCAGCAAGGGACTTACTTCCTGGATCAGAAAATAACCATAGGGGATGTTGAAATGCCTATAGTTATCCTTGGGGACCCAGCCTACCCCTTAATGCCATGGCTGATGAAGCCATACACAGGCAGCCTGGACAGGAGTCAGGAGCTGTTCAACTACAGGCTGAGCAAGTGCAGAATGGTGGTAGAATGTGCATTTGGCCATTTAAAAGGTCGCTGGCGCTCGTTACTGACTCAGTCAGACCTCGGCCAAACCAATCTCCCCATTGTTATTGCTGCTTGCTGTGTGCTCCACAATCTCTGTGAGAGGAAGGGGGAGACCTTTATGGCGGGGTGGGAGGCTGAGGCAAATCGCCTGGCTGCTGATTATGCGCAGCCAGACACCAAGGCCATTAGAAGATCACACCAGGAAGCGCTGCACATCAGAGAAGCTTTCAAAACCAGTTTCATGACTGGCCAGGCTACGGTGTGAAAGTTCTGTTTGTTGAAAACCCGCCCCCTTGATTGACTCATTCCCTGTAAGCAAACCACCCTCCCCCCTTAAATCACAGCTTGCTTTTAAAGGAAATAAAGTCACTATCATTTAAAAATCATGTATTCTTTATTAATTGATTATAAACATAGGGAGAAAACCGACAAGGTAACCTGGGTGAGGTTTGGGAGGAGGATAGAAGGGAAGTAAAAGGCCACTGAAAAAATTCAATATAATGACAGCCTTTTGGTTGGGCTGTCCACTGGGGTGGAGTGGGAGGGTGCACGGAGCCTCTCCCCCCACCCCCCGCATTCTTACATGTCTGGGTGAGGAGGCTATGGAACATGGTGAGGGGGGAGGGAGGTTATACAGCGGCTGCAGCGGCAGTCTGTTATCCTGCTGCCGTTCCTGAAGCTCCACCAGACGCTGGAGCATGTCCGTTTGATCACGCAGCAGCCCCAGCGTTGCAGCCTGCCACCTCTCATCTCGAGCGTCCCTCATGACCTCACGTTCACTGGCATCTTTCCTGTACTTAGATACCGTGTCCTTCCACTCATTCAAATGAGCTCTTTCATTGCGGGTGCGTTCCATTATTTCCGAGAACATCTCGTCTCGTGTCCTCTTTCTCCGCCGCCTTATCTGAGATAGCCTTTGGGACGGAGGAGGGAGGCTTGAAAAATTTGCAGCTGCTGGAGGGATGAAAAAAAGGAGAGAAGTTTTTAAAACAATACATTTTACAGAATAATGCTTATACTCTTTCAAGGTGAACAACACTATTCACATTACATAGCACATGTGATTTCAGTACAAGGTTGCATTTTGCCTCTTAATATTGAGTGCCTGTGGCTTTGCTGCTAGAGATCACAGACGCAGGTCCAGGCAATAGAATTCAGCTTGCATGCAGCCATGGTAAGCCATTGTCTTTCGGCTTCTGCACCCTCTTTTCCCACATACCAAGCAAAGCCCGTTGACTGCTGCGGTTTTCCTGTTAAACTTCAGCAGCAGAAAACAAACTAACCCCCCCCCATCCAATTATCTGGGATGATCGCTTCATCCCTCCCCCCACCACGTGGCTGGTATCAGGGAAGATCCCTGCTAGCCAAAGGCGAAAAGCTCAGGGCCAATTCCCTGCCCCCCCCCCCCCCCGCACTTGGCTAACTGCAGGGAAGGATTTCTTTTCAGCCAAAGGCAAACAGCCCAGTAGGAATGGCCACCTCTGTCCCCTTAATTAAATTCCCGTATTTCAACCAGGTTACCATGAGCGATATCACTCTCCTGAGGATTACACAGCGAGATAAAGAACGGCTGTTGCTTGAATGCCAGCAAACACCGGGACCATACGCCGCCAGGTTTTGTCATGCAATGATACCAGATTACTTGCTACTAGCATGGCGTGGTCAAGTGTCCTACCATGGAGGACGGAATAAGGATGCACTGCCCAGAAACCTTGTGGAAAGGCTTTTGGAGTACCTCCAGGAGACCTTCATGGAGATGTCCCTGGAGGATTTCCGCTCCATCCCCAGACACGTTAGCAGACTTTTCCAGTAGCTGTACTGGCCATGAATGCATCCCAAGTCCTCAGGGCAAATTAATCATTAAAAAACACTTGCTTTTAAACCATGTTTTATATTTTAAAAGGTAAACTCACCTGAGGTCCCTTCCATGGGGTCATGGTCTTGGGTCCTGGCTTGGGAGGGTACTTCAGTCAGGCTGAGAAAAAGTTCCTGGCTGTTGGGGAGAATGGAGTGCTGTGTGCTCTCTGCAAGCTCGTCCTCCTCCTCCTCCTCCTCCTTCTCTTCCCCATCCGCAGAATCCTCAGGTGTGGCTGATGAGATTACCCCCGCCTCGGAATCCACGGTCAGAGGTGGGGTAGTGGTGGCAGCCCCCCCTAGAATTGCATGCAGCTCGGCTTAGAAGTGGCATGTCCGCGGCTCTGACCCGGAGCAACCGTTTGCCTCCTTTGTTTTCTGATAGGCTTGTCTGAGCTCCTTGACTTTCATGCGGCACTGCTCTGAGTCCCTGTTGTGGCCTCTCTCCATCATGCCCTTGGAGATTTTTTTCAAAAGTTTTGGCATTTCGTCTTTTTGAACTAAGTTCCGCTAGCACTGAATCCTCTCCCCATATAGCGATCAGATCCAGTACCTCCCATACGGTCCATGCTGGCCCTCTTTTTTGATTGTCGTCCTGCATGGTTATCTGTGCTGATGAGCTCTCTGTGATCACCTGTGCTCTCCTGTGCTGGGCAAACAGGAAATGAAATTCAAATGTTCACGGGGCTTTTCCTGTCTACCTGGCCAGTGCATCCGAGTTCAGATTGCTGTCCAGAGCGGTCACAATGGTGCACTGTGGGATAGCTTCCAGAGGCCAATACCATCTAATTGCAGCCACGCTAATCCTAATTCGAAATGACAATATCTATTTTGGCGCTACTCCGCTCATCAGGGAGGAGTACAGACATCAATTTTTAAGAGCCCTTTATTTCGAAATAAATGGCTTCGTTGTGTGGACGGGTGCAGGGTTAATTCGATTTAACGCTGCTAAATTTGAATTAAACTCATAGTGTAGACCAGGCCAAAGACATAGATTCACAGAGTCCAATGCCAGAAGGGACCATTATGATCATCTAGTCTGACATCCTATATAACACAGGACAGGAACTTCCCCAAACTAATTCCTAGAGCAGGTCTTTAAGATAGACTTCCAATCTTGATTTAAAAATGGTCAGGGATGGATACTCCACCACAACTCCCAGCAAATTGTTCCAATGAGTAATTACTCACTGTTAAACATTTACATCTTCTGTCCAAAAGACTAGCCAAACAACACCCAGCAGGTCAGTGGCTGAGCTGGGAATACAACCCATACTGGCAAATATTAAATGAATTCTCAATAGAGCATTGCTAAATTTTCTTGCATCCTTTTTTATGCACTATTCTCAAAGTGTCATTTAAGTGAAGCTTTGTTCATTCAAGCATTTGCAGAAGACAGATTTCAGGCCCGTGGTCAACATTAACTTAATCACAAAACAAGCAATTGATAGAGGCCAGAGTATCCAAACAGGAAAGAGAAACAATGCCATGTGACTTAAATGGCCCATCACATAGCTGGAATATTGAATTGTAACTATCAAGTACTTGGAGGAATTCACAGCAAATAATTTTCGAGCAACCATTAAGCTGGAATTTATTTGCACAAAACATTTGGCAAGTGGTTTGGAATGGCAAACAAAATAGTTAAAAAATGCAAACTGTTCATGTACAATTTGCATACAGGAAAAAGGGCTAAACTCACCAAATAAATAGTTAGCTACAGTTTGTTCATTTTATTCTACCTACCAGTCCCTTGGCTCTAGTATTGTCAAGGGGGTTCTCAATGGTGGGTTTTGAGAAGCGGTTAGGGTTTCAGTTGAGTAATTTGTGGATTGTGGAGGAAGGGATAGGTGAGCGGCTCTACACTGCTACATCCTCCCCGGGAACATTTTTGGAAATGGGAGGGCAAAACGACTGCATTCTAGAACAAAAAATTATTGCTCTTTAGAAAGCCAGGGGGGAAATATTATATTCGTTCCCGATCAGGCATTATCCAAAGTGGAAAACGATCTTTCCTGGGAGTAGAATAATCCTTCCCTTCAAATCAGCTATTGGGTTGTGTGTGCCGGGGGGGGGGGGGTCTATTGTGAAAGAGGGCTCCCCTCAAAAAAAAAAATTAAGCTCTGAAGTTTTCATGGGAGAAATGGATCAAACTGCAACTAGCAGGAAGAGCTTTTGCAGCTGTCTTGCTTAGAGGGTTGAAAAAACATGTCAATGAAAAAAAACACCGGCCTGCCAAACAAGAGACAATTGGGAGCTGTAACTAGGTCATGCATTCACTGCCTGCTGGAGAACTTGAAATATTGCCCAGAAGCAAGAGTTTTATGAACAGAATTATTTCCTCTCCCTTTCACTGTTAAAAGCCTGTTTTTTCTCTGTGTAAGAACGCTATTGGTGTGCAGCAAACATACACACGTCCCTAGTAGATGAGTAGAAGCAGGTGGGAGCTCCACCAGAACCAGCTGCATTACCCAGCGTTTGGGGAAGGGAGCAGCAGAGTCCTTCAAAGCTTCCCTGTGTATTATTAGCAGGGAAAGAAGGAGGTGGGGTGCTACTCTGGAACCTCCCACATGCTTTCCACCGTTAGACCTCCCCTCCTCTTCCAAACCCTCCTGCCCGCCCACTGAACTGCTATATATGATCCCGCAATACCAGCCTTTGCTCTGTGGAATCTTCTCCTGTTCCACTGCAAACACTGCTTATTCCAAGTCATAAGCAGCTGAGAAGATCTGACCAGAAGGCACTCAACATGGGTAAGAAACTGTCCCCAGTCTGCAAATAGCATTAGGCATGAAGACCCACGGTTTTAGTTGGTGTTTCCAACCTGTTATCTTGCTGCTGTTGGTATTTGCAGACGGCAGCATTTATCCTTTGAAACTTCCTACCTTTCCCCTACGCAGGGACTTGCGGATTTGCTACTGCCTAACCAATGCAGAATACATGTAAGGAACAGTGTAGGCTAAAGTTTTGTTGGACTGATAAAAAGTTTTTCTTTAAGCTACTTAAACTAACTAAAAATAAGACTAAGTTTTAAAATCTTTAAATGCATCTCTTGGTATGTGAGCAACAGCTGCATTTGTTTGTTTCAGAATTTGGAAGCTGCATGAAATGTGTGATAACAGTAATCTTGCTGAGTGACTAATTCTCCCCTCCTTTAAGGGAGACTGTCAGGTAGCTAAGGACCAACATTTAACGTTGTATTTACTTGCTTTCTGCAAATCCTACTACTAATGTAAACTCCTTTTGGAAACATTTTTCGGGGAAACAATGAACACAAGTAGAGAATTTTTTTCTTTAGATATAAATATTCCCCTATAATATTTACAACCTGAACTAGTATATTGTGCTTGTCATGGTACATGAAAAGGTGCTTGGAGACCATGGTAAAAAACTTATAGAGGTAGAAAGCTAAACTGACTAGACTGGTTTAACTGTCCAACCTGAATGTTTCCTTTTTGCAGTTCTGACAGCATAAATGGTGAAAAATAAACTAGAATTTGGGGTCTGTTTGTTTATTAGGAGGGTTTGATTAGTAACACAGACAAGGCTCCTGTCATAATGACGCCAGTGTACATGCCTAAAGAGTGATCCGAATACCATACATGTAGAGAAAACTACGTCTCTGTGCCATGCTTCATGGATTTCTGATGAGCCCTAAATTAATCTCCGATGGGAGAGGCGAGTGAGGGTGAAGCCCTCTTGTACAGGCTTTTCGAGTGGAGACAGAATCCTCAATCTCCATGATCATGAGTGATCTGTTGTTTGGGTGGGGTGAGGTCTTGTCTTGCTTTTTCACAGGAGTGTTACTTTTGGCCCTTTCATCCTGCTAATGCTTAGGTTGTGACTGTTGAACAATGGCATAATTACTGCTGTTGTCCTCCAGGTCTGCTGTATACTCCCATCAGTTTAATGTGGGCAAAGTTATGTCATAAAACTAACTTATTTGTCTACCTCCTTCTTTTTTAATATGTTACCGGATAAGTTAAACATAATCTTGTAGCTTGATAAGAGAACTGCCAGTTTGTTCAAACTCTAACAAGCAGATGATGTGCAAAAGACACTCCACCAATCTAATGCTTCCAGTATGAAGAGGAAAACTAAAGACTTAATCCCATTTGATTTGCTGTAAATGGGTTCTCCCTGCCCCCCCCAAAAAAGAGTATAGCACAGACATGCTTTAATGTAAGCTAATTTACAAAGCATACTGTAGTAGTGGTGGGCTGTGTTGATCAATGTGAAAGGTCTTTTAGGCTCGTGATACAAGTTTTTGTTTTAGGGGAGGCAGTTATAACTTGTCTATAAAAATGTACTGTTGCTAAATCATGGGACACAGTGTCTAATTCAGAAATTGTGCAATCATATACATAAAAGGGTACTTGTTTAGTGGTGTAGTTAAACATGCTGGAATCTTTCGTACTCCTTTAACCTCAAACATATTGCTTTAAACCAAATTATGTAGGAAGGTATCCCTTGATTGTGCAAATGTCTGTTACATTGAACTAACTAGCATGCAATACTCTATTCAGAGGCTAAAACAGTTTTTATTATCATATTGCATGTTGTAAATCTATAAAATCTAGTCTCTTTAGGCAGACTTCCAACAACTCCCATTTTATCCTAACAGTCTGCAAATTTACTGTAGCTGCTTCATTGGCTTTATAGCTCAGCCATATAATGTAACAGCCAGGTTGCTTAAGCATAAAGGGAATGACCTTTTTATTTTTAAAAGATTGTTCTTTTCAGAAATTATACTGAAAATAGGCTCCCACTTCCCATTTTTATCACTTGCATGGTACCCAGTGTCTTTGGGCTTCCTTGTATTTCCATGGTATCTTTGACCTAAAAATCTGAAAGCACTTTACTGCTATTTATTAAAAGTCTACAACCCCCTGGGACTAACATGATCCAACGGCTGGAAGTTGAAGCTAAACAAATTCAGACTAGAAATAAGGCACATATTTTTAAAAGTGAAAGTAATTAACCATTGGAACAATTTATCAAGGGTCATGGTGGATTCTCCATCACTGATAATTTTAAAATCAAGATTGGATATTTTTCTAAAATATCTGCTCTAGAAATGATTTTGGGGAAGTTCTATGGCCTGTGTTATACAGAAGGTCAGACTGGATGATCACAATGGTCCCTTCTGGCCTTAGAATCTATGAAAGTATTATTCCCAAACAGGCACAGAGAAATCAAGTGACTTGCCCTAGGATCATACAGTGAGTCAGCAATAGCTACAAATAGGCATCTTGAGGTTAGTCCCCTGTTCTGACCACCAGACTAGAGCAGGGGTTCTCAACCTTTTTCTTTTTGAGGTCCCCCCAACATGCTATAAAAATTTTCATGGGCCGCCTGCACCACCATAACTGTTTTTCTGCATATCCACTAGATTAAAAGCCAGGGCTGGCGTTAGGGATAGCAAGCAGGGCAATTGCCCAGGGCTCCATGAAGCTAAGTTACTTGGGCTTCAACTTCAGCCCTGAGTGGCAGGATGGTGGCAGGGCTCAGGCTTCAGCTTTCTGCCCTGGGCCCCAGCGAGTCTAACACCAGCCCTGCTCTCTGGTTTATTTTGGCAGACCCTCTGAAACCTGCTTGAAGCCCCCCAGGGGAGCCCAGATCTCTGGTTGAGAACCCCTGGAGTAAAGGATACAGTCTTCACTTTCTGACATTGTACAGCATGTTATATCATTTAGCAGAACTTGGTGTGGTTAAAAAACTAGGGTGGGGATGTACTATCATTCTCGGGGATGACTTTTGGTTGTATGGGGGTCCTTGGAATCATCAAAAGAACGGCCCTTTACTATTTCCATGAGGTCATGAAAACTGTCTCCCCCAACTTTAAACCCTGCTGGATGGCAGGAGAAAGCCCCTGAGGTCTGTTCCTTCACTGTTCTGTTGGGAATTATGGTTCATATCTTCAAAACAACTATAAATGTTGCAGCAGGCCATCCATATACCCTCTTGTTAACTAGAACAGAGGTTGCCAAGCTGTGGCCTGTGGAGCACGTGCTGGTGGTTGGTTGATTATGAGCTGGCTGCTCACATGGGGCTGGCTCACCTCTTGATTTAAGATGTGGGAAACAGGACAGATAGAAGAGGAAGACGAAATAAAGAGGAAAACTAAAGACTTAATCCCATTTGTTTTGCTGTAAATGGGTTTCCAACATCTACCAACATCAGAATGGCAGTGTCTTACTCTCACTTTGCACAGGGGCAAATGATTGCACAAGATACAGGGAAACGAAGAATCAAGCCTAGTGCGACATCTTTGTGAAAAAGGACAACACACTCTGCACTAAAAACAGCTTCCACGTGAGCAATTGCTGTAATTGCCACAAGGCTGTTATCTTTATGGTGACCGAGAGGGGAGGTGGATTGCATGGCATAGAAGCTGTGTCAATAAAGATATCCTCCACATTTTGGGGGGGAAAAACCTCAATTCCTGATCTAGCAGTAAACTGAACTAGCTACTTATCCCAGTCACACTATGATAAATGACAGTAGTTTGCAAAGCATGTTGGTCTTTCGCTAGATTTCTATTACAAATACAGTCCACCTTCAAGGTATTCTAAACATTCAGTCAGACACCAAGATAGCTGGGAAGCTGCATTTAATGACGACTATTAGTATGTGTAATGACACGTTAATATCTCTAATATAAACATTTTTATCAACATCTTGCTACAAAAATGGTACAAATAGCAGATTCATGACGTGTGTGTTCATGAAGAGTCTGACCCAAAATACAGTGAAAGCTATATGTCAACTTCAAACAGATGCTCAACAGTTTATTACAACAGAATATTTGAACAAGTAGGGAAGGAACGGAGAGAAAGTGGGAGGGAAGGAAGTGGAGTAAGGGGGGGGAGGGGAAGAGGAAAGGCGGGGAATGTCACCATCTTGCCCTAGGTTATCTCTAGCAAACATTCTAGTTTAAACGGTCTCTTCCTTTATTAATCTGCAAAAGAACAACGTATTTGTGCACTGTTAATCTAGTACTGGTCTAATCCATGTTTCGTCCCTGCTAATTTAGCTGACTAGGAAAAATAGGATGGAGTTTAGTTATATGTATCTATTTTTAATAAAGTTTACATTGTGCCTTTCAGGGCTTAGACATTCAATGGTGTGGAATACATCAGATTTTCTGTCCTTTTGCCTATTTTCAGACAATCTTCTAAGACAGCCTATTTAGTACTAAAGAGCCCTCGCTTTTTGAGGAAATCATGTTTTAAAGTAACAAACCTCAGAAGGTAGTGAGTGGATTCTACAAAGTAACTTGTCATCTTTGTTTCCTAAAGAATAGCAGCCTGATTTAATGGGGAAATACAGCTGTCACATCCTATTGAGTTGAAGGTGTCGGATTCTGTAGGGTTTGTTTTGAAGAACTTGTTTGTCACAATATAAGATTATAACACAGGGGTGAAAATGAGCAAAATGGCAAATCATTTATCAGGCAGATGCTTGAAGCACTGCACTCAGCTGCAAAGCGGGCATTACATTATTTGGTCCTGCTCAAATTGTCTCAATTTATCACATTGCTGCTTATTATTTGTATAAGATGGGGCGGGGGGGCAGTTGGACTCTCCATCCATGTTGGAATGGGTTCAGCAGGACTGGAGCATTGTGACTATAGCAGTGCAGAATTGTATACTCTGATAAGGTGTATAAACTTGCCATGTGGTGTTGATGTGTTTTTAAACAGTGCGTCAGGATAATATTTTCTTTATCCTAGATAGTTATTTGTTAATGTAAACCTGAAACAGGAATCCTGTGACTGTCTGGAATACTGACTGTTACAGTAGCAATTGCTATACAGTAGATTTTTATTATTATTTTATTCGACTGTGAACCATCGTGCTCCTAAGTAGTTAAAACGAATATGCTCCTGCATTGATACAAAGGGAGCCAAGAAACCTTTAGAAAGAAGGCTAGTAACTGGCAACTGTCTGTCCAGTGTCTGTTTGCTGAAGAATGCACCTGTACTACTACTTCTACATGACCTGGGTATGGTGTTTATCACAGTTCTGATTTGAAAGTGATCAACAGCTCCAAATTGTGAGGTTTTGTGCCAAAGAAACATGTGTAGTCCATGGAGCTAGCTTTAGCATTTATTTTATTCAGCAGTAATGTAAGGAACCTGCAGGCCTGTATCCTGTAAGACATTGGCTTCAGCGGTTAGCATAAGGCTTGAGGCCTATGGACTTTGGCACTGATAAATGGCCTACTGGTCACTCCTAAATTTTGGGGAACTGAGAATAGAACGGTTAAGGGGGAAGTTGGTCCATAATGACACCAGCCAACCACAGGAACATGACCAACACCAGCTTTTGGATAACTTAGGATGGGAACATCTTCAGATGTCTAACCACAAGAGTGCCATGTCAATGAATTGACATATATGATAAGTTGAGATCTTTAATATACTAATCTATAGGGGAAGGGCACCCCAACATTAGTAGGGCAAGGAAATACAAATAAGGAAGGGGGAGAAACCCCTACTGAAAATGCATTAAATATAGTGGCATCAGCATACCATATTATAAAATTTGTATCCCAGTGTGGGCAGGGAGAGCAAGAGATGTAGCCCTTGGGTGGTGCCAGAATGATGACCACTAGTGATGGTGATGAGGAAGACAATGGCTACCATTTCAGGTTGTTCTGCAAGGGATGGTGTGAGTAGATACATGTTCAGATCTACGTTCTGTAGTTTCTCTGTCTTTCTGGGTTAGAGTGTTTGTGACTTTGCTAAATGTATTGATAAACTATTGCAAATACAGAAGGTTTCCCAAAGTGTGAGTGCTGCAACTGTGCACAGTGGGGTTCCCAGCTGAACTAATTATAATAATACTGGGCCTGATTTTGGGACAAGAACCTGTCAAATCTCAAAGTGATAACTGAGAATTCTTAAGTATTCAATATGGTTAATATATGATTCATAGATCGGGCTACACATGGAATGCACCTTGAATCCATTCAATTCCTGCGTGAACCCTTAAAGCACAGAAGAACACTTGTTTTCAGTTCCTCTACTGCTTTATCTCCCCTAATAATAAAGGAACAAGCCCTGAGTCTCCAGCCAGATTTGAACTTCACCTGCTGCTTGTCAGATTCCTCCACTGACACTTGTCAGGTTCCTTCCCAGTCTCTGGGAACGTGGACTCGCAGCTGAGCTGCCCCCACTTCTGCTGGTTGAGACTAGTTGAAGAGAGGGATCAATAAAGGTTACAGTTAGCAGGAAGGTAGGATGGAGTGCTGAGGAGCAGAAGCTGGGGAACTGAGTTTCTAGCAGTGAGGAGGTGGTACAGGTGAGGATTCCCACTAAGCAAAACACTCTGCACTACTGGCCCCCAACCAGCTTCTAAATCTCTAGAAACAGCCACTCCCAGGGTTAATACCCGGAAGAGGCCTGCACAGTGCTCCTACAATAATAAAATGGGTTGGTCAAATGGAGCAATCTGTCTTGACAGTGCTTCACTACTAATCCCTAAAACCTTTCACAAATCAAGTCTTCCTAAATCCCCGATGTTTATCTGACTGCTTATGATTCAGTCATTTGGTGTTAAATTGCAGGATGGGACTTCTTGAAAACTAAGACCCAAACTTTCTTCCATTTTTGGATCTCCAACCTGACATGCTGGGCCTCGTTTTCAGAGGTCTTGAGTTCTCTCAACTTTTATTGGTCCATGGGATTTGTGGGTGGCACTTCTGAAAACTGGGTCTAAGATCTCTTAAGCTGAGCACCAAAAGTCAGTGACCTCTTTGGAAAATGTGCAGGTGAATAACTTGGAGATATCTAACCTTTTTTTTTTCCCTCCTCTTTTTCATCAGCAAAATGTGGAGCATGTGGTCCTGGGTACAAGACTCCTTTAGATGCCATGAAAGGCAAGTCCTGTCAATTGCGTTCTGAAATCTAGGTGATCAAAAAAAGAGCTTTATTGAACTACCTTCAGATTAAGTGAAGATTAACGAGATGCCTTTTGGGTGTAGCATTAGCTAACTCTATTCTGCAGCTGGCATAATGGAAGGGCTGACAAGCCCTTGTAAGGGGTAGGGAGATTCCCTGGTCTCTCCATCTTCAGGATAATTTTTTGAAGGTGTGTGCACTTTACATTCATGGGGCCCTTCAGAAATATCTCTGATCCAGGGATGAGTCCTCCTGGAGCAAAGATGGGGTAATAGAACCCCAAACTGCGAATGGGCCACACCACAGGCAGGGAAATCCCCTTCAGACTGACCCCTGCCTAGTGTGCTTTCCTGCATAATGAAGACTCTGATAATATCTACCCCATCTAGGGTGACCAGATGTCCCGATTTTATAGGGACAGTACCGATTTTTGGGTCTTTTTCTTATATAGGCTCCTATTACCCCCCATACCTATCCCGATTTTTCACACTTGCTGTCTGGTCACCCTAACCCCATCCCACCCCTGAAGAAGACTAAGGAGGAAGGTTCCCAACCTCCAGTTCAGGGGGGCTGGAACCATTTTTAAAGTGGAGGTGCTGAGAGCCATTGAACCAAACTGTAAACTCTGTATATAATGGAAACCACTTCAAGCTGGGGGGTGCAGCAGCATCCCCAGAACCCCTAGCACCTATGCTCCAGTTGGGCAAATCCAACCCAGTGAGAGATTCCTCCAAGGCTTACTTTGGGGATAGCGTGGAGCTGATTTGTGTTGACCTAAACAAGCTCTCTGCCTTGCAAGGTCCCAGAGAGGAGATTGTGTACCTGCCCTGTATCTACAGAAACACTGGGATAGAGAAGCCTGACTATCTGGCAACAGTGGATGTTGACCCCAAATCTCCACACTACTGCCAGGTACTCCCCATCAAGATTCTGGTTCTAATCCTCTTTACTTAGCCTGGGCTGACTCCAGGCAGCTTTACTGCCATTTAGTAACACTCTGTAGCTGCAGCTCCTTGAACCCCTGCAAAGGGAAAAATTTTCTGTGCTTGCCAGTGGTGGCTAAATGGGGACCTGATGCACCATAATTTAGAGGACCCTGAACAATCTCTCTCTCTCTCATACCTATCTATCTATCCTGGATGGATTTTTGTCTTGTGCCCACTCCTAAGCCATTAATTTTCCTGCCAGATGGGGCAGGTCAGCTTTATGTTGCCATTTCTCCTTCTGCTCCACTTCTTGCTATCCTATCCGGGACCTCTTAAAATTAAGGTTAGATCCCAAGGGTCCTGCCTTAATCTTTCTTTGTCTGCTGTCTCCTTGGTATTTGATTCTAGTAGATCTTTCTCCATGACCACTTTCAAATAGATGTCTCAGTATTGACTATCAATCTAACTTCATGTTACGTTTCTTAGAGATGTGCAGCCAGTTCACAATGAAACCCCAAACCATGGGTAACTCAACTTGTTTCCTATTTCATTAGAAACTCTAAACTCAACCTTCCTCCAAAAGGTTCCTCTTGGATTTGCCTGGTTTAGAAGCTAGATGAAACTTGGTGGCTTAGCCGTGTGTTTGCTTTGAGTTTTCAGCCCCTTTCTAAACTTGGTCTTGGGAATCTTCCAGGGATTACTGAAGGCTAATATTTATCTGTTGTTCCAGGTCTCTTTCAAAGCCTTTCTGTGCTTAATAAGCATTTGAGTAGCTCCCTCTGAAACCCCATTGTCAGTAGGTATTGAGCAAGATTACTAATCACTGCAGGATCAAATTTGTTTGGAGTATCCAACAGGTTTGACAGTTACTTGTTTGTTTAAGGTGAGTAAATTGATCCTGCTTTAGGAACTCTATAAAACTAATCTGTTCTTTCATAAAATGGGAAAGCACAATCTTCCTGGCCAAGACTACTACTTTCAGTTAGCTGGTAAAACTGTATTTTAGAACCAATTGGTACATGGTTTAAAAAAGTGTAATCTAAACTGCATTTAAAAATACTAGATATTTCTATGTCTCAAAATGCTTAATGCATTTTAGCCTCAGATCTTTAGCATTACAATGCACCTGAGGGGCAGTTTATCTGTGTTGACAAGACATCTTGTCACAACTGTTCCTTTGCATAACTATTGCTAAGACTCTTACTGGAGGGATGCAGTTTCTTAAAGTTTCTTAAGCACTGATCTCTCCATGTTTCTTAAATGTACACAATATGCTACTAACGACCAGCCGCCAGAGTGTAAAGTATTATTAACTCCAGTCAGTTTGCCACAACTTGTCCCAGCTGAAATCGGATAAACCTTGTAAAGTCAGACTGTTGCTGCCTAGATACAATTATTCTTTTCTCTCTATCACTGTTCTGTGTCTCTTGCAACTGCTAGCCAGTCTTTCTACCTTCCAAATATTAGATACATTTAATAGCACACCCAGTAAAAAACAAATGTTAGGACGTCATGATGTCCAAATTCACGTGCGATGCTGTCACGGGGCTTTCTACTCACCGCTAGAGCACCTCCTTCTGGCTACATCTGGGAATTATCTCTGCCAAGCCAACAACCCTTCCTGCAGTTGCACTCTGTCACTCTGTCTTGCTCTCTCAGGACTCAACTGCTCTTGCTTCATTTTTTTGGCCTTCCAGCCAGATCATTATAGTTTTCCATTTCTGGGGAAATCATGTGCCTCAAAGTGTCTGAGGACTCACTGTCCCTGTCATTCTTCTCTTTCACTACCCCTTAATGGTGCCACTTCCAGTGGCTTCTAGGGGATCCCAAGCCCATGGGAAACCAAGGCCCACCCTCTACACTGGGTTTCAGCCCAGGGACCCTACAACAAGGTGTCAAGGTCTGCATAGTCCTATCCCTTACTGCTTTATCCCTGGGTGACCTCACCTTCTCTCACCCTAACAGTGAATGCATGCCTGCCCATCACTCTCAGCTACAGGCCCCTCCTGTTCCTCTTCAGCTGAGCTTCATCTCTAATTAGTCCTCCTTGTTCCCTGGCTCCTCCTCCAGGTGCAGCCTAAGCATTTAATTGGTCCATCTGGCCACCTTAACCTCTTCATGCCTTGTGTGGGATGGACACCCAGTCACAGATGCACAGAGAGTGATTTGCCCAATATCACACGTGATGGAGGTAGAGAGCCAGGAATAGAACTCAGGAGTCCTGGCTCCTGGTCTCCTGTGCTAAAGACCCAGAATGGGATTTTCTTCAAAACCACCTAAGGGATTGAGCATCAAGGGGTTCTTAAACTACTCTGAAAATCTCGGCCTAGAACTACTCACTGGATAACATCAACAATTTCCCTCGTGTTTCCTATGCTATGTCTGTATTTCTAAAGAACTGGTTTTTTTTAGGCCTGCCTGTCTTACAGACTGAATCTGAACCATGCCTTTGACTTCATAGGTGATCCACCGCCTGCCCATGCCCAACCTCCGAGACGAGCTCCATCACTCTGGGTGGAACACCTGCAGCAGCAGCTTTGGGGATGTCACAAAGAAACGGAACCGTCTGCTTCTTCCCAGTCTGATTTCTTCCCGCATTTATGTGGTGGATGTGGGCACAGACATGCGGGCTCCCAGGATTCATAAGGTATGTCTGAGGTGACTCCAAGAGATGTATCTCACTTAGGAGATGGGAACTAAAATTTCCCACTTATGAATGTGAATGAGGAAATCCAGAACAATTTTTTAGGGCTTTTGGGGAACCTTAAGAACTGGTCAGTCTCAAAAGTCTTAGAATTTTTAAGAAAGTTAATCTTCTTTGGCTGTGGAAAAAGAGTAAGTTCTCAAATCCTTGAGTTCTATATGTAGAGCAACACCCCCTCCCTCAACCTGATATAAATTGATGCTCGCAACGTACAACTTGTAGTTCAGGGTAACTTTGCTTCTTTGGGTAACAAGCATGACTAAACAGTACATACAAGGGGATGAGGGGGGGGGAAACTGCTCTAGAGCAATGACGTCTGCTTTGAACTAGCTCACTTGATAGCTGGCACTTGAAAATCAGGCAGTGTTCTCTTTGCCTTTAATACAATCCCCAGTAATAAAGATGTTGCAGTCACAATTTAGCTGACTGGTATCTTGCTGATTCACAGACAGACTAGACTCCATCTAGTTCTCCTGGAGATGTATTGAGGGAACAGACAACTCCAGTGTGTCACAGACAGCTCTGACTTTCAGACGTACTGAGTAACTCGGGGCCACTGGTTTCACATAACTTGTCTTTTAAATAGAGACATGCTCTCAATGTAGCAGCAGGGTACGTGTTCTTCAGGAGAACCACTTAGTGACAGTGGAATTGATTAAAATTTATACAAACTTGTACCTTTGAACTTCAGGCAAGTAAAGCACTGGGGTTTTGTTTATTCTGTCTTTATATAGTTCAAGCTGGGCAAACAACAGATTTTTCAGTTCACTTGCAATTAAAAAGGAAATTAGTTTGGGGCTGAACAAAACATTTTGTTTAACCCAAAATGATACATTTTGTTTAAATTTCAAGCATTTTTTTAACTTTTTTTTAAATTTTGAAACAAAAATTCATCAAATGGGAAAAATCTAAATGTTTTAATTTTTTTCCTGAATAGTTTCGATGTGCCCCCCCCCCCCCCCCCCACCACCACCAAAACAGTTTGGTGAAATTGACATGAATTCATGAAATGTTTCGATGTCACCAAATCTGCATTTTTTTTTGCTGAATAAATTTTTCGGTTGAAAATTTTTGCCCAGCTTTATTCATAGCTTCCTTCTCTCTGTCTGGCCAAGCCCAGAACACACAGGGGTTGAGTTTTCAAGTGGAAAAAATCCAACAGCCTAGAACTTTGAAGAGTTTTTTAAGATGGCAGGAAACCCTCTTCGATGGGGATGGGGGTTGACACTCTGATTTTGACTGGGAGTGGGCTGACCAAGAAGGGATTGACTATGTGCATATAAACTCTCCTTAGATGATTGAGCCAGTGGATGTATTCTGGAAGTGCGACTTAGCCAATCCCCACACAACTCACTGCTTGGGCAATGGTGAGATCATGATCAGCAGCATGGGAGACCCATCTGGCAATGGCAAAGGTATTTATCCCCTTTAGTCCTTCAAGCGAAGGAATCCTTGCTACAAAACTGGCAGCCTTGTTGAGAACTTGCAATCCTTTTGAGCTGCTGGCCAGCTTAGCAGCCCTGTAGCCAGAAGTTCTCTACTTTACCACAGAATAGGTACTTCAGGAGGCGTGGGAGGGCAAATTTCACAAACACAGTCCCCTGTCAATGTGATTCAATCCTGACTTGGAGTACCCACCTCCAGTGTTATAGGGGAGTTCAGGATCTAGGGTGCATTCAATCCTTATAGATTCATAGATTCTAGGACTGGAAAGGACCTCGAGAGGCCATCGAGTCCAGTCCCCTGCCCTCATGGCAGGACCAAATACTGACTAGACCATCCCTGATAGACATTTATCTAACCTACCCTTGAGAGCTTTGAGCCTAACAAGGGGACAATTGTGAATGTTTGTAGTTTGGACACTTGCCAGCAGGTGTACTAGGCTGAGACTAATAGGACTTTCTTATTGCATGGTTGCTGTCAGTTGTTAACTAGGATAGGGCTGATCCCCCAGATGTGCTGGCATTGCTTTTCAGAACACAGGGAACTGAAACACTTTGGTTTAGAAGAGAATGCTACATGTCTGGAGCTCTGTGGCTCTGTCCCCATTCCCTTCCTCCTCCTCTGCCCGGGGCTCCAGGCCCGCTATCCAGATCCCTGCTTCCCTCGTCACCACTACTCTCCCCCAGTCCTCCTCAGGCCCAACTTCTCCACTGCACCCCTACAAACCCTCCTTGTAAGGCTCTGATTTCTGTTAGTCCAGTCTACAGACAACTTCCTCGTTAGGCAAGTTAAGCAGCTGCCTCTGATATATGTTGGCAGCAGGAGAGAAATTCCTCTGCCTGCAGCACCAGGCAGTCTGGGGCCCCTGGTTTTCCTCTGAATCAGGCTTTTACCGTTTTCTGATTTGCACCCAAATCAATATCTTGTGCCCATCGATACCTAGATCGTTCACTGAAATTTTGGAATTGATCAGATCCTCCGTTCCAAAGTTATCGCATACAGGCCAACAGAAATGCCATTGAGTTGTGCTGGGCCTCACTTTGCTTGGTCAGTTGGCATACGTATCTGGTTAGGAGGACACTTCTGTTAAGATACTTCATTGTTGAATCTTTGGGAGGAAATTCTCTTTGAGTTAATTTGCTTACTGTTAGAAATACTAATGAAAGCCCTTGCAGTGGAAAGCACAGAAAAAACATCTCCTTCCAGAAAGCTTTCTCCACCCTCCCTCAGAGTACATGTAACATGCTACAGCCTATTAGAGGAAGAGTTCACTATTGCATTGTGTCTTATCCTGCTTAAGCTCTTAAACTGGGTGATTAAAATCAAACAATTTGTTTTGTTTTTGGCATCAGGTGGCTTTATCTTGCTGGATGGAGAGACTTTTGAGGTGAAGGGGAACTGGGAGAAAGGATCCAACATCCCTGCACTTGGCTATGACTTCTGGTACCAGCCACGGCATAATGTCCTGATGAGCACGGAATGGGGAATCCCAAAAGTCTTGGCAAATGGGTTAGACCCAGCAGACCTAAAGACTGGTGAGGGCGTGTTTGTTTAAAATTCGGTGACATTCTGGTCCAGCTTTCAATAAAGCGAGGACTGCATCCAGGGACTCTCCTGTCACCAGTGGAGGCTGGTGATTTCAGAGTACGTAGGCAAAATTGTCATGTAAAGATGTCTGCAGAGCTAGTTTACATCAGTTGTTAAAGATCACAATGTATATAACCCCGAACAAGGCAGGACAAACCTACTCTTAGTGTTCTTTAATAGTTCTAGCTGGTGACATCAGAAGTTCAGCAAAACCTTGGGCACATATGAACTAGACTGGCCACAAGGGCTGCTATGGAGCTGTAGAAGAATTCTGGGTAAGCTTGAAAGATTGTCTCTTCCACCAACAGAAGTTGTTCCAATACAAGATATTACCTCACCCAGCTTGTCACCTCAAATTAACTCCATGAATAAGAACAATATTGTAAGAACAGGTTGTTTGGCAAGACTCCTCCAAGCCACCCAGTTCTCAAGAGCCAAAGAATTCATTTTAAAGTGGCTAGTGGTTGAGGGCACATTATTTCACATGGGGATATTGGCTCTTTTTGGGTTCCCAACATAGCAAGTTTTTGGATTTATTAACTATCTTTTAGTTTCTAAATGCCCACTGGCTTGTAATGGCACTGGCAGGGCTCAGTGCACACTGAGAATTTCTACAATGCAAGTGAAACTCAGCCAAAGACAGAGAACATTAGGAGCTTGTGGGAGTTCCCAATGTAAGTTGACATTGGCCTATTGATTTCCTTTGGGAACAAGTAGTATTTTCCTGGGCCTTCTAGAGCAAAGATTTGGCTCCTATCCAGGGCCTTTCTTGGAGGTGTCAGAATTCAGCTGTGAGGAGGGAGGGGCATCTCAGTTTAGTCTGACCTCCTCTCAAAAAGTCATCTTGCTCTTCTCTATCACCTCCACAGGAGACAGTCACATACCCAAAATGTTGGAGGCCACTCATACTGCTTTTGAAAAGACCCATATGTAGCTAACCTGGGGTGTTCAGCTCTGAAGGATCAATGGATTGAGACCCTCTGTCCTCCGGTTTCCCATTGAACTCAGTCTTTCTCTGTTTTCTACTGCACACGGGCCAAGATGTTGTAGTGACAAGAATCCCACAATCTGATGCCTGACCCCTCACCTGTGACGATTTTTAAATGGGTGAAGATGTTTGGCATGATTATATAGTTAAGAGCAAAGGTCCATTTGCTGTGCTATTAAAACCCTTGAAACCTTTCATAAAATCGTAGGACTGGAAGGGACCTCGAGAGGTCTTCTAGTCCAGTCCCCTGCACTCAAGGCAGGACTAAGTATTATCTAGACCATCCTTGACAGGTGTTTGTCTAACACCTGCTCTTAAAAATCTCCAGTGATGTAGATTCCACAGCTTCCATAGGCAATTTATTCCAGTGCCTAACCACCCTGACAAGAAGTTTTTCCTAATGTCCAGCCTAAACCGCCCTTGCTGCAATTTAAGACCATTGCTTCTTGTCCTATCCTCAGAGGTTAACAAGAACAATTTGTCTCCCTCCTCACTGTAACAACCTTTTATGTACTTGAAAACTGCTATCATGTCCCCCCCTCAGTCTTCTCTTCTCCAAACTAAACAAACCCAATTTTTTAAATCTTTTCTCACAGATCATGCTTTCTAGACCATTAATTATTTTGTTGCTTTTCTCTGAACTTTGTCCACATCTTTCCTGAAATGTGGCGCCCAGAAATGGACACAGTAATCCAGTTGACACTTTATCAGCGCACAGTAGAGCGGAAGAATTACTTTTATTGTGTTTTTCTTACAACAGTCCTGCTAATACATCCCAGAATGATGTTTGCTTTTTTTGCAACAGTGTTACACTGTTGACTCATACAATATTAAGTTTGTGATCCACTATGATCCCCAGATTCCTTTCCACAGTCCTTCTTCCTAGGCAGTCATTTCCCATTTTGTATGTGTGCAATTGATTGTTCCTCCCTAAGTTGAGTACTTTGCATTTGTCCTTATTGAATTTCATTATATTTACTTCAGACCATTTCTCCAGTTTGTCCAGATCATTTTGAATTTTAATCCTATCCTCCAAAGCATATGCAACCCCTCTCAGCTTTGTATCATCCTCAAACTTTATAAGTGTATTCTCTATGCCATTATCTAAATCATTGATGAAGATATTGAACAGAACTGGACCCAGAACCCATCTCTTTAGGACCCCACTTGATATCCCTTTCAGCTTGACTGTGAACCAAAGATAACTACTCTGTGGGAATGGTTTTCCAACCAGTTATGCACCCACCTTATAGGAGCTTCATCTAAGTTGTATTTTCCCTAGTTTGTTTATGAGACAGTCATGCAAGACCGTATCAAAAGCCTTACTAAAGTCAAGATATAGCACATCTACCACTTCCCCCCTATTCGCAAGGCTTGTTACCCTATCACAGAAAGCTTTAAAGTTGGCTTGACATGATTTGTTCTTGACAAATCCATGCTGACTGTTACTTATCACCTTATTATCTTCTAGGTATTTGCAAATTTATTGCTTAATTTGCTCCATTATCTTTCGGGTACTGAAGTTAAGTTGACTGGTCTGTAATCCCCTGGGTTGTCCTTATTCCCCTTTTTATAGATGGGCACTGTATTTGCCCTTTTCCAGTCCTCAGGAATCTCTTCCGTCTTCCATGACTTTTCGAAGATAATCGCTAATGCCTCAATTATCTCCTCAGTCAGCTCCTTGAGTATCCTAGGATGTATTTCATCAGGCCCTGGTGACTTGAAGACATCTAATTTGTCTAAGTAATTTTTAATTTGTTCTTTCTCTATTTTACCTTCTGATGTTACCTCATTTTCACTAGCATTCAGTATGTTAGATGTCCAGTCGCCACTAAACTTTTTGGTTAAAACTGAAGCAAAAAAGTCATTTAGCACTTCTGCCATTTCCACATTTTCTGTTATTGTTTGTTTTTTCCCCCTCATTGAGTAATGGGCCTGTCCTGTCCTGGGTCTTCCTCTTGCTTCTAATGTATCAATCCTAGTATAGGCTGCAGCTGCAATAACTCTCCTTGCCAGAGGCATTTAATTGTTTAGCTATCTGTCTGCACTCTTGGAATTGGTGGTTCTCCAATTCTAAAATCAACTCTCCTGACTTTATTTTTGTTTGATTTGATCTTTCAGGGAGCTATGGCCGTCACATTAACGTGTGGGACTGGACCACTCATGTCTTCACTCAGTCAATTGACCTGGGGGAAGACTCCATCCCTCTGGAAATCAGATTCCTCCACAACCCCGATGCAGCAGAAGGATATGTTGGCTGTGCTCTGAGTAGTGCAATTCATCGCTTCTACAAGACGGGGGTAAGCACTCTAGCAGCTGCCATGTGACAGAAGGCAAGGTTAAACGTGAGCATGTTTCAGAAAGCCACTTAAACAATGGGTCACTTAGACAATGGAATTCAGTTAGGATAGATTTGGGCAGCATCTGTTTTTTGTGTTTCATCAAGTTGATCGAGCTGTATGGCTCTATGAAACAGCACACCTCCAAGAAAGGCCCTGGATAGGAGCCAAATCTTTGCTCTAGAAGGCCCAGGAAAATACTACTTGTTCCCAAAGGAAATCAATAGGCCAATGTCAACTTACATTGGGAACTCCCACAAGCTCCTAATGTTCTCTGTCTTTGGCTGAGTTTCACTTGCATTGTAGAAATTCTCAGTGTGCACTGAGCCCTGCCAGTGCCATTACAAGCCAGTGGGCATTTAGAAACTAAAAGATAGTTAATAAATCCAAAACTTGCTATGTTGGGAACCCAAAAAGAGCCAATATCCCCATGTGAAATAATGTGCCCTCAACCACTAGCCACTTTAAAATGAATTCTTTGGCTCTTGAGAACTGGTGGCTTGGAGGAGTCTTGCCAAACAACCTGTTCTTACAATATTGTTCTTATTCATGGAGTTAATTTGAGGTGACAAGCTGGGTGAGGTAATATCTTGTATTGGAACAACTTCTGTTGGTGGAAGAGACAATCTTTCAAGCTTACCCAGAATTCTTCTTCAGGTCTGGGAAAAGTACTGGGTCACAGCTAAATACAAAGTGGAGTTGATATAAGGGACATTCATTTTACGTCTTAAGATGGATCTAGAGAACAGCTTAAATAGAATTAAACTGGTTTTTCTATGTGCGTGTATAATTATGTAGACTCTTTGTAGTGAACTAACTGCCCAGTGGCTACTATATTTTCCCTGCCATGTTCTTTATGGCCTGTGCTAAAGGCTTCTGCAAGGTGGTTATGTTGGGGAGATCTAGCCCCAGTTCCATAGACTGCACAAAGCCTCCTAATCCATCATGTATATATCCCCCTTTCCCTGGCCTATACCTAACAGTTAGGTTGACTTAGCTACAACATATAGGATGTGAAACATTCATACCTCTGAGAGACTTAGTTTTAAGTTGACCTAAGCCCTGGTGTAGACACGGCTAGGTCAATTGATTCTTCCATCAACCTAGCTACTGCCTCTCAGAGGGGTGAATTGGTTAACTACAGTGTCTACACTGCAGCAGCACAGTTGCAGTGCTGTAGCTGTACCACCGTAGCATCTGTAGTGTAGACATAACTCCATGGCTGTGCTCCAAAACCTAGGCTATTGTTGAGGTCCAATGGACAATGCTTCTATTTTTAGTATTGACAGATATATAATCATTAACTCTGTGTTTCTAGCTAGTCACCTATTTACTATTCACATCAATTGTTAACATTTATTTGCAGTACCTTTGTATATGCTAGGTACACACCATCACATGCTTATTCTGCCTTTGTCATGTATAATTGGGTTCTTGCTGACTTACCGCAAGGGAATATTATGTTTACTCTTGTACAGAATGGAAATTGGGCAGCAGAGAAGGTGGTTCAAGTCCCCAGCAAGAAGGTGAACGGTTGGCTTTTTCCTGACATGCCAGGTTAGTGTAAGCATGTTTCAAAATTTTCCTCCTTATGCTTTGCAGCTGGGCTGAGCATCTTATCATTGAATGACAAACACTTTTTGCATGAAACATATGGAGGAGCTTATCAGTTAGACAAGGACTTTGGCATACCTTCAAAGAGATGCAAGTGTCCCTCCAAAGAGGGAATGGCTTAGAATTGCCAATTGCATACCTATTTGTATTAAGATCTCCCAATGTGTGTTATGAGTGGGAATCTGGCTCATCTTGACTGACGCTCTAAGGAGGTGGCCAGTGTCTCTTCCTATGGAAGATTCTTTTGCGGTGCCCTTTGGATACCATCCATAAGCACTGACTCTATTGGTGCTCTGGGGCTGGAGCATCCACCGGCAGCCCCCCTATCAGCACCCCCCCAGCGCCTCCCGCCCACTGGCTGGCCCCACAGATCAGTGCCTCCCCCTCCCTCCCCATGCCTCCCACGTGCCGCAATCAGCCCTTTCACAGCATGCTGGAGGCTGTGGGAGGTAGGGGGAGGAGCGAGGACACAGCATGCCCGGGGGAGCGGGCGGGAAGGGGTGGGAAGAGGCAGGGCTGGGGTGGGATCTTGGGGGAAGAGGTGGAGTGGGGGCAGGACCTGGGGCAGAGCTGGGGGTCGAGCACCCCCTGGCACTTTGGAAGGTCAGCGCCTGTGATACCATGTATCTGCCTCTTGTCATCACCCTTACACAATAGTTATCACATTCTCCCTCAAGTAGCTGGTTCCCCTAAAGCAGATTTATGGGCTGGTGAATACCAACTGGTCCCTGTATTTGGGAGATCCCTTTCTGTATCCAAAGGGACTTGAGGGCCTCTCAATTGAGATCCCAATCATTGGTTGGTCAGGGGAGAGCCCATTTTCCAGTTGGACCCTTTCCTTTAAATCCATGCCTCCAATTCCCCCACCTCTCCAATTTAATGACCATGACATCACCTCTTGCCGTTTTCTCCCCCTGCCCCGCCTCCAACAGTGGAAATTGTGGCTGTAAAGGAGCAGCTGGGAGCAGTACGCTGCCGGCATGTCTCCCCAGCCCATGAAGGACTCACTGCCACGTTGAGTCTTTTCCAGGCACATTTTTATTCTCCTTACATAAAACATAAACAAAACCGTTCCTCAGCCTATCCTGGGCTACAGCTCCCAGGGGTTTCCCCCCTTTTTCTCTCTGTCCCGCCTGCTTCAGGACCTACTACTGGAGGCCATGTCCTCTTGTCCTTCTTCAGCCCTCCTCCAAGCCGTTTGTCTGGAAGTTACCTTTCTCCAGCACCTTCCAGAGCAGCCAAGAACCCTTCTGCAGCTTCTCTCACTAGCAGAGCTCTCACCCTTTGTAGGCAACCCAGGACCCCCTCCCAGCTGGGCACAATAATTAAACAGCCACATGATCTCTAGCTGTCCAGGATCAGATGGAAAGGGAGCCAATCAGTCACAGATGAGGCTGGGCCTGACTCTCTTGCCCGTGACAAACTGGTTGCATCATTTTTGTCTTGGCCTGAAGGTTTGATTCAGAGTAGCACAGGGTGTCCTATTCCTTCCCAAAGCAGCTTAAACATGCTGATCCTGGAATAGGTTGGGTTTGGATTCTCCAACATAGTACCTGGTCTGGGCCCATATGTAGTGTGCTATATTCTGTCACCAACTGCTAATTGGGAACGTTCTAGGTTGAAGAGTGGCTTCTGCTCAGCCCTGCTTGTGAACTACCGTGCAGGCGACAGGGTTTGGCTCCTCCTCCCAGGTTGGTTGCTTGAAGCTTGACAGACAGTGGTCTCTAGAAAGAATGTGGGAGTCCCTGTGTCTTTCAACAGGAATTCACAATAGTTGTGTTCTCCAGGGAGTGGGTTGATCCTGGCTGGAATCCTGGTAATTAATGAGGGCCGAAAAGAGACCTGGAGAGGAAACAGAGTGAATACAATGATATGGCTAAGACCACCTTTTGCTTTGGGCCTGGGTTTCATATCTGAACTAGATTTGTCTGATCTGGGTCTGCGCTGATGCTGTAGGACTGGGGTTCTAAAAAAGACAGATCTATGGCCATATGAGGCTTGTCATTGTCTGCTGCTCTCTGTGTGTTTCCTGACTCCACCTCTGACTGCCCTCTCCAAGGTCTCATTACCGACATCCTGATCTCACTGGATGACAGGTTCCTGTATTTCAGCAACTGGCTCCATGGAGACATTCGTCAGTATGATATTTCCAACACTCGGAAGCCCAGACTGGTGGGACAGGTAAGTCAGAGTCATAAAGGCTTCTATTACTAGGTTGCGAAGCTGGGGAATCCCATGTCTTTAGGAGAGAAAAGGACAGTTTTCTTTTGCATAGGGGTTAGATGGTCAATTCCGTACCCTCATGGCCATGTTCCTTTCATACACGGACACCCTGACATCTTTGTGACATCTTTGCTTACAGGTGTTCCTGGGAGGCAAGATTCCAAGAGATGGGCCAATCGTTGTGGTGGAAGACCAAGAGCTGAACTGTCAGCCAGAGCCTTTTGTGATCAAGGTGAGCAATGCTGGCTATTTTCCCCACTGCTCCATTAATACTTCTCTACTGGCAGCTGTCTCTTGGTGCATGCCAGCTCCTATATGAGTGCCAGATTCTGCACATCTTACTGAGGCAAAGCTCTCATCCAAGTACAATAGGACTTGCCTGAGTAGATGCTGTGGAATCAGGCCCTTTCTGGCATAACCCAGTCTGTGTGTGCACAGGTTAGCCAGGAACCTGCGTCAGGCAAGCAGTCAGTCTTGGTTAGAACTGCTCCTTGCCCAAATGCAGGGGTTCACCACCCCATGCATTCAGGAATGCTGGTTGTCAGATGTTCTGCCAGGAACAGAACCTGCCATGCTGCTGTACTCCCTCCTGTTGCATTTTTCTTTCCTTGTGATGCCACTAGCAGCTTATAAACCCAGGTCTTGTTTTCCTGTAACACCAGGGGAAGAGGGTGCAAGGTGGACCGCAGATGATCCAGCTGAGCTTGGATGGCAAGAGACTATATGTCTCCACTTCCCTCTACAGTGGATGGGACAAGCAATTTTACCCAGACCTTGTCAAGTAAGAAAACTTTCTTGGATGGGAAATCCCAGGGCCAGCCACAGGCAGCTGTGCCTGCAGCAGAAGTCCATTTTCATGAGCCCCGCAGCGGAAGTGGGTGGTGATTGCACCACCTCCAAGGGCCCATTGATGTGTGCAAGAGGACTGGCTTTATTAGCTCATTGCATACTACTAACCCATATCAGGGTTTCACACACCAGTAAGAATCAGGCCACACTTAATAGGCACAACAGCCTCTGAGCATCTGTGAAATTTAACAATGTCTGATATTGAAATCATTCCTCTAATGGTGGGGGTGTGGAAGAATTCATTAGATACTAGTATTTTGAAGATGACCTAGCCTACTTCAAAGCACCCGCAAATACATTATTTTTATTACATAAAGCAGATGATTTTCCGCATGACCACATGAGGGCGTGGTGCGGCTTGCCCATCACTTGCAGTTAATGTATAACTGCACATCTAGTTATTGGCACCCTCCGGTTCATTGGCAGCTCTAAGTCAAGGTTTTCAATGGAGCAGTGTAACTCTCCGTAGGATGCTTCTGAGTGTGACCCCCAGGCCTCTGTTGGGCGGTTCAGTGTAGTGCAGTGAACCTGAAACCTTTGCCTGTCACAGTGGGCACTACAGTCTGAGTCCCAGACCAAAACAATTTTTTTGTTCCAAACACTCCTGAATACTGGTGTGCCCAAACATTGCAGCTGGGGGGCTCGTCTCCACTCTGTCTAAAAGACCTTTTGGTTAACTAGAAAATCTGGAAGAGAAGAACAAAGTGTAGGAATCTCTTAAACTAGGACACAGCCTCTTTTTTCCCCCTCCTCCCAACATCTGCTTTCTTGTTTCTTGTTCAGGGAAGGCTCTGTCATGCTGCAGATTGATGTGGACACTGTGAAAGGTGGACTGAAGGTGAATAAAAACTTCCTAGTGGATTTTGGGTCAGAACCTGATGGACCCGTCCTTGCTCATGAGATCCGCTACCCTGGTGGAGACTGCAGCTCTGATATCTGGGTCTAACTGTTGTGTGTGGGTGTCCCCGCCCCTCTCTCTCATATCCTAACTATACGTGTGAAAAAGGCATAGGTGGGTCTGATCTGCTGGGGCTCTATCCACTACAGATGTCTAGATTTCCATGGGTGCTGAGCCACAGAAGCCCTGCACCTGCTTGCACACTTGGCTGAGGCAGCCAAGTGAGTGTGTTTAGCCATGAAACATGATGTCTCGCTTACTTCTCTACCCTCCCCTATTCTTGACGGCCTGTCTATTCACTGATGGCCGTAAACTTCAAGGTGTATAACTCCCTCTGTTGTGGGAGTCCTGATGAGATGGATTTTGGCAGCTGCCTTCATGCCAATGTCTCCGAAACGATGCTACAGACCTTAACATCTGCTAGACTTCCTAAGTTGGCAGAGTTAATGGAGAGGGCAGAGCTACAATTTTGAGCACATACAATTAGGTTTAGAATTAAATTCTTCACCCCAGTCTCTGGGTCTGACAATAAGGAATCTGTGATTTGTGTGCCCAGAGCTGTAGCCAAGACTAAATACAACAAGCCTCTGACCCCCAAAGGGTCCAACAGCTCTTTGAGATGACTAGATTTTTAGTTAACTAACTTTACAAGAGATGGGATTAAACACTTTTTTCTCTTTTCTGTAAACTTTAATCATTCAAGCTTTAGGGCTTGTCTGTGCTCAAACATTAAACGGATTAAGGTAGGGTGCCAATTTAAAGCACAATAACTGAATAACTGCATGTAGGGACATCCTTATTCCAGAACAGAGAACTTGTTTCTGTTTAGCTTAATACACTTATTACTTAGTCAATGCCCTATTGCACAGTACTATGTAAACAGGATTTGATTGTAGTCTGCAAATTGGTGTCTGTTTCCTGAAGCTGGATTGTATTTCAGTTCTTGTGCAGTAATGCAGCACTTAAACTGCTTTAACAAACAAATAATAAAATTGTTCTTTGCACCAGCTAAATCCTCATGTCATAATTTTTAACTCTTCCGCATCTTTCAGGGAGCAGAAAAATGTAAGATGGTGATTCATGAATCATGTGTCTGAAAATTAAGACGACCTGTGTGCCTGAAATCTCTTACGGGGGAGACTTTCCAAAATCAATTAAAAAAAAAAATCCAGAAACCAGCTGGTACAAGGTCTTCCTGTTCCCAAAAAAACAAAGTATATTTGTGTTACTGCAGTCAAAGACACTGAAACATAGCATTTGTCTAGGAACTATATTCTCAGTTCCTGATCAGTAAAATGAGGATAATGGCACTTTGCCATACCACTGTGAGAGTAAGGGACCGGGGCATAGGCAGTCTTGCCTAGCAGTCACAGCTGGGCTGAGGTCTGCCCACCGGGACAGGAGTTGCTAGGCTGGAGTTGGAGGAATTGCAAGGTCAAGTCCCATAAACAAGAGTCAAGGTTGGTGGCTGGGGTCCAAGACTGGAGATCAGAGGTAATACCAGGTTAGAACTGAGAGGCAGGAATCCGGGTCGAAGTCAGGCTGGAGTCAGAGACCAGAGGATGAGGCGAAGTCTGGCATTTCAGCAGGCCAAGGTCTGTATGGCTGCCCAGACAACTTTCTGGGGCAACCCCTGTGGTTAAGTAGGCGGAGTTGGCCAATCAGAGGGCCACAGTGTACTGTCACTCTGGGTCTTCCTGCAGCACCTACTCTTCACAGCTCCCTGGCTGTACCTCTGCATGACCTCCTAGTGGCACTGTGGGATTATCAGCCACCCCCAAGTCCTTACACTAAGGCTTGGTCTACACTAAACCCCCAAATCGAACTAAGGTACGCAACTTCAGCTACGTGAATAACGTAGCTGAAGTCGACATACCTTAGTTCGAACTTACCCCCGTCCAGACCCGGCAGGCAGGCTCCCCCGTCGACTCCGCGTACTCCTCGCGGCGAGCAGGATTACCGGAGTCGACGGGGAGCACTTCTGAGTTCGATTTATCGCGTCCAGACTAGACGCGATAAATCGAACCCAGAAGTTCGATTGCCTGCCGCCGAACCAGCGCGGTAAGTATAGACAAGCCCTAAGGCTGGGAGGATCAATACACTAATGATTGTGAAGTGCTCAGATAGTACAGTATTGGGGGCCATATAGGTCCCATAGAGGATCTAGTGTAATCTAGTTGGAACTATTATCGGCATGATCCTTTCAGTTCTCATAGGGTTGATCTTGACTAGGATAAAAGGTAGAACAGGAGGACTTGTGGCACCTTAGAGACTAACAAATTTATTAGAGCATAAGCTTTCGTGGGCTACAACCCACTTCTTCGGATGCGATAAAAGGTGTGTGTAGAAATCGCTGTGTCGCTCTAGCATGGCCTTTAACACTGGTTATCTGGTCAAGTTGATGTTAAGAGGATATTTGGACTTCACCTTGATCAACTAGCGCATCAGTCTAGCACAGACAGGGCAGTGTAGTGCAGAATGGGGTAACTGAAACCTTCTAAATACACCTTTTAAATCTTGGTCAAGATGATCCCGGTCCCGATAAGATATTTAATATGCTCTCTACAGTTGCTCTGGATTTACACTGGTATAAATTAGATTAAACCCTCCATCTAAACAGGATCTAGTTTCTGCTCTTCCAGCGTTTTGCCATGGGCTTCCTAGACAGTGATACTGAACTCCCGCTAACTCTCCCACGTTCCCATCCTAACTCTCCTGCAAACTCTCCCACGTTCCCATCCTCACAGGTAGAGTTACATGCACCCTTTGCAGCAAACGCTTTCTGTGTATCTTGGACTCCCCTAGCTTTGGTTCCACTTGCTCCAAGCCTCTTGATGGGGTGACGACTTCTGGATGATTTTTCAGTCAGAAGATTTTTTGTTTCGGCAGTAAGATCAACTTTGAATTAAAACCTAGAGACAAACTTCAGCTCTTGCCAGCCTTCTTCCTTGGACTCCTGGATGTGATCTGCCTCCCTGGGCTGTGATAGAGCTCGTGACAGAAGGAAAACACTTCAAAGAACAAAAGATCTAAAGCATACGTCTAGGTTAGCAAGCTGCCAAGGTGAAACCTACAATTGAAGTGAATACAAAGTCCGGTGTTCTGATGTGGGGAATGTTCAGGGATGGGGGGGCAGGGAACAAAGCCTTTCACATTGATTTTAACTCAGGGAAAATAACTCACTTGCCATTTAAAATGTCAGCATTTGCCACTTATTTCCACAGAGGTCTACCCTAATGGTAGAGCACAGTGTCTCCGAGCACCAGTGGTAACTATTGCCAGACATGGAGTATTCTTTTTAAATGGCAACCTATGTCTGCATGTCACCTGCTGCGATCACCTGCTTCCTAACATTGCTCTTCAGCATTCTCTGCCAGGCAAGGACAAGTCAGTGAGGGCTGGGAAGAC
Source organism: Malaclemys terrapin pileata (assembly GCF_027887155.1). Taxonomy (NCBI): domain Eukaryota; kingdom Metazoa; phylum Chordata; order Testudines; family Emydidae; genus Malaclemys; species Malaclemys terrapin. The sequence continues at coordinate 8,456,253 of NC_071525.1, forward strand.
TCTGAAGCAGCCAGCGAGGGGTAAGAACCCCTTTAGAGTTGGATGCGTTCCTCTGCAGAGAACAAACCTTCGGAACGCTGGCAGGCCAAGCCTATTGACCCTGTTTTTGTTAGAGATGTGGTGGCTGCACTCCATTACTGCTTTCAGTTCCGCAAATCATTGTCACCTTAACCTTCTTGCCGGAGCTCTGCAAGCTGCTTCTTTCTTATCAATTACACTAGCTGCACACACTGAAATCCCCACTTCCCCTGGAAGCCAGGCATGAGTCTCAGCCCTCCACCCACCACTATCAAGAGGGAACCACTTCCCTTTTGCGGGTGGGTGATATGTAGGGGGCAGGGAGTCAGTTAGTTACCAGCTGTGTTCTCGTAACTAACGGGAGCCGAGTCATGGAGCATGGCCCCACACGGTGCTGAGTGCTGTGTGGACACATAACTGTGATGTTCTCTGCTGTCAATAATAAAGGAGAGAAGAGGTAGGTGGGGCTAGGCTGTGAAAGTGAAGACAAGTCACTTGTATTTGATGCATGGAGAAGGGGAGTCAGAGCAGGGCTGCAGAGAGAGGGGTGATGCAGTCAAAGGGGATGAGGGTGGTAAGCCAGACAAGCGATCTTCAGTGCAGCATTCTGAATGGATGGGCAGGGGGCGGGATGGGATTCATCCAGGCCGGAGAAGAGAAGGGTGCAGTGGCTGAAAAGCAGGATGATGTGGACCTGCATGGGAGCTCCAGTGGGGTGGATGACAAGGAAAGGCCAAATCTTAAAGATAGGATGCAGGAAGAATTGGCAACTTTTAGACGCCTCCTGAATGTAAGGATGTAGAGAGAGGGCCAAGTTGAAGGTAGGGTGCCGAGGTTATGGGTCTGAGTTAGGGTTGCCAACTTCTTAATCACATAAAACCGAACCCCCCTGCCCCACCCCACCCTTTCTCCTAGGCCCCGCCCATCCCCTGCCCCTTCTCCACCAGCCTCTGGGAATGCAAGCACTGCCTCCCACGTGCGCTCCCACCCCCGGCTTCTTCGCTCGCTCGGTACAGGTCAACAATAGGCTCACACCAACCCCCGAGTCCTCCGGAGCACCCAGCCTGTTCCACCGATCATTCACAGATCTCTTAGAGCCTCTCCTCCCAAAGGAACAGCACACGCCCACTGATTCACGCTGCTTACCACACAGCACTCACATGTATTTATAGTGAAAACAAGAATACGTTTATTAACAAAGAACAGAGTCAAGTGATAGAAAGTAAGACTTTTGGAAACAAACCATAACCCACTTTTTAGAGCCTAATCTTTACTCGCAAGGCATTCCCCTGTCCCCTACAGGATCGCTTACCCCAAGACCTTTTCCCAGTGTTTTCAACCATTTTGGGTGAGCTCCCTTCTCATAAAGATCAAGCCTGCTGGAAGCTTGGCCTCCCGGATGGAAGGAATACCTGGGGGCTCACCTGCACAGCAGTTATAGTTTCAAAAGTTCATTCTGTCTCCTAACCAGGATCACACTTGTTTGCTTTTTCCTGCAGCCCCCACAATCTATTGATTAACATTTTGCTCAGAATGTAAATGTGGGGCCCTGGTGAACCATTCAACACTGTACTCAATTTGCATGTGACCAGCCAGAGTGCAATAAACCCCTCATCCTCGCTGCCTGAGAGGAGTGTGTGGATCACCTTTTGGTGACCTGCCTTAATTCACAGACCTGTAGGGAATAATTTTTAGCATCTAGACATTACTAAGGCCCCACTTAATTTGCAATACTGCGGAAATTGCAGATCCCGCAATATTAGGTTTCCATCGCAATTTTGATTTTAATTAGTTTACTTTGCACAGTCCACAATTTTGCACACATTTTGAGGTTTGCAACACGCACTTTACGCCCCCATTAGTACAGGAGAACGCCATTTACCTGAGCAGACAGCAATTGGGGCTCTGGCAGTCACCCCCGCACATTAATGACTGTAATATAGTGGCAGCAAAATGTCTGATATCAAAAAACATTTACCAGGCATAGCATAATACTTGAGTGTTTATATTATTCCAGCACATTTTTCTTAAGCAAATAGGGCTTCTCTGGCTTGTCCAAATTACCGCAATTAATACAGGTCCATTATTACTTTTCTACGATTTTCCATGTCTTGTCCACAACTCAGCTGCAATTATTTGAAAATCTTCTCACGATACAAGTAGAGCCTTAGGTATTACTCTTCACAGATGTTCCACACATACATCACACAATGATTCTGCTGACCAGTGCATAGGCACTAACTCTGTGGGTGCTCTGTGGCTGGAGCACCACAGAAAAAAAATAGGGGGTGCTCTGCACCCACCAGCCACAGCTGTTTGGTGGCACCTCCAATCAGCAGTTTGGCAGCGCACCCCATTAGCTGATTGGCGGTGCCACCAAATAAGTGTTTGGCAGCGGAGGAAGGGATCTGGCGGGGGGCAGAGAGCAGCAAGCGGATGGGGTCTCGGGGAGGGGGCAGGGCGGGGGTGCAAAGAGGTGGAGTGAGGATGGGGCCTTGGGGGAGAGGGTGAAGTAGGAGCGGGGCCCTGGGGAAAAGAAAAACTCAGCACCTATGGACCAGTGAGACACATGCTTTCATCAGAGACTTTATCTTACATTCTTTGGCAGACTAGCATGTAAATATCAGACCCAGAGGATCCCTGTAACCTTTATGTACCCCTCTGCCAGTTGGCATCAAGGGGTCCTTGGGCCACAATGAGTGGGTAGGCCGATCTGTGGGTCATCAGCCTCAGAGGGTAAATGAAGTTCTGCTTGCAAACAAGCTCACCCAGCGACAAGGGTATAGAGCAGTGGCTCTCAACCTTTGCAGACTACTGTATCCCTTTCAAGAGTCTGATTTGTCTTGTGTACCCCCAAGTTTCACCTCACTTAAAAACGTACAAAATCAGACATAAAACTACAAAAGTGTCCCAGCCCACTATTACTAAACAATTGCTTCCTTTCTCATTACCACCATCAAATAAATCAATTGGAATATAAATATTGTACTTACATTTCAGTGTATTGTATAGAGAGCAGTATAAACAAGTCATTGTCTATGAAATTTTAGTTTGTACAGACGTCACTAGTGCTTTTTATGTAGCCTGTTAAACTAGGCAAATATCTCGATGAGTTGATGTTCCCTTTGGAAGACCTCTGAAACCCCCCAGGGGTACACGGACCCCTGATTGAGAACCACTGGTGTAGAAGAAGAAGAGAAAGGGGCCAAGGACAGAGCCCTGAGGAACCCGCATAGGAAACTGGAGGGATGATGAAGAGGCTCCTCTGAATTAACCAACGCTGAAGCAATGCTATTGTATTTGCCCTTCTAGCAATGAGCACAGGCCTGGCATGTAGGGAAATTACAAAGACATACGGTAGAAAGGAGATTAGAACAGAACAAATATGTTTGCAGCTTGCTGGAGGGAGAAATGGCCTTAAGGGGTATACTCTTGTTGTCAAAGAAAGAGAGAGCCTGGAATTCAAGGCCTGAGGCCTGAACCAAAGTCAGCAATAGCCAGGCTATAAGCAAAAGTCAGGTCCTGTCATAAACCAAACGCCTGTTTACACGTTTGCTGTCCGGTACATGAACTTGGCAAAAACATGCCTGGGATTGCTAAAAACACAGTCATTCCTAAGAAGTCCTAGGCACTAGGTATTCATGTAAACACATTTCACAAGACTAGTACAAGCACACCCAACATAAAGTTATGGTATGGACACATTCCTGGAAAATGGTATAGAAACACACCGACCTCAAGTAAGACAAGGATGGGAGGACAGATTATGAATGGGGATGTTTTGTTTGAGCCGGCAGGTACAAGGTGTAGGGTTGGTAAGTTTCCGTGTCAGAAGTGTCATATGTCACTGTTTGTATTAACATATAAAAGAGAAATCACAGGAGGGGAGCCTTGTCCGGCCTAGGGGGCAGCAGAAAGTCCCGGTGCTGAATTCGCTGGTCTATTGTGACGGGCATACATGTGTTAGCATACCTGTAACCATTTGCCCGGGCACTAGAACCGTGCTTCGTTAGCAATAAACCTGGCCGAGCCTTCGCCATCAAACCGAGTCTGTGGTCTTTGAGTAATACTATCAAGGTCTGCTGGGCTGGCGATCAGCACCCAGCTGTCAGGGCACATGGGGAAAAAACACATGCATGCCAACTACCACCACCTGCTCGGGGTGGCTGATGCCAGTGAATGGGTGCTGCTGCTTGAGGAGGGGAGCAAATTGCAGAAGGTACAAGCAGTGATCTCTGCAGTGAATGCTACTGGCGCAAGCAGAGAGGGGCCTGGCACGGAAGAAGTGTAAAAATGAAGTGTAAAAACAGTTTAAAAACAAACACCTTTCTGATCTCACGCACCATGTAAACTCTCTACTCCTAGTCTGGTTTCATCAGCAAAATGCAGGGCGAGGTGCATTTCAGCCCGGAGCAGCTGTGCGTGACTGGAGGAGCCAGTCACCTGAGCATAAGCCAAGGAGACAGGAGCTCTAGTTCTGGCAAAGCTCCGTCTCCAGCTTTATGTTGTTTGTTTTAAATCCTGACCAGTCAGCAGTTTTCAGAACAAGTGCCAGCGAGTGACTGGTGGGGCCTCCAGGATGTCTGGCACTCAGATAAACACCTTGGTAGTTGGATGAAGACCCCTTGGCTCTGCAAAATAAGGTGCCCATTTTTAACAGAGAGGGTGATTAACCTTTGGAGCAACTTACCTAGGGACACGGTGAATTCTCTGTCATGTAAAGTCTTTAAATCAAGACTGGATGCCTTCCTAAAAGATATGCTACAGCTCAACCAGAAGTTATGGGTTTGATGCAGAAATTGGATGAGGTTCTTTGGCTTATGTTTTGCAGGAGCTCAGAGTAGATGAGCTGGCCTGAAAGATTATCTAAATTGGGCTTTGGAGGGCAAAACTAGGCTCCTGTTTCAAGGGGTGTCTGATGCTCATGCTGGAATGAAAGAAAACCTGCAGGAAAGTTCAAACTTTTTTCAAACAAGGTTGAGTGCGAGAGTTGGGAAGATTCTGATTTTATCCAGACTGTATTCACCCTAGTGCCATGGGACTACGAACTCACTATGGGGAACTGGTCAGCTTTAAGGTTGGTATCCATGCCAAAGATTCTGGAACCCATGTTACTTATTGAAATAGATTATCAATAAGTCCGTCAATGTTCTTTCAAATCTAGCAGTGTTCCTGTCTGGCCACTAGTTATGGGAGGACTACAAAAAGGTTGTGTCGACCACCATCCTGGGTCATGCAATTGTCTCTTTGATCTATCCCAGGTCCAGCGGCCTGATGTCTGGGGAAGACAAAGCCAACCACCCAGGTTTCCAATTTTATACATGTTATTAATGAAACGAAAGCATAAATAAAGTCCATATAAACAAATCAGATTAAAAGAAAGTGAGTAAGATCAAATGAATCGAGTTTGCAGGTTGTGGGAAGAAACAGTTCCTTATAAGCTTTGTGTCATAATTTAGCAAGAGGGAGTTTTCTTTAGCCATCAGCTTCAAAAGCAATAAGGTATTCTCACTCTCAATGCCACTTGATAGATTTATGCTTCAGCCAAATAGGGGTTAGAGGGAGGGTCAAATTGCTCCCAACTTGAAGGCAATATGGAGACTACATCTCTGGCAAATCAGAATGAAGCACTCCCCATTTGAAATCATGGGCATTACCCAGAGGGATTTGATGAGGTCACCTTTATGACATGAACCTCCTTGTTCCAGTAATTTTGGGCTCGAAAAGTCCACATATCTATAAGTTTACCTAGTCAGTCAGTAGGTCTATAGGTAATCTGAGCCATGTGAGATCACATGTCAGACATAGAGACGTCATCTCTACCATCTTACAAAAGCCCTGACTCAAAAATGATCTAAAAACTGCAAAGTTAGCAACAAATTGGAACTGAAATTGTAGAAAAAACACAAATCATACATTCCTTCCACCCATGCACTGAGAGAGAGTTCCTGTTTCAGACAGATGCTTATAACTTCCTCTTGCATATTTGACTACGCAGTAAAACTCAACTTTGAACAGCATTTTTGGCACATGCAATGTGGATGAAAAGTCAGATTTTTGCTTGGTCAGAGCCACAAGACTTTAAAATAAAAATATTGGGGTTTGATTTTTTTATATATATTTTGTTGATATACAAGGCCAGTCTGCCTCACAGCCAATACTAACCCTGGGCTTACGCCTTCTCAAATGTCCCAAGAATCAGCACTTTTGAGTTGGATTTGGTGTCCCCTCCCCCTCACTTGGAGGGTTAAGGAATCCACAGCATTTTGAATTTCTGGCATGAGTCACTTATTTTGGGACTTTGTCACACCTCCATCCTGGATTAGGGCCCAGGCAGGCCTTGGCTCCTTAGACTGGCTGACCTTAGATGAACGTGGGCATGCATGTCCAGCATGTGAAAAGTGCCTAAACTTTATTTTTATAAATCTCTGGTGTTTGCACTAGTGTAATGTCCCTACCTGGGTTCTGGACACAGAAGCAGCTGACAGAAAGAGATGACCTAGGAGCTCTAAATTCAGAGCATCATAACCACCTGATTCAGGTTCTGTGGGTCTGATCCTGACGTTCTCACCTGAGCGCTGGGCGAAAGGAGTGGGCATCGGGGACACTCTAGCAGGGATTTGGATTGGGACCCCTGTTATGATTTGTGGGGCAGGAAACCTGGCCGCTTAGCTTTGGTTCCATTTGCCCCAAACCTCTTGGCAACATGCTCTTGCATTTCCACTCCCTGTGTGAGGTGCTCTACTTCGGCCTGTCTTCTCTAATGCAGACCTGGAGCCATGTGGAACAAATAATAATGAAACCCTACCAAAACAAACCACTCCAATGCACGACGGGGAGAGGATGAGCGAGAGGGAGCTGTGCACAATGGGGTTAGTCATATTGCTTAGCTGGAAGGTGCTTAGATATGACAGCAATGAGGTGGGGTAAGAACAGAATAGGTGGTTGTGATGGAGGTGCCAGGATATTTCCCCCGGGGTGTGGGAGGCAGTATCTGCCACCTAATGGGTGCCACTCCTGGTGGGGTAGGGGAACCCGGGCCCTCTCACTCTGCCAGGTTCCAACCCAGGGGGCTGGGAGAGTGGTTTGGCTTCGTTCACCCTGGTGGTGCCTTGCACCACCCTCAGGTCAGCTTCCCCGGATCATGGCTTCCCTCCCGCTGCATCCCAGCCAGCCGCCATCCATCCCTGGAGAGCGCTTTCGGACTTCCAGCCCTGGTCCCATTCTCCGGGTGCTGCAGCTCCCCCATTCACAGGCTCGGCTCATGTCCTTCCCTGGACCTCCCAGAGCACATCCTTCTACCTGGCCTGCCAGCCCCAGACTGAGTGCCTGACTGCCTTCTAAACGTCGTCGCCTCCAACCCCAGGATGCTGGGCATGGATGGAAGGGTGGGGCTTCCTTAGCCCAGAGTTGCTCGTTAACCCCCTCCTGTCCAGTGTGGGGTTTATATACCCCATCACACACCCCACAGATGTAGGTGCCAAGTTATTTCCCTGTCCCCCTAGATCTTGCTGCCAGAGGAAGGGGAAAATGAGGTCAGACTGAGGAACCACTGATGCAGTGGGAGATTGGCTGTGGGCAAATAGCTTCCTCCCAGTGTGGTACCCTCTGCATAGGACGTGGAGCTGGTTTAGATGCTGGCTGCCCTCCTGCTGATAGAAGGAGGGGGGGAGATGAGGGTCTGGGCCCAACCCTGCGGCTTGCTGAGGCATATTGAAAATGTTGGAAAAAATGACAAGCGGTCACCTTAAATTCTAAGGGTTTTCCTGGTCCTGCATGCAGACCAGGGGACTCTGTAGGGAAGCATGTGATCAGAGTCAGTTCTGCAGACAGACAGCCTACAATAAAGTGGGGTGGGTTTTTTTTAGGGAGCAGCCTGCTTTGTCTCTTTCTGTTTTTGATTCTTATCTGTCAGGGTTCTGAATACCAAGAAATAAAGTTGTGTTACAATGCAATCTTCCAGCAAAGATATATGTATGTTTTTATCTAACCTCTCTGTTTGTAGTCCATGATCATAGGACTGACCTTGCTTGGGCCTGCTGCCCTGCTACCACACCCCTTTGGGCAGCCATTCACACCAGCAGAGGTGCCGTTTTCCTGAGTGCTCGACCCCCACTCTGCCCCAGGCCCCGTCCCCACTCCACCCCTTCCCCCCAGAGCCTGCTGCGTGCCGCTGAACAGCTGATTGTGGTGGTCAGGAGGTGCTGGGAGGGAGGGGGAGGAGCTGATTGGCAGGGCTGCCTGTGGTTGCTGAGCACCCACTTTTTTTTTCCATGGGTGCTCCAGCCCCGAAGCACCCAAGCACAGCAGCACATAGTGGCTGTAAAACGCTGGTCCTTGCAGCCTGGCAGCACTTGCTTTGCACAGGTGCCAGTGCGGTGTTGCCCATGCTTGTGATCTGCCGTGTTTTTCTTGACGCGCCATCTCCCAGAGTCACGTGACTACGTGAGGCTTGCCGCTTCCAGTGTTGAAACAAAGCGTGGCCCGTGTATTGGTAGAGAAACACTTGATCTCTAAAGGCCAGAAACAGACAGACACAACCCCACAAGGCAGACACAACCCCACCTACGCTTTGTCTTAAAATTCATGATTAAAAAAACCCTCATCATTTTGGGGGCAGGGTTCTGATGTATTTTTTGGTACCACCTCCCACCCCTCACCCCCAGCCTTCAAAAATCCTGAAGTCAAGCCTCCAAAAATAATGAGAGTTGCGTAAAAACAATGAGTTTGTTTTGGAAATAATACATTTGGGCCTTGCGTTATTCATCTGCTGCTTTCTGAACTTTTCGGGGGCCCTTCGGCCACGTTTGCATGCCTTCCTCTGCAACCAGGAGAGCTAGAGATAGAACGAAAGCTGAGCGGCTCCCCTAATCACATGCCTCCGGGAGCTGGGGCTTTAAAAACAACTCCAGATAACGCCGGTTTGGGATGCATGGTGCTGTCCTTGGCGGGTCAGGCATTGCTGGCCGGATCAGAGAGACCTGCTTTATTGTGAGGGATGGGGTGGTGTTAGTTTTGCAGCCAGGCTCAGGCCCGGCCTCTGGCAGGGGACAGCCCTTGCAGCGGTGACCCCCAGCTGCCCCGTGAGCAAAACCTTCCCACCCACCTGCATTGCAACTTTCCCTCCCAACTTCCTCCTCCAGCCGCCCCTCCCTTTACCAATCCGCAGCTTGTTACTAGGCAGAGTTGAAATCCAGCCGGCCAATCAACAGACAACTCTGATTTGTATCCGGGTAGAAAAGCCAGCCGCAGCCAATCATATTAATGAAAGGCCAAAGTCTCCGGGCAGCTCCGAGGGGTGTGAGCCAATCAGAAAAACACACCGGCAATCAGGGGATTTTGGGGTGGGTTTTTTATCCCCCCCCCCCCCCTGCAAGGCTAGTTGGTGCTTAGGTACTTTCTTTTTCTGTTTTGTAATTGCCCATGCCTGTAGTGGGTGCTTGGCGAGGGGGGGCGAGCCAGGGGCTTGAAGCATGTTGCAGGGGCGCTCTTGCAAACCGGGGCTGCAAGGCTGGGACTGAAAGGGCAGGTTGGCGGTGGACTCGGCGCCCGGGGTGCGTGCCTACTTCTCCGTTCCTGCAAACGCCCCTTGGGCAATTTGCCTCGCTCTAGAGGGGGGTTGTGGCGACCCGGAGAGCTGGGAGTAGGTGAGTTGCCTTTGTTTTGTCCCCAATCTCTTTCTTGCTTTGCAACATAGTCAAGGCTGGGGGTGGGAAGGTTACAAAGTACCGGGCGCTTCCCGAGAGAGGAAATCGGTCTTGCAAAATCGTCATCAAAGGAGGGCCCAAGAATCTGCTTCTCCAAACCGAAAACCGTAGTCTTAGTTGGGCCACGCTGTGTCTGGGCATTGCGGCTGCTGTCCGACCTTGGGACCGCGTGGAGGTGCGAAATTTCAGCCCCCCCCCCCCTGAAAATAAAAGATGAGATCTGGAAACACCGGTTGCAAAATAAAAATTGAGAGCGGAGGAGGGAGATTTCCCCAGCCTGGGGAGAGCGCGAATTGGCAGGTCTGAAGCTGGGGCTCCTAGTCCAACTGCAGATATTTAAATCTCCCTCTTCGTGGGATTTCCCCCCCACACTCCCCCCTGGGGCATTCCAGCCGTTAATTGATTTCCTCTCCGTGGGAGCACCTCTCCCTGAAGAAGGAAATCTAGATATAGGATCTGTAGCTAACCAGGCTACTCCGGAGCTAAGGTTTGCAGAATTGTAGCATTGCATGCAAATTTCTTGTAAAAACTAATAATTAAATTAGCTCCAGTCTTCTGTTGAATGCAGGGTTATTAATGGAGCTTCCTTGAGCTGTGCTGAATTCTCACTTTCGCGATTAAACAGGGGAAAAACTCAGCAAAAACCTTATGGGCTTGCTCATTTGATTTGATTTTTGTTATTTATTTGTTTGGAAGGGAAATAGGACAAGAAGAAGAAGAACGCTGTCTGGCGCAGGTAGTCGGAGCTGGGGCTGAGTGTCAGGACTCCTGGGTTCAATTCCTGGCCCTAGGAGGGAGTGCGGTCTAGTGGTCAGAACAGGGGAACTTGGCATTGGGACTGCAGCGTTCTGTTCCCAGCGCTGACACCCACCAACTTGCTGGGCGACCATGGGAAAATCACTTGACATAAGAAAGCGTTATTTCTTCAGTGTTCTCCGCTTGAGTTCTATGTCCATATTATTGACGTTGATTTTTTTTACTTCTTGATTAGTTTAACATTGCGATAGTGTCCAGTCGCCTCAGTCAGCATCTGTGTTAGGTGCTGTACAAACTCGTAGGAATGGTTTACAATCTAAGCCCACAGACCCGATTCCAGGGTCGGGACCTACCAGGAAAAGTGTGTGTGTGGGGGGAGAGATCCTAATTGTTTGGAGTCTTTAATGACCACATGACACTTTTTGCAAGAATCTAGGCCCCGGTGTCAAATTCCGGCAGGGGTTATTGCATTCATTCAAGGCTAGGGAACTCTTTCCAGGCAGAGCTCTGTCTCCACGTGGAGCGCCTCTGCCTTTCATGTCTCTCTGTGCTACTCTCCTTTCAGAATTAGGAGCCAAAATTCCCTTTCATGCTTTCAGTGGGATTCTCCTTCCCTCACGCTTCCTCTCCTTGGCCCTTATCCCGCAATGCGACCCTCTAACTGCTCTGTTTAAGTTGATGGGCATTGAGGGTGTTGAACACCTTATTTGGGGGCCTAAATGCAGATGTGGGGGCCCTAGAGTTAGGCCCCCAAGTTAGATGACATCAGCCTTTGCTCCCAGCTCTCCTAACCAGCCTTACAAGCGTGAGTTGTATTTTCACGCATTTATTTAATTGCAAAATGACTCCCTGTATTGTGACAGCATCTATAAGCCCCAGTCGCACACAAGGTGTGAGGTGCTGCACAAACATAGGACTCTGCCTTTGGACCGCTGCCTCGTCAGCGACACCTGACTCACCCTAAGCTGTCAGGTTTCTCCCCAAGCAGCAGGGAGAAGGGGCCGGGCGCTCGGTTGTAATAACAAATGGCACTTCTGCACCGGTCGGGTGGCCGTCTGCTGCGGGGCAATCTGTTCTGGGCTGCTTTTTTCACGGCTCTTGTCTTTTAGGCAGTCGCTGAATGTCATGGCTGACGACAAAGCTGGTCCCAAGGTCTCTAAAAAGGGAAGCTCGCAGTCTGGAAACTCCCGAGGGGATGCCACGGAGCCCAGCACCCTGTTACAGAAACTGAAGAGCACCATCTCGTAAGGGCAGCATCTCCCTCTCGCTTTTTGATGGCCGGCTTCTTAGGTGGTAGTGAAAGGGGCTGGCTGCCCAGCCTCGGAGACGTTGCGTTGCTCTGCACCTTAGGTGTTGTTATCTCTTTGAATTGTGGTAGTGTCAGGATCTCGTAGTGCTTGGTGCTGTGTGCGATTGATTAGTACAGGCCAACTCCAGCACCCGCACGCTAAACCCTACAACCGAAACGAGACCGAAACGAGACCGAAGTATCACAGCCCACAGGGACCCTCACCCCCCCCCCCCCAACGTCCCTGCTAATCTGGCCTGGGAGAAAATTCCTTCCTGATCCCACATCTAGCTGTCCGTTAGATGTAAATGATGCTCAAGGTCTTTAAATATTAACAGGCAAAGTGTTTTGCTGTGGCGCAATGAGGGTTGCTGTCCACATGCAACATGCCTGACTGAAACCCACATGAGCAAGGAAAAGAAAAAGTCAAGCCACGTGGCCCTACATGCTCCACCCACAGACACGCTGCTTTCCCTTACCGCTACCCCAGCCCACACATGGTAACCTTAACTCTGCCCTGACATAGCCTCCCCTCCTTCACACTGGCCTCCTTTGTAAAGTGCTTGGAGATTGATGGATGAAAAGCACTATATTAAAAACTAGTCAGTGTTGTTATTTGCTAGGTGAAAGCCCACATTGTCATATGGATGTAATTCCTGAAGAGTAAAAACAAACAAACCTGAAAGTGGCGGAGAACTTAAAAATTGGAAGGTAACCGGCAATGATTCAACCGGTGATACGCTGAACAAAAAGAGCTGTTCAGCCCTGTTTGTAGCTGTGTCCGTCGCTTCACACCCACTCTGGTCCTCAGTAGACCCTGAGCGTGTGATGATTTGGTGACGCTGACTCAGCCAACATTCTAGGCTTCAGAGTGATACACAGGCAGATACGCAGACCCTGGACTCTGATTACCAATTTATCCCCTCCTGACACTATTTGTTGTGAGTGTTTGGTGCAGAGGTGTGACAGAGTGGGTAGTTTCTGTAATATTTTTATGAATCCTAGGTATGCCTCAGTTTCCCTCTTGCTACCCAGTGGTTTAACCCTGCTCCTGGAACAGGGCAGGAGGGGCGTGTGTCACCTCACTGTCTGGGGGGGAATGAATAGAGTCAGTAAAGAACTGGCTCAAACCAACCCAAGTCAGAGTGTCCAGCAAGACAAAGAGATGCCCCAAGGACTGAACGCCTAACAGCAGGAAATCCCCGCAGGCTGGACCGGGGACTGAGCTGGAGAACAAGGTGTCAGGTGACTGGAGGAAGGGCGACCCTTTTGGAGGAACTCAGGAGCCTGGAGCTGGGGAGATAAAGAGGGAACACGGAACGAGAGCCAGAGGTGGAGTCCATCACAGCTTGGCTGGCTCATCAGGGCACTGGTTTAACCAGAGTGGACTATGGCATAACTTCTGCCTCTCTGTGCTACCCCAAGGACATTCAGATTCTGTAGCCAGGTGACTCATCAGTGGTTCCCTTGTTCCGAAAAAGGCTGCCTGTGTTGCTGTAAATACTCCCTGAGAGCACGGTGCAGGCCCAGTACAAGCCTCCCGTAGGAGTTTGGCTTGACTGGATTCGCTCCAGGGAGCCATGGAGAGGGACAGGGAACGCTGGAGCTAAAGAACCAGTCTTGGAGGCCACGGGCCTGCCTCTGTGGATCTGTGTGGGTCCTTGGGGGTCACTCCCAGGAGACTACTTACAGGCTGGGACATAGCCCAGAAATCATGACTCCGTGAGTGGTGGTGTGTTGGGGGAGGGCAGTTTGGTAAAGGGGGTGACAAAAGGCTCACACCCCGAGTGTGCAGGGCCATCTTAATGACTTCAGAGTCCCCTGGGCACAGTGTATCTTGGGGAGGGGCAGGGGGGACCCTACCACATTACAGTAGAAAATAAATAGTAATTCTTGCCTGTAAAATGTTATTGGGAAATAAAACACGATGTAGCGGTAACAGAAAAAGTGTTGAATGTGTTCTGCTCATTTAAAAACATCTGCAGGCAGCAAAGCGACAACTGACCTCTGAAAATCCAATTTCCTGAATCACTCCAGACTCAATATTCATCATAGATTCAATTAAAAAAAAAAATTCTTACACATCACTGCTGGGGCCCCCTTTGTGTCGTGGGCCCTGGGCACATGCCCAGTTTGCCCATGCCTTAAGCTGTCCCTGCTGGTGCGAGTAGGGCAGTGTTAAGGTGTTTCGGTGGATGGTAGTTGTAGCAAGGGAAAAGAATATGCCTATGGGTGGAGGAATAGAGGGGATGTACGATTAGGTGGCTTAACATTTCATTGCTTGTGTGGGTTTGAGTCAGGTAGGCTGTGTGTGTGTGTAACAAGCCTAAACGTTTCCCAACAAAGCTTTTTGCCTGTTAATTTCCTAGTTTGTTAATCCTTAAGCGGATGCGTCTTTGGCGGGGAAGTGGATCTGTGGGATGGATGTAAAAGCAACTGCTGACTGAGAAGACGTTCTGTTACAGCACATGAAAGCTTTCTCTGTTCTGCACAGAGGCTGTGCTTTGACGCCAATGTACTGGAGGCAGCAGTGGGGTTTGGCTGGGCACCCAAGAGGTGTTTTCCATCCCTGTGGTTCTGCTTAGCACAGGGAGTGCTGTACAGTCCTGCTTCATAACCTAACTGACGCTTTATTTTTTCTCCTGTTTTAAACAGCAAATCCGTGCAGAACAAAGTGGACAGCATTCTGGTGAGTGTCTTGAGCAGCTCTTACATTGCTTAAAAGCCCTGTAGCGTAGAGACCAGCGCCCGTGAGTGTCAACCCTGGATCTTCCCTCAATGGCAACATCCCATGCTGCTCTGCTTCATCATACTGGCTCAGTCCCTCAGTTCTACCTAATCCTGTCATCCTGCCATAATGGATCCATTCAGTGGTTCAGTCAGTCCAGGATCCGATCTCCAGGAGGAGCAGTGAGCAATGCATGATCTTTCAGAGCAAATCAGACCATCCTCCCCCGGGCAGCCCTTGTATTGCTAAATAGAGGGGTGGGAGAAGGCGTGCGTCCTTCCTGACCCCTTCATTGGTCAAGTCATGGCCTGATGCATACGATTTTATTTACCTTGCCTTGCCCAGCAGCAAACATAATTATTGGTCATAGAATCTTATCTGCTAAGAAATCTTTTTAGTCATGGCAGTTAGCAAAGTAATTGAACATCTAGTTGTTTTGCCACCTCCTTTGAGTCTCTAACCATTTTGTCCCTTCCGTCCCACGTCCCTGCCGACAATAGCAAGATGTGCAGAAATTTTCCGACAACGATAAACTCTACCTGTACCTACAGCTGCCGTCTGGTCCGAGTTCTGGGGAAAAAAGGTAGGGAACGGACCAAGATACCATTGTGCCTTGTCTTTCACTACAGAGTGGTTCAGTGGTTAGCGCAGGAGGAGATTGGGGATCAGGATTCCTGGGGACTGTTGCCAGTTCTGGGAAGGGAGTGCAAGAGTTCTGGGCAGTTGGACCCTTGGGTTCTGTTGCCGGTTCTTGGAGGGATCATGGCCTGGTGATCTAAGCAGCATGACTGGGTTCTCTTCAAGCTGATGCCACTGATTCACTGTAACTCAGTTTTCCCATGTATTACCCCCCACCCATTTTATATTACTTCCCAGCCTCATGGGTATGGGAGGGAAGGAGTCTCCAAATAATGCCTATGATCCTCTGTAAGTTGCTACAGAGAGGAATGTAGGCCTGGCCTGGCAACCTTTCTCAGTCTGCCCCCACTGATGCTGTCTCTGTGCTAATGAATGTTGTCTCTAATTTGATCATGTCTGCTTACCCCGTGGGAGCAGCAGCTTGGACCTGAGCTCCCTGAGCACTGCTGAGCACATGCATGCGTGCAACTGGATCCGGAATCACCTGGAGGAACACACGGACACGTGCCTCCCCAAGCAGGATGTCTACGACACCTACAAGTGAGCGTGCGCACAGGGCCCAGCGGGAGCCAATGCAGCCAGCGGCCTTGCGTCGCAAACCCTCTGGATCTTGCAGGCTAAGCAGGGACTGGCTGCATCAGTTCTTGACTGGGAGGCCTTTGATTTCCAGCCTCGGTTCATTCATCGTCAGTTTGTACCCATAACATCCTGGATTACCAGCTCCTTGGGGCAGGGACTGTCTCTTTGTTCTGCGACTGTACAATGTCTAGCGCTGGTCCATGTCTGGGGTTCCTAAGTGCTACTGTAATACACCTAATAAATAATCCTGACCAAATGCCAACTCTGCTAGTGAGGCTCAGCGTTACTAATTCCCAATGGTGTTTCAGAGACACACGCAGATATTATCCTCCACGTCAGCGTAGGACCACACCCTGCTGTTCTTACTTAGGCAATGGATTTTTTGCCCGAGTCAGAATTGTAGCACCAGGCTGTAATGTGTAGGGCAGCTGTTAAAATGCCGTTTCACCCAGAGGTGGCTGCATTTCAGTGGTGGAGAGTGATTTCCCTCTGTATAGGGAGTAGATCACGTTGAGTTTGCGGAGGCTGAGTTTACAAAGACCCTCTGTGATAAACGTAATATGACTTAACTAGAAGAGGGGCCAGCACCCAGTGTTCAGAACTGCTGGTGATAATCCACAGGGAAGCAATTGAATGCCCGGCCAAGACAATAGTATCAAGTGCAGGACCTTGGCTATTGGGATGAAACTCTCTCGCCTCTGACCCCTCTCTCTGTCTCACCCCGCAGGCGATACTGTGATAACCTCTGTTGTCGCCCTCTGAGTGCTGCTAACTTCGGGAAGATCATCCGGGAGATCTTCCCAAACATCAAAGCCAGAAGACTGGGAGGACGAGGACAATCGAAATATCCTTGTATGCTAAATAACCACTGTCTACACCTCAAAGAACTAGCCCATGCAAAGGGACGATGTCAGCTTCGTTTTGTGTGGACAGGGTTGGCTTCTTTTAAAATTTAAAGAACGAGAATGGGAATGATTTGTTTTTAATTGATTGGTCCTTACCTTTTGCAGCACCACAGGGGAATGGAGCGGTTGGAGCAGGGAACTGGGGGCAGGTCTCCTGGATTGTATTCCTAGTTCTGGCAGGAAAGTGGTGTCTAGTGGTTAGAGCAGGGGGGCTGGGAGACAGGCGTCTGGGAGGGGGGTGGTAGTGAATGACTGAAATAAGAAACTGCATGTCAGGACTCCTGGGTTCTGTTCCCAGCTCTCATTAACAAAGTGCTGTGGGATCCTCTAGCACAGAGGTTCTCAAACTTCATTGTACCGTGACCCTTCTGACAACAAAAATTACTTCACGACCCCGGGAGGGGGGACTGAAGCCTGAGCCTGCCCAAGCCCCACCGCCCCTGGTGGGGGGCGGGGGGGGCAAAGTCCGAGCCTCACTGCTCTGGGTAGGGGGGCCAAAACTGAAGCTCAAGGGCTTCAACCGCAGGCAGGGGGTCTGCAACCTGGGCCCCGCCGCCCAGGGCTGAAGCCTTCAAGCTTTGGTTTCAGCTCTGGGCAGTAGGACTTGGGCTTCAGGCCTGGGCCCCAGCAAGTCTAAGCCAGCCCTGCCGACCCCATTCAAAGGGGGTCACAACCCACTTTGGGGTCCCGACCCACCGTTTGAGAACCAGTGCTCTAGCAAAACAAAAACAATGAGGAGTCCGGTGGCACCTTAAAGACTAACAGATTTATTTGGGCATAATCTTTCGTGGGTCAAAAACCCACTTCTTCAGATGCATGGAGTGAAAATTACAGATACAGGGCCAATTCAGTCAGGGTGGATATGGGCCACTCCCAATAATTGATGAGGAGGGGTCAATACCAAGAGAGGGAAAATTGCTTTTGTAGTGAGCCAGCCACTCCCAGACCCTATTTAAGCCCAAATTAATGGTGTTACATTTGCAAATGAATTGTAGCTCTGCAGTTCCTCTTTGAAGTCTGTTTTTGAAGTTTTTTGTTGAAGGATGGTTACTTTTAAATCTGTTATTGAATGTCCAGGGAGATTGAAGTGTTCTCCTCCTGGCTTTTGTATGTTACCATTCCTGATGTCTGATTTGTGTCCATTGGATACAGACTAACAGGGCTACCCCTCTCATATCTAGCAAAACAGTGTTGCCAACTCTCATGGTATTTGGCAGTTACCTTAAAGCCCCGGCTCTTAGAATCATGTGATTCCATGAGAAACCTGGCTTTCCTATGACAACCTCCACCCCAAGTTTTTAGCTCTCATAGTTGCTAAGAAAAGCTTGTCAATGCAAACCCTAAAGGCGCAAAAACCAGAAGGCAAATAAAAAAGAACCCAATTTTATTATTATTTTTAGATCTGGTGATTTTTTGGGGGGTGTCTGACTCATAATGGTTGAACATGTGGGATTGGCAGTACTGTTACTGTAGAACACACTTTGGGATCCTCTGATGAAAGCTAATACAAAAGGAAATGTATCATCTTTAAACCCCTGATAGATTTTTAAGTAGGGCTGTCGATTAATTGCAGTTAATTCACATGATTTAACTCAAAAAAATTAATTGCGATTAAAAAAATTAATTGCGATTAATCGCAGTTTTAATCACACTGTTAAACAATAGAACGCCAGCTGAAATTTATTAAATATTTTAGATGTTTTTCTACGTTTTCAAATATTTGAAATTTACAACACAGAATACAAAGTGTACAGTGCTCACTTTATATTATTTTTATTACAAATATTTGCACTGTAAAAATGATAAACAAAAGAAATAGTATTTTTCAGTTCATCTCATACAATACTGTAGTGCAATCTCTATCGTGAAAATGCAACTTACAAATGTAGATTTTTGTTTGTTTGTTTGTTACATAACTGCACTCAAAACCAAAACAATGTAAAACTTTAGAGCCTACAAGTCCACTCAGTCCTACTTCTTGTTCAGCCAATCACTAAGACAAACAAGTTTGTTTACGTTTACAGGAGATAATGCTGCCCGCTTCTTACTTACAGTGAAATGAGAACAGGTGTTTGCATGGCACTGTTGTAGCTGGCATTGTTAAGTATTTACGTGCCAGATATTCTAAATATTCGTATGCGCCTTCATGCTTTGGCCACCATTCCAGAGAACATGCTTCCATGCCAATGACACTCGTTTTAAAAAAAAAAAAAAAAAAAAAAAAAAAGCATTAATTAAATTTGTGACTGAACTCCTTGGGGGAAGAATTGTATGTCTCCTGCTGTTTTGCCTGCATTCTGCAATATATTTCGTGTTATGGCAGTCTCTGATGTCGACCCAGCACATGTTCGATTTAAGAATATTTTCACTGCAGATTTGACAAAATGCAAGGAAGGTACCAGTGTGAGATTTCTACAGCACTTGACCCAAGGTTTAAGAATCTGAAGTGTCTTCCAAAATCTGAGAGGGACGAGGTGTGGAGTATGTTTTCAGAAGTCTTAAGAGCAACACTCCAATGCGGAAACTACAGTACCTGAACCACTGAAAAAGAAAATCAAGCTTTTGTTGGTGGCGTCTGACTCAGATGATGAAAATGATGCGTCTGTCTGCACTGCTTTGGATTGTTATCGAGCAGAACCTGTCATCAGCATGGACGCGTGTCTTCTGGAATGGTGGGCGAAGCATGAAGGGACGTAGGAATCTTTACAGCATCAGGCACGTAAATATCTTGCGACGCCGGCTACAACAGTGCCATGCAAATGCCTGTTCTCACTTTCAGCTGACATTGTAAATAAGAAGGGGGCAGCATTATCTCCTGCAAATGTAAACAAACTTGTTTGTCTTAGCGATTGGCTGCACAAGCAGTAGGACTGAGTGGACTTCTAGGCTCTAAAGTTTTACATTGTTTTATTTTTGAGTGCAGTTATTTTTTTGTACAGAATTCTACAATTGTAAGTTCAACTTTCATGACCGATTGTACTACAGTACTTGTATTAGGTGAATTGAAAAATACTGTTTCTTTTGTTTTTTACAGTGCAAATACTTGTAATCAAAAATAAATATAAAGTGAGCACTGTACACTTTGTATTCTGTGTTGCAATTGAAATCAGTATATTTGAAAATGTAGACAACATCCAAAAATATTTAAATAAATGGTATTCCATTATTGTTTAACAGAGCGATTAATCGAGATTAATGTTTTTAATCGCTTGACAGCCTAAATTTGAAGCCCAGAAAGTAGCACTGTGATCATCCAGTCTGATCTCCTATATAACTCAAGCCCTAGAACTTCCCCAAAATAATTCCTGTTTGAACAAGAGCAGATCTTTTACAAGAACATCAGTCTTAAATGGAAAATTCCCAGTGATGGAGAATCCATCCCGTCCTTGATAAATTGTCCCAATGGCTAATTACCCCGACTGTTAAACAGGGATGCCTCATTTCCAGTCTGAATTGTTGACCTACTAATCCAGCGGGGGACAGAAATAGCCTCTTCTGTAAGTCCAGAGAGAATATTTGTCAAAGTTGAGATTGGGAGTTGAAAAAGCAGGAAAGTTTATTTTCCTCTTCCACTCATGGTGGGCGTCGAGCAGATCTGGGCTAGCTGATGGGAACTGAGAAGTGGACCGAACTAGTCTGGAGCACAGTGAAGTATAAATTGCATCAGCAGTGAAAAGCAAGAGGATTTGTGATTCCCAGATCTGTAACTGGAGGTGGAAGGAGTCACACTAAGGACATAAACTGCCTCCTTTCAAGCTTTAACTTCTCATTTTTGCAGCTTTATTTAGTTCCTTTCAACTTCCCACTGAAATCCCTTAACCTTGCCAAACGTATTGCTACAGCGGGATCAGGAGGAAGACAGTGGTCAGCATGCCACCCCTGCCCAGCCTGGACCTCAAAGTTACCGATACTGTAAGTTCCCCAGAAGCACGGTCTCCTAGCGTGAAGGCTTCCTGAGCTTTAGTGGGCCATCCTGGTGCTCATGGACTCTAAAGCCCTTCATGGTTAGGGGGTGTCTCCGTCAATTTCTGCCATGTCACTGCCCCAGCCCTAGCTACCTAACACACCTGCTCTGAATTTTAGATCTAGCGATGAGTCTGTTTTGCCTTCATGCCATTGGCCATGGGAAGGTCCTAGCTCAGCCCCATCGGCTATAGGAGGGTAGTGGGGAGGTTGTATATTCCCCCTACCGTGGGCACTGGGAATCTTGGGGTATTTGTCCCACTATCATGTCTGGGGCTGGCAGGAGTGTAGAGGGGTTTGTACATAGAGCTGGGCAAAACTCTTCACCCAAAACAATTTTTTGTTGTTGTAAAAAAATGCAGATTTGGCAACATGGAGCCATTGTGTGAATTCATCTCAGTTCCGTCAAATTGTTACGACTGAAAAAAACCTAAAAAAAAGTTAAGAAAAAAGTTAAACATTTGACCTTCTGGAGTTTTGGCTCAAAATATCGTTTTCTTAACCTTTTAAAAATGGTCAAAAATCAAACGTTTTGTTCGACCCGAAACGGATTGATTTTGACTTTTCGGAAATGCCAGCGCATCCATTGCCAGAAAATCGATTCTTCCCCCCCCCCCCCCACCAGCTCTTGTATGTTGGCGTATAAGGTGACCCATCCGTGGGAGCTGTCCTCATGATGACCCCCTGTGAATTCAGGTGGGAGAACTGGGCGTACGTCAGGAGCGCCCCGGGAATTTCGGGCGCCCGATGACTGTGCCCAGGGAGGGGAGCAGAAGCACTACAAGGCCAGTCTCTGACCTCACTCCCCTTCCCTGATACAGTCGGAGCTGACAGACCTGGTGCAGTCATACCACGACGAGCTGGTGGACGCGGCCTGCGCTCTGACCTGCCACTGGGCTGAGAAGATCCTCAAGCGCTCCTTCAACAGCATCGTGGAGGTTGCTCAGTTCCTCATCCAGCAGCACCTCATCAGCTCGCGCTCCGACCGCGCGGACCTGGTCATGGCCATGGTGGTCTCAGGTGGGTCGGGCGTTCAGAAGGGGATTCCTACCGCAGGACCCGCTCCTGTACTTGTGTGTGGGGGGCAGGCGGGATCCCCATTGCCTAGCGTGGGGCTCGGTGGAGTATTGGGACTTCCCCGTGCAGCGCTCGTTTCAGGGTTGGGGCTACTGAGGGTGCCGCAGGCCTGTCTACCCAGGCTGGCTTCAGCTTAGCTGCTGCCTTAGTTTCCTCTTCATCCACTCCCCAGTAACGGACATAGGGCTGCGTGTGTTGAGAAACACCCCTTCATGGGGCTGGGTTTATTCAGATTCCCAGGGAAACTCAAGCACTCCCCTCCACCCCAGCCTCCCGGCTGGCTCCCACCCCGCAACGCTCTTAGGCATAGAGATCATCCAACCTGACCACCTGTGTATCGCAGGCCACCAACCCCACCCAGCACCCGCACCCCAAAAGCAACCAGACTGAGACCAAAGTATCCCAGCCGGCAGGAGACTAGACAGTTCTCTGCCGCAGGCAGAGAAGCGGAAGGATCCTGGTGCACCAATGCCCGAGGCCTCTGCAATGGCAGAGAATGAAGTGAGAGATTCCCGGCACCTCGTGCTGCAGAGGGAGGCAGAAACTCCCAGGGTCCCTGCCATGCTGACCTGGGGGAAATTCCTACCCAACCCCACATATGGCAGCGATTGGTTAGACCCTGAGCATGTGAGCAAGAGCCAGCCAGCCGAGCAGCTGACGGGAAGAATGCTCGGTGCCACCTCGGAGCATGGCCCTCCCCGTCCGGTGTCCCAGCTCCAGCCGTCTTGTCCCCACTGCGTCAGCAGCAGACTTGCTCTCCACCTGCAGGCTGCACCCCTGGGCTCTCTGGCTGGGTCACTCCGTGCAGAGCAGCTCATGCAGCCCCCCTCCTCCTTTGAGTCACCCTTCTCCTTCCTCTGAGTCTTCACAGGCTTTCTGCCAAAGCTTAAACCACGGCAGCTGCGCCGCTGATGCACCTCAGCATAGACCCTCGTGACAGCGATGGGAGGGGCTCTCTTGTCGCTGACGTTAATCCACTGCCATGGGAGGAAGAACCCTTCCACCGACCTAGCGCTGTCTTTGCCGGGGGCTAGGTCTGCTTCACTGTGTCACTCGGAGGGGTGGATTTTTCACACCCCTAAGCGACGTAGCTGGCTTGACAGAACTTTTTAGGGTAGCCCTGGCCTATGACAGCCAAGCACTGGACACCAGAAATAATTCAAGTCTTTCCCCTTCTCCAGCGTCCTTTAAGAATTGCAGTGTTGCTTTTAATAGGTCTCCATTTTCCTGATGCGCTTACTAGGTGTTGCAGTGAAAATGTGGATACTTAAAGGTCTGGATACTTAAAGCTTTCTGTATATCCCCTTTCAATGGTACATTCTGCAGTCCCAAAGGAGTTGATCACCTCTTTCCTGGACCTTTTCCTGTTCTGTCTTCATGTTTGTTTATTAGAAAGAAATTACTGTTTGAGCCACAGTGACCAGTTAAAATTCTAAATAGAGCCACTTCACTCATTCTCTCAGGGCCTTGGAGCACATGAGTATTTTCTACTCTTGGGCACGTTTCATAGAATCATAGGACTGGAAGGGACCTTGAGAGATCATCTAATCCAGTCCCCTGCCCGCATGGCAGGACTGAGTATTATCTAGACCATCCCTGACAGGGGTTTGTCTAACGCTCTTAAAAATCTCCAATGATGGAGATTCCACAACCTCCCTAGGCAATTTCTTCCAGTGTTTAACCACCCTGACAGTGAGGAAGTTTTTCCTAATGTCCAACCTAAACCTCCCTTGCTGCAATTTAAGCCCATTGCTTCTTGTCCTGCCCTCAGAGGTTAAGAAGAACAATTTTTCTCTCTCCTTCTTGTGACAACCTTTTCACTGCATCTTTTCCCCTTTATTTCTTTGGGCCCATATTTCCTGCCGTTAACTCGTTTTTAATTAGATTTTTAAACTCCAGTTTACTTACAGGGGTGTCTAAATCAACTTGCTCGTGTTTAACGGCATTTTTTGCCACATTGTCATTGCCCACCACCCCTTCGTGCGCTGGGTTCCGTGCTATCACTGTGATTACACCCAGCTTCATCAGTTCCGTTGTTAACGGTAACGTTTCATTACATGGCGCCTTGCCGCTATCCGAAGAGTGGTTTCTGATCGCCTGGAGTCCTGATAAGGAATCAGACAGGAGGACCACAGCGACTGGGCTAACATCTATAATCCAATTTAATGCCAGCATTTTCACTGCCAGTTCAGTCTTTGAAACGGCCCCAAAGTTTGATAGCTCTACAGCTTTCTTGATACCACATGCAGGAATGCAGCTCCCACTTTTCCTGTTCTCATATCTTTGGAGCCGTCAGCATACATGTTTGGCAGTAGTTAGTATCATAGAATATCAGGGTTGGAAGGGACCTCCAAGAGGTCATCTAGTCCAACCCCCTGCTCAAAGCAGGACCAATCCCCAACTAAACCCCAAATCCCTAAATGGCCCCCTCACAACCCTGGGTTTAGCAGGCCAATGCTCAAACCACTGAGCTATCCCTCCCCGCTACTTATCACAGACGTATTGATTTGCTATATTTTCCTCTTTCAGTTTCACTAGACAATTCTGTATCTACCTCCGAAGGTATAATTTTCCAATGTTAATGCATTTTCCCAAAGCTATAGATTTCAACCTCCTCTGGGTCTTTATGCTAAGATCCTTTGTCCACGCTTTAACCCTCCTTACATGAGGCATTTTGAGTTTTTGCCCTGCACGTCGACCATTTAATTCCCAGCATTCATCATATATCAACTTAGTGTTTCTCTTCACTATTTCCAATGATGTTAGCCCCAAAGGCTACATCTAAAAGCTTCATTCTTAAAGTAATGGGCATTTCACCGCCAGCTATCTGCCGTTCACAGCGGCGTTGTGATGAAGGCACCACATGCAGTATGCTACCATCTGCTGAGCTTGGATTGAGTCAAGCCTTCTCAAAGTGGTTTTTGATGCCGAACTGAAATCCTGGCACCGTAATCAGTAACTGGTCTTATTAGCGTTCTGTGCAGCGTTACTGCTGCTCGCCACCCTGGGAAGTTCCAGAAATACTTTTAAGTAGGTTGATTCTGCCTTGTCTCCAATATTTTCAATATGCTCCTTCCATGTGAGCTTGCTGCTAAATATCACCTGTAAAAATTTGAAGCTTTTAACTACGCTTCTTTGCGGCCCATATAGATACAATTTATAATCTCGTTCAATTTTCCTTTTAGTGACTATTGTTCCCTAACTTTTGTCAGATGAGAATTTAAAGCCCCACTCCCCATTCCACCTCCTTGCCTCATCTCTATCCCAGAAGCCTGACTTTTCTCATTCTCCCCACCTAGGGAGGTGAGCTAATTATGTGACAGGTGGGGCTGGACCCATCTCCCTTAAAGGGACCGGCCGCCCTGTGACAGAGGACTGGGCCCTGCTGCTCCTGGGGAAATCACAGGCAAAGTTCCCTCTGCTCTTAGCGGGGGGCCCGTCATCACCTGAGATTAACCCTTTCAGCTGTGACTCAATGTAGAACTCAGTGGGACGTTCCCTTAGCGAGAGCATTTGAAGTCAGTTGCCCAGTTTTCATTAGTGCCTCTGCAGACTGTTGACACCAGTATAACTCACGGGGAGGAGCTGCACCGTTCGAACTGTGCCAGTGTGGCTAAAATGGCACGGCTGTTGTGTGTAGACAGCGCCCACCTCGATTAGGCTAACCAATAGCGGTAGCGCTCTAACCATACCGGCCTAGTTAAAGCAATACAAAGCCCTAATGTTGATGCGGTAATACTGGTGCATCCCTATTTATTATCTCTATTGTATGGTCTGTATTTAGACTATAAGGTCTTTGAGACAGGCATCGTCTAGGATCATTTATTAGGTGTATTACAGTCGCCCCTGGGAACACCAGGGCCCCATTATACGAGGTGGTGTAGGTACACAGAGGTGTGATAGCAACTCCCGCCCCGGGACCCTGGGTGGGGGGAGCGGGGCTGGATATGGGGCATAGAGGGGGGAACAGGGCTGGACATGGGGGGGGGGGAGTTCCGGTTTTGGTGTGCCTGCGTCAAACCTGCAACTTTAATAATAAACTGGGCCCACCACTTTCGGACATAGCCACGTACGCAGCCGCTTGCTGGTTTAATGTCCATTTAAAGACCAGTCTTAAGTTATACTGGTGCAGCGTTCATGTGGAGACAAGCCCTCAGGAGCTGGTTTAAGCGGAACCAGAATAAACCCACCCTGAAACTGAAGTAGGGGATTGCACCCGTCTTACTAAGGCCACGTCCACACTGAAAATGCTGCAGCTGCTCGGCTTCACCGCTTCAGTGTAGACACTACCGTGATGAGAGGGGTTCTCCCATCGCTGTAGTTCATCCACTCCCCCGAGGGGCAGTACCTAGGTTGACGGAAGAATTCTTCTGTTGACTTAGCTACTGCCTCTTGGGGAGGTGGATTGCCCACCAGGATGGGAGAACCTCTCCTCTTGATGTAGGCAGTGTTTACTCTGAAGCGCTGCTGCTGTAGTGTTTCAAGTGTAGACAAACCCTGAATTAAACCAGGGTAGCTCTCTTGTATAGACCTGTCAAGCAGAGCAGAGTTGGGGCTTTCCTGGCCTGTGACAATAATAAATAATATCCAGGATGGAAAGTAAATGCATTTTTCCCAAATAAATAATAATAAATAATCCCCGTGCTTTTCATCGGTGGCTCTCAAAGCACTAATAATTTAAGGGAAGGAACTCTTTTTTTTAAACGGAAAGAGGGTGTTCTTTTAAGAACAGTCAAGTCCCTGAATTTTTTTTTTTGGTTGGTTGGTTTGTTTATAGAAAATTCAGAAAATATCCACCGAGACACTCGACCGTCGCAAACTGCCAGGAAGAATGGATTGGAAACATCGGACAGCGCTGTCAAAACCCAGGCCCAGGTGAGAAAGTGTTGGGTGGTGGGGAGAAACCTTCCCACTATGACTAGCGCCCTCCTCCCCTAAGAGCTGAAAGGCTGGTGTGGTCAGCCCCTGCTTGGAATTCGGCTTACTACTAATCTAAGGAAGAGTGGGGTCTAGTGGTTAGAGCAGGGGGGCACTGGGAGCCAGGACTCCTGGGTTCTTGCTCCAGCTCTGGAAAGAGATTGGGGTCTAGGGTTAGATCAGAGGGAGCAGGGAGCCAGGCCCCCTGGGTTCTAGCCCCAGATCTGGGAAGGGAGTGGAGTCTAGGGTTAGAGCTGGGGGGCTGGGAGCCAGGACTTTTGAGTTCTTTCACACCTCTGCCACTGAATTCATGCCGTTGGCAAGTCAGTTCTCTGTGCCTCAGTCTCCCCCTATAAAATGGGGGTGGCAGTAGCCTCAGGAGTGGGGCTGTGGGCCCTTATCGCTGAGCCCTAGTCGGGTGTAGGTGTCTGGCGGAGGCACTGGAGATGGGCACAGTATGGGTGTGTGGTGATGCCCTTTCTGCCAATGTCCGTCCATCTGTCTTTGCCTGTCAGAACAAAAAGGAGAATAACTCGAAACCCTCCGTCCCGCCCCGAGCCGAGAGGAAGAAAACCCCAGAGACCCCCAAGCCGGTGAGCAGCCCTCAAGTCAACGCCCTGGTGGCTCGCCTGCCTTTCCTCCTGCCTCGCATCCAGGCCAGCGAGAGACTGATGCCGCCGGGTGCCCAGGCCGTGCGCTCCTCCCCTCCCATCCTGGCACCCAAGATCACGGCCACGCCCATCGGGGGCACGGTCAAGATGGCCGCCCTGCCGCTGCCGGTGGGCACCGCCTCCTCCCTGCCCATCAACCTGGCGCCAGGCGTGAACGGGGCGGCGGGGCTGGTCAGCCAGCAAGCGGCGGTGCCGGTGATCAACATGATCCTACCCAACGTGCCCGCCAGCGTGAGCATCCCCGTGGCCGAAATCCCAGCCAACCCCAAGAGCGCAGCCGGGGGCGGCAGCGAGAGGCACGGCCCCGCCAAAAGCAGCGAGGGGCCGGCCGGCAGCCAGCAGGAGGCGCAGGGAGCCAAAGGGGCCAAACGCCCCCCGGAGTCGCCCAGTGAGGCTGCCACCATCAAGAGGAAGCGCGGTCGGCCCCGGAAGAGGCTGGATGAGGCGGAGGCCTGTTCGCCGGGTAAATGTAGCGGCGCGGAGGAGGGGGGTGCCCCTGAGAGCGGAGGAGGGGGCGACGCCGGCCACGAGGGTAGCACATCACGGAGCTCGTTCGTCTCGGGCAGGAATGGAGGGTCACCCAGCCCGTGTCCCGGAGAGCCGGGAGGGCTCTGTGTGGAGGGCCCGGACAGCTGGGCTAAGGGAGTGTTGCCCGGTGCTGACAACAGAGGCAGCTCGCTGGACACTGAGCGAGCCACGGGCGCCTCCCAGGTGAGCGTCATCCAGGACAGCCGGTTCAGTGGTCAGAGCCGGCTGAAAGCTGACGCCCAGGAGCCGGAGCTGGAGGACGATTTGCAGGTGCAGATGAACCCAGGTGAGGCTTCTGTACCAGGATCCCACAGCCCCCAGGAGGGGAGACCTCACCCTCGCTCTCCCTTGGGAGACACCAAACGGGAGAGCCTGGGAAAAAGCCCGGCCCTGCTCCTGCTGTCAGCGATTTCCGCCCCTGACGACCACGCTCAGCCATCCGATTCCGGGAGCTCTCCCGAATTGCTGTGCTATGCGTCCGGCTCGGCCGAGTCGGCGCCGGCGGGTTTGCACTCTGCCGGCGCTAGCGAGGACAAAGCCGCTAGGCGCCAGCGCAGCCCTGCTTCCAAAAGGCTCCACAGCCCCCAGTCCACAGCGGATCGCCCCTGAGCACGCTCTGTGCAGCGCCCACGCCTCAGCAAGCCGAACTCGTCCTCTGCCCACGCCCAGGAGTGGGCGCTCTGCCGCAACCGGATGCCTTGCAGGGAAGATTTTTAAAATGATATTCATTTGCTAACTGCCTCCGTCCCTTCCCAGGGCTGCAGAATAACACCCCTCCTCCCCACCCTCCCTGTTGCCATGCAATTAAATAAAGCCAATCATTGCCACGCACGGTTTGTTTGTGATCGGCAACCGTCACCTTTCCTCTGGCCCAGCAATTTGGTTTTGCTGCATTGGGAGGCCAGGCCAACGCACCATCACTCCTGCCCCCTCCGGAAGGAAAGGGCTGCTGCTTCCAGGGGTGGAAAAGATACAGCTGGAGAGTAGGAAGCCCTGAGGTCAAGAAATGACTTGGGTAACATCTCTCCAACCTCAGCCAGCAAGGGCGTCTACACTGCTCACTGCACCCAGGCTCTGACTCGGGTTTAAGCCCCAGCCCCCCTTCCGTCCACACCAAACCAGTGACTTGGGTCAGCGAGCCCTCAGGACCCTGCTGGGAGGTGGGTCCAAGCCCTGTCATTTTGCAGTGGGGATGCAGCGTGAGCCGCAGACTCGCATCAGAAGGTCAGTGCAGTGCAGTACAGACAGGTTCACACGGCTGAGACCTGGGTCCCACCATTGGAAACCCAGGTTTGCAGTGCTCAAACGCAGCCTGAGTCCACAAGCCCAGGTCCCACAGACCCGGGTTAAGCGTGCAGTGTAGAAGTAACCCAAGAGATCGTGTTCACAGTGCCCTCTGTAGATCACGCTGCTCTGGGATACTGGACAGCACGGCTGGTTTCGTGTAACTGCCCCAAAGCAAACCCCTGGAGTTAATGCCATTCGCTCCAACGCAGCATCACTTGTGTTGCTGAAATCAGAGGCTTTTGGGGTACACCGCCAGTCTTGCATCTAGAGGGAGTTTTTGCCCCAGCTTGCAGGCGCTAAGCACCCCGCAGGATGGAAGCTGGTGTTCCCGCTGATCCCAGGTTTGATTTTAAAGCTCAAGCATTGGGTGACTATATCGTTGTTGTTATTGTGATGTCTCGCCTTTAATTTCTCCCTTTTGGTCCGTGTTTTGATCTGCCCACGAGCATCACTA